>NC_057924.1:34830886-35135828 GCF_018873765.1 Telopea speciosissima | reverse complement strand
CAAAATGGATTCTTGTTGAATGAAACCCAAATCCTCCTATGGATCCTAAAAGGATAGAATCCCTCTAGGATTAGCAGCTCCTATGGAAGCTAAGAACACCCCTCATGGACCTCTACTTGGCCTATGGCCATTGACCAAGGACTGGTTCGAGCTCAGGCCAAAATTCAACAGTTTTGGTCTGAGAGGATGATACAGTCTGTGGACGATACATCATCCGCTCAGTGAAATAGAGAATCATCTGCACGAATTCATATGGGTTTCTACCTACACAGTCCACTGGCCTGCGGATGATGCACATAGTCCGCTCTATCCCATCGTCTGCTCAGGCCAGTGAATGACTAGTTTGGGTGTTTGACTTCAAACTTGATGTCCAGACCTTCTTTCACCTATTATATGATTGCTTATGAACATGTTAAGGTAACGTACACCTATGGCTTGACCCTTGATTGCTCATGCTTTGACAATTGCGAGTGGATTGAACATTTGGTCTATTTTATGGAATGTTTCTCATTAGGCATGAGCTTAAGATATGCATAATGATGTGATGTGCCTGTTATGCATGTTATGCCTTATGATTGATGCGAACATGATGAGATACATTTGACACATAATACTAAGTTGAAAATTTATTTTAAATGTCATCCGATTGATGATGTGAAAGATTTAGAACATGATTGATTGTTGGAATCCAAGTACCGTGAGTGTGCGCGGGACTTGGGATTGCCATGAGAGTGTGGTGAGAAGAGTGTTATGAATATATAATGATTATAATTTATGTACGATGGATTTGGTTGGGATGTAACTGTCCAACCGGTATTTCGGCATCACACTTGACATACTACTATTATCTAGAGTGTGTGTTTAAGCTAGAGGGGGTGAGAGGGTAGTCAGGCCACCGTGATTGGCAATACAGACTCAACCTCTAGGCTGCACATATACGTACCTATGCATCTCAATAGTTGTTTACTGGTTATGATATAATTCACCCAATATTACGACCATTATCAGTAGGGGTGTAGGTGCCGGGCAAACCCATGGGTCCCAACCATGTTTTTGAGGTAGCCCACCGCGAAATCCAGACACTGATAGTGATTTGGATTAGGCACCAGGACAGGGTTTGTATTGGAGGTTAGCTAATAACCTAGTGGAAAGGTCTGGTCTCGCTGACTCCCATTGTAGTGTGGGTTTAACATTGTCAGAATGTCATCCGGATTATGGCACTGCTTGCCGACGATGCTACATGTGCTATAGTAGTACTTGACTCGACTTAGAATCTTATTGTATGAACAAAATCATTCATGCATTATATGTGAGTGTGTGCCTTAGCATGCATTGTTGATGTATCTATTAATGTATATTTGTATATGGTTTAATAACTCACTAGGCTTGTGGAAACCTTAGTTTTTAGATGCTGATATAGGACATCCTGTGGAGAACGATGAGGAGTCCCAATGGCCATACTTGGCTGGTGTTGACATTTGGGGAGATCCTGGGAGGACACTTGTGCCCGACGATGATATTTGTAGTGGAACTGCTGATGAGTGTCATGCCGGTGATCAAACTTGTGAGATGGATACTCAGGGAGAGTAGTGGTTTGGGGTTAGAGGCCCAATGAATTGGAACACCATTTATATTTTGATTTAAGAATGATATGGATAACTACAATTAAATATTGGAGGAATCCTATTTACACTTACTTCCATTTTTTTGATATGGTATAGACATGTTCTTATACAAATAAAACTCTCTCGTTTTCATATAAATAAAATATTTTCTAAACAATAAACTAAAAAACTAAATATAAAGGAATTCCAATTAAATTGAAATAAAATTTAATAATCAAATAAGATAATTGAAACTGCATTTTTTTCTTTAGTTTATCTTTGAATTTTAAATTCTATCTATATATTTTCTATAGATTTTAATATTTTAATTAATATTTTATAATTTTGGTCTTCGCTTTATAGTTGAATTTATAGTATTTGGTACTTATTAATATGTGGGCATCTGAGACAAACTGTATAAATGAATTATATAATATCATTTAGATATTTTTAACTTTATGTTATTAGTATCCTTTAATCTGCTGTGACTTTGAATCTATCTTTGATCTTTAATTCTTGGAATGGTGAGCACAGTACTGTAATGTATCGATCCTGTGATTCGGTGTGGAATATGAGGGTATTCTCATCACATAGCCCTAGTTTAGGATAGGGGTGTAACAGTCTTACTTTTTGACCTTATACATTCAGTGAAACTCTTGTCTTTTTTCTTTAATTAAGTCTTTTGCTGTGTATTTATGTTTATAAGAGAGTTGTGTTAATTGTACAGGTATGGTGGATGGTCATTTGACCGCCGCTTATGAGGGCAGTGCCTTTTACCCTGGCCGAGTTTGGGGTCGTTACAAATAGTATAACATTTTGTACTAGACCACATGTCCCAAAAAGAACATGCTCCAAAATTATCATCGTATAATGGTCTGCACTAGACCACATGTCTAGGAGGAACATGCTCTAGAATTACTATCGTATAATGGTCTGCACTATACCACATGTCTTGAAGGAACATGCTCTAGAATTATCATTGTATAATGGTCTGCACTAGACCACATCTCTAGAAAGAACATGCTCTAGAATTACCATCATATAATGGTCTGCACTATACCACATGTCTAGCAGGAACATGCTCTAGAATTACTATCGTATAATGGTCTGCACTAGACCACATGTCCAGGAGGAACATGCTTTAGAATTACCATCATATAAGTATAATGATCTACACTAGACCACATGTCCAAGTGGAACGTGCTCTAATATTTACCATTGTATAAGTATAATGGTCTGTACTAGACCACATGTCCAAGAGGAACATGCTCTAGAATTACCATCGAATAAAACCTCATCCAGTACATAACCCCTTGTTAAAAAGGGATGGTAGACATAGGGTATTGTTATTGCATTAACTTTCATTTCATACATTTCATTCTCCTTCTTTCTCTTTCCATTCCATGCTTAAAACGTCACCAACATCATCTCATTTCATACGTATACTCTAATTAATCAAGAAAGTTAGAGTCCCCAAGCTCAGTGGAGAGTTTTTGCTTTCATAAAATAGGACACAGAGGTATCTCCAGCAGTGGTAGCGGGTAAACAAATTTAGCGAGTATCAATATATAATGGTCTGATTTGAACTATGAATTTGTAATAAGAATATTACTCAAAAGATGAACTAAGGTGAGGTTCATTAATGACTATGAATAAAGACTTTAAGGTAGAATCATATGGTTTAGAAAATCTTTTAAAGTGGGAGGGTGATAGGTTGGTTGTCTTTATTTGTTAGATACTAAATGCATAGCAAATTTCGAGGACAAAATTTTTATAATGAGGGGAGATTGTAATACCCCACATTTCTAGTATAATACTTTAATATTGATTTAGATAATTTGTTGTTATTTTAGTATCTATTGAATTGTTTTATTTATTTATTATGAACAAAGCAAGCACGAGGTGACATGCTTATATTAATCTTAGTTATTAAATATTGATTAGTATTTGATTAATTAAGTTAATCCTATTATTAGCGAGATTAATGGGGGATTAGAGGTGGCATAGCATTATTGGATCATGTGTCCTACTTCAGGGCTGCCACATGGTGCATGGAGAGGATGAGGTGGTGACATGGTTAGTAACCCATGGCATAGAGGTGTGGTGTTACCAAGGATCAACAACTTCGTCTGACTCCAAGGTGGTGGTGGAAATAGGAACTCAACCACATTGCAAGTTAAGGAGGAGGTGGCTTTAAGGTGTCAAAGGCTTGGTGTTGGTTTTAAATGAAGTTTTAAAACAAATTAAGATTAAAAGTAGGTATAAATACAAAATAAGTTTTATTAATATCTATCTCTTTATTTACTTATCAGTTCAATTCATTTAGGAGACACTTATGTCTCTTCATGATAATTCTTAGGTTGCTATGTAGCCTCCTCTTGAAGCTCCTAGAGAAAAGAGAAACTCTATCCAATTATTAGACTCTTGAATTCTCCTCTAAATTCTCTTATTAAAATCTTCTGTTAATTCCTTCTTCTCATTGCATCTTCCTTCGTATAAAAATAGAGGAGAACTTAGCCTTTTGGGGATAAAATGAATCAAGTTCCTCTTGAGATTGATCAAGTCTCTCTCAATTATTTAAGTCTCTTATAAGATGAGATTAAGTCTCTCTTGGGTTAATCAAGTCTTTGGAGATTAATTAAGTCTCTCTTGATATTAATCAAGTCCCACTTGAGATGAATATCTCTTGTGTTATTAATATGCATGTGTTGCATGAATCTCCCTTGTTCTTCAATGTTTTTGAGTTTTAAAAGTGGTATTATTGTGTGTGTTCTTCTTTTTTAGTTTGAGCATAGCCCTGTAGTACTCAAAGGGGTCTAGTATTCGAGTGGACGATTACTGGGGGAGCCAGTGGGCTGTTTTATCTTAAAGATCGATTCGCAATATTCCTGGTTGTACCATAGGACGTTTACGGTCTTAAGGATAGTGTCAAGTGACATGACTCAACCCGCTAGTTTTTTAACATAGTTTTTGTTACATGTTCCAGAAAGAGGCAGTGCAATTAATTGTTTGAAAGCTCCTATAGTAAAAGTAACGTTTTATGTTTGATCTCTCAATATTCCGACATATAATTTCCTACAATTCTTAAGACCGTACAAACTCAGTTTATTGAGTGACCAAAAGTTTTATATGGTTAGTACCTTTATGTTAGTGGCGGATAATTTAAAGTTTATCACTGGCATTGATAACTTGAACTAGTTGATGGTTCAAATAAAAATAAGATCGAAATATATGTGATATATGGGGTTTCAGTTTTTACCATCACTGGCAACTCAATTGGTGTTTACCAATTGAATTATCTTTCTCCGGATTTGAGATTGTTGTAATGGTTGAAAGACTTTGGTCATTAAATTGGTTTTATTTCAATCAAGTAATGGTCATTAGGAACAAATGTTTTGGATTATTTATTATACATGATTTGTTTGAAAGAAATTTGATCATTAAGATTCCAGAATTGTCTTTCATATGGAATGCAATTATTGAAAAAATTGTATATGAAGTATAGTCTCTAAATCCAAATTTCTCAAGGATTAGGATTTTCTCAACAGGCCATACTATTGACCTAATCATCATGGTTATAACATTTTGTTGAACATGAAAAAGTGTTGCTTGCCTAATAGTTAGGAAAAGATTTACTTTAAACTCATGTATCTACCAAGTGTAAGGTTTCCCAACGAATTTTTTAGGTCCCAATTTTTGGATTGATTTTGTTGAATTTGCTAATTGGAATATTAATAATATATTTCTTTAGGCTTACCATTTGGTTTGAAGCAAACTTGAATCGTTGATATGACTAACCATGATGGTTTATCTTGAATTCTAACATTATGATTGTTAGACAAAGAAGATCTAATTGTTGTGTATATTGAATCTGTCTAAAAGATTTGGATAGGCATGATGACAAGTTTATTCAAGTGTTTGCTTTTTGAGTTTACATGTGATAAGTCTGATAGAATAAATTCATACGGAACATCCATGGAGATCAATGAGCATACAAAAATATAGAGGTGTTCTTGACGTACCTGGATCCATGGTTGTGGAAGCCGAATTCTTGACGATCCCTGTCGCACATGAACTGCGTTGGTCTGGTCTGCCCTCTTCCACTCAACTTTAGGTTTTCTCAGAGAGGTCACTTAATGGGTCAGTGACAACTATTTATAGTGGTGAGGGCAGGGACCAACCCTGCATAGAAACTAAGATTTCCTTCCCATTAAGAAAACAATACTTTAGGTCCACACATAGTAACTGGACTCGTACCATTAAGGTAGCTCCCATTAACACAACTAAATCGATTTTGTTAAAAATAAAGTGGGACTATGCCAGCCCACCTTATGGAAATCTTACAATCTCTCACTTGGGCTACATATGTCACAAGTTTTGATTTTGAAAAAAAACTTTTAAAATGACTCTCCGACTTAGACAAACTGATTGTGGCCACAAAAGATAGTGTTGACTGAAGTACAACTTAAACCTAATGCCTTGGTTCTAATGAAGCTACAAACACCCAATAGTGCAGATCATCACATCTAAAGAGACATGGGACCTAACACGTCAAAGTGTTTATGGCCTCACCGACTTGGACTGTACAGTATGAGAGTGTGGTATGGAAAATGCATGATATAATGATCAACATGCCAATTTTCAAATTGGTCCAGGCTCGGAAACCGAATGAGCCCCATGAGACAAATACTAGAGGTCTCATTTACCATAAGCGTCGCCCAAACGCAACCACTTCACTTAAGGAAACTCGTTAGGACTGGGTCCGCATGTCCCAACATACTAGTTCACGTCCTTGAGACCGAATGAGGCTCTTTTAGTGAACAAAATGTATGTGTATTTACTGGAGGCCTCAGATACCATAGGAGACAAATACACCACATAGCCTCAAATATCTGAAGGAGGCAAAAAAAAAAAAGTGTACACAATAGAATCTGCATGCCTTTACTTAATAACTGGATGTGTATGTATTGACTGGAACCTCATATACCGAATGAGGTAAATACACCACATATGACCTCAATTAATTCTCTATGAGGCAATTAATCAAGTGTTTACACATAAATAAATTGTCATAATAAAGATGCATGTATATTCTCAAGAATAAAATGTCACAAAACAAGAATGTAAAATCAGTTGCAACTGTATACACAAGCAGAACTCCCACTAATAAAATGCATCAAAAGAACTAACAAGTTCCATATTACTGACATACTCTTAAAAACTTTTGGAGTCAAGACCTTAGTGAGAGGAGTAATGATCATACTATCTGGAGTAATGTACTCTACTAAGTTTTATGACTCACATACTTTCTCTCTAACAAGGAACCATAAATATCAAATTCCCTAAGTTGAAAATTTCTCAGCCATAAAGTCTAAACAGTGACATCACAATAAGCCACAAATCCCTGCTTACATATAGAATAGCAGTCAGTGTCTGTAAGATACTCTTCTGACATATAGCACCATCTGTCATTACAAAACAGATATCCACATATGGTCTTTTAGGTCATCTTAGCAGTTGCCTAATGTGCTACTCCAAGATTATTCAAATATAAAACAAGCAATGTCACTCAATATATATTCTTGAGGTCACATTAAACTACCAACATTAGATGCACAAAGAGTATTATTCACCTGAGTTCACTGAGTGTTGGTAAATCTGTTTTCTTTCATAAGAAATCTTTTGAGACAAACTAAGAATGCATATAGTTCTATTACGGTGAATCTTAATGCCTAAACATAAGAGGTTTCACCAAGATTTTCTTATAAAAAAGATTACTACTATTCTGTCTCAAGTAAAATGGTAACATTATTACTTGCAGCAAGAATATCAACATTATAAAATACATAAAAATATTATCTACCTCCCACTGATCCTCAAATAAATGTTGTCAAGCAAGGATAAGAACAACTTAATTATATACCATGCAAGAAAACGTATTAAATATTTTATCTCCATTTAACTCAACTTTTATGGCATAATTAGTAATTTATAATATATTCACATACATACTCACACTATTACAAGAACTGGGTGTAAACAACATAAAATCCATGTAAGTGTTCTTTTAAGCTCATCATGAACAATGAATCTTCTGTTTACATGTGTAATGGGTTTCTATTCCTTAGCACTCTTAATCAAAATGATACTTTCCTTAATGGTCATGCCCATAATGTATCTTATAACTATCAGACATAGCCGATTTGACTCCTCTCACTTTTCATAAAGACCTTTATGTTCAATGGAACTGTCAGCCAAAGCCTGGGGAGGTTTGTCAACTTTAAAATGGCAAAATCCATACTCACTGTAGCCACAGAAAATATTAAAGAATCCGTTCCATTCCTTAAATTGGAACCATTCAAGATTTTGATAGAAAATAATTGGGAACTTAAAGCTGGTAAACATGATCACACAAAATTTACCAAAATATACAATATGCAATAACTGAAGGCATATCAATATCCCAATAATATAACTGAAACTGATTAATTAGGGCTTATTAATCAGATTTATCCCAGTTTTATTTTCAATAACTGTAGGAAAACATAAACTGGGGAAAGATCCAGCGTCATCGGGGTCACACCTGTGGTGGCAAGATCGCCCAACACGTAGTAGAATCTTTTACATGTAAGGCGAGACGCTTGCAACAACACCACTCTAAGGATTTTCGTCACCTGTGGTGGCAAGACAAGAACCTCCAAAGTAGTGAAGCCCAAAACGTCACCCTCACACCATCAAGCGAAACCTACCAAATGATGACTCACCTGTGGTGACAAGAGCACATCATTCGCCATATGATTTTCTTGACTGCAATCCATCCGAATAGTCAATGATGATCTTACAATTCAAGTAACTAGCCCACTGAGTGGAAGCATAATCACTTAAATCGTGAACCCCATAAACTTGGATTGCTACTGGATGCCCATTTTACTTCAACAATTTTCATCAATATCACTTTTATCATAAAACACACATGGCCAATATATATACAGAAATATCACATAAATTGATCTTTTTATGATGTACAGAATTATCGCAGGATATCAATATCATGAATAAACTACATGCAATTCCTCGTGACGAAATCGAATGTCACAGACTGTATAACATCGATGAGCAAGTCAAAATACATCAAATTGGCAAAAAAAAAAACATGAAAGGCCAGTGTAATGCATATAAACCAATGTGTAATGCATCCATCACCCATAGTAGGATAGAATTCTATCTTCCCATGGTGACACCATAAGAAAACTTCATATAAAATCTGAAACTTGTTCACTATTGAACTAAACAACCTTGTTCGAATCTCTGTCTTAAACCAAAAGACCAAAATCGGTCAAAAACAAAAGACCATACTGGCAACGGGTCTACTGGCCCAAAAAACAAGTCAACGGGCCGGATTATTGAGTCGACCCAATCTAGTGAAATACGATGACAGACATACCAGTGCACAATAATAGGACTAAAGTCAATAGATTCATAATTACGACATCGTAGAGGTTCCAAAATAATGACTGCAAGCACAGAAAGTAATCCACAAATGTTTTATTGATAAATAATTTTTCAAAACCAGAAATGATATATAAGACCAATCAACAGAAGCGATTTTTAGAAATGAAGCCAAACTTAATAATCTTAAGGTCAAATCTGGAATTAGTTCAATAGAACAAACTTAAAATCGTATGATTTTTAATTCACTTCCATAAACAATATATGGTCAATCTATTTATAAGACTTTTCAAGTAGTTTTCATTAAAACTATGATGTGAGTATTTAATCTGTAACTTTATAAGCCCAAGCTTATTACTTAAATAATCCAAAAACATGAATTCTATACGAACATCATCATGTTCATCTTTTTCTCAAGTTTCAACAAATTAAAATTTCAATGTCTTCACATCTTTATAGGATTGCCTAAAATAATTTTATGGGATATAAAATGATGAAACATGTGGCAACAATATCCCCTCAATGGCAAACTTATAAATACCACACATTAAGGATTGTGTTTTTCTAAGTCACAAATAACCAAAAGCATACATCACTGATTATAATACCTCATGATAATACAAAATATCACGAGTTTTTATGTATTATAACACGTGTGATTTTACTTACCGTCTTATGACTTACTTAGATGTCTCAACTTTAATGGCACTGAATCCACACTCAGAATAATCTAAAATGTGATGTTGCGTATTGTACATGTATGTGACATAGCATAATAAAAAATGAAGAATAAACGATTGACCAATTAAACAACCAATATGCACCAAAATTTTCTTTATGTATCCAACCAATACCTTAAAAGGCCAAAAGGATACCTAATGCAACCAAACAGACCCTTATGTGAGAGTTTAATCTAATGTCTCTCAAAATTGAGAGTATATTTTAACATGTTCCTGACACTGTATGGAACATTAAATTATCCTTGACTAAAATTTTATACTCCCACCGGTCCAAGGCACTCTTTAAATTTCATAATCAAAACGGTTCAAAAAATTGGCTTAAAAAAAAACTTTAAAATAATTTAGAAAATCACTTTTATTAAAACTGTTTTCAAAATAGAATTGTTTTCCTGAACTAAAAGTGCTTCTATGGAACATAAATTGTATGTTAAAACAAATGCATTTCTCTGAAACGTTTCATGAATTATATCAACAAAAAATTACTTCTGTAAATAGAATGAACCAAAACATTTTCTACAAATAGTCCATTGCCTGAATTGAACCAAAACAGACAAATTGAGCCAAAACTGAACAAGATTCATAATTACATTGTCCCACTGGTCGAACCATATAACCGGCTCGGAGTACATAATTCCATCCTCCCACTGGTTCGATCAGTCAAAATGACAATGCGATAAACATGACATGAAATGATGATAAGCCTTTAACTAAGAAAATTAATTCAGATTTATATACTTATTACACATTTTCAAATTTAATGGACTTTATAATAATAATAAGCCACCAAAAGACCGAATGGGCTCATTTTATTTCTGTTAAAAGTCTTCTTTAGGCATGTAACAAGTACAATAGGAAAAATTCCAAGTGTTACCATACATACTAGTTCCCTATCATGCCAATTTGAAACATAACGAGGTACAAATCAAACACATAAGTGTGTTCCTATTGGAACACCACATAATGTACAAGCATTGCCTCATGGTGACAATAACAAGGAGTCAAGAGATATACATTACATATGTCCTATTATTACAATGTATACCATCAATGATTCGTACTGTATTATGGAACACAAGAGTATGAAACAATTAATATCTATAAAAGGTGTTCCATCATGCCATTACTAGATCCAACAAGTAAATAATTTTCTATCACAATGGCAATCACAAAATCACATTATGTGAAAATTGAAAACATATAAAAAATTTCTAAGTATTAGAAGTCATATGTTCTCTATTGTGACAAATCAAAACAGTACAGAATATAAACAAAAACCAGAATTAAAACAGAAAAATAAACCAAAATTGTTTTTTTTTTTTGTTTCTGTTTACAAAAAATAGAAAACCCATTTTTCTGTTTCTGTTTAACCTGTTTTTCTGTTTCTGTTTCACCTATTTTCTCCTCCTTTTATTTTATTTTGAATTCTGTTTTAAAGAACCAGAACCGAACCGGGTGAAATTTAATCAGTTCAATCGGTCAAACCCAACCAACCCAAAGTGGACTGGTCAACACGTTGACCAATCACCCGGTCGGATTGGATCGAGTCACAAAATGGGTCGCTCAACTGGGTTACCGGGTCGGGCTATCGGGTCGACCCTACCCGGGCGCACGTTAGCAGGCCATCTCATGCACACGATAGCAAAACCCATTAGCCATTACCCTTTTGACCGTTTGACTTTTTTTTTTTTTTTATATTATTATTTTGATTTTCAAAAAGTAAAGGAATCAGACAAGGAATATTCCCTTGTCTTCTTCCCCAAACAAAAAACGTAAAAACAGAATGGATTTTTATGGTTTTTTTTTTTTTTTTTTAAAACCACCACCACAGCCAGCTACGGTGGTCAAAACAGGAACCAAGGGCAGCAAAAATGCCGGCGAAGGCTCCCCTCTTTTCGGCGACCATAGTACAGGTGTCAGATGCCGGTAAAACTCCAACTAGGAAACTTGATTTCAAAAAGGAAAAAAATAAATTTATGTGTTTAGAAAACCTCACTGCCGCCCCTTGCGGTGGCTGAACCAGCGGCACGGCGGCCTCAAAACATATCGGCGAACATTCGCCTTCCTTCGGCGACCATAACCCAGGCCTCAATAGTTCAAAAAAACCAATTGGCAGTGTCAATCAGACCAAAATCAATCGGCTTTGCAAAATATTTTTTTTTATTTATTTATTTTTGTTTGTTTGCAAAACCACCATATGCAGAATAACTTGTAATTCCCCAAGCATCAAGCTACGGCCATGGCCGCAGTAGGTTTTTTTTTTTTTTTTTTTTCTCTTGTATGGCAGCCAAAAACAAATTTGAAACCAAAAAAAAATAATCTGCAATGGAGCCATGGTTTCGGTAATCTAGAATTTCAAAAAAAAACTGTTCTGTTCCATGGTTTTGGCCATGGCCGATGGAAAATTTTTTGATCTAGATCCATTCACGCATAATAAAAGATTAAAAAAAAAAATATTTTGCAGCCCCATTGATCAACCATGATCAGTTTTGATACCATTGATAGAATAAATTCATGCGAAAATCTATGGAGATCAATGAGCATACAAAAACATAGAGGTGTTCTTGGCGTACCTGGATCCATGGTTGTGGAAGCCGAATTCTTGACGATCCCTGTCGCACACGAACTGCGTTGGTCTGGTCTGCCCTCTTCCACTCAACTTTAGGTTTTCTCAGAAAGGTCACTTAATGGGTCAGTGGCAACTATTTATAGTGGTGAGGGCAAGGACCAACCTTGCATAGAAAGTAAGGTTTCCTTCCCATTAAGGAAACAATACTTTAGGTCCACATATAGTAACTGGACTCATACCATTAAGGTAGCTCCCATCAACACAACTAAACCAATTTTGTTAAAAATAAAGTGGGACTATGCCAGCCCACCTTATGGAAATCTTACAAAGTCTCTTTAGCTGTTCAAGAAAATGTTCTCTAGACCTGGGTAACACTAAGGGTATGTGAGTTGAATTTTATCTTATAAGCATTACTACCAAGTAAAAGATTTGGTTGGTAAATTTGTTTGCGGTCAATTTGGATCCAAATCTACTCACATGAGATTGTTCACCAATATTTTGAGGTGCAAGGGCTTCTTATGACCATGTTGATTTTCAAAGTAAAAATTTAATATTTTATATGCTACATTTTGATTATTATTAGTCATAGTTTTGGATTTGGTAGTACTATTGAGTAAGGATTTGATATTAGATTTTATATCTAAGTATGGTCATCCAATTAGATAATTGGGATTAAACTTGTGCCTAATCTACTTAGACAAACCAAGGCTTATTTGAGTAGTTCAAATTAGTAATCCAGTGGAGACCTAAATTGATCATCTCAATTGGTTGTCCAGTCCAGTTATTTAAATATTGAATCAAGTGACCCAATTAAGACTAAGACTAAATTGGACCGTATGGCCATCCAAACCAAGTGGTGTTATATTCTGACCAAGTGTAAGGCAAGGCCTTAGCTTTCCCAATATTATTTCTGTGATGCAATGTTTTTGTAGCCAGCTTATTTGACATTTTTGAAATTTAATTTTATATGTGTTGCATCTTATTCATTGATAATTTGTTCAATGGGTTATTTGGAAATTTTCTATTTTATTGGTCTACTTGGATATTAAATTCATAAGATCCGATAAGACTTTATTTACTCTAATCAATTGGTGGTTCAAGCCTGGTGGCACGATTTATTGGCAATTCAAACCAAGTGGCATTTGTTTCAAGTAATGCCTATTGGTCGGATATTAGTTTAATTTTATATTTTCAAGTATTCTCAAGAATTATTCATATACGTATGAAAAGGAAAAATGCATGGAAATGTATACTTACAATATAAATTTCTTGAATTGACCATGTATAGTATATATGGTAATACTATGAGCATGCATTTTGAAGTACTTGAGTTAGTATGAAATATGGGGGATTTTAAATTTTATGGTATATACATTATTGTACTAAAATTGTACAATAGACAATATCAAGTGGTGATGTTCTTAAAAGTTGATGAAAGTCCACTAAAGAAAAGTAATCACAAAGAAAAGAAGTTTGGAAGACAGCAGATTTGCCTGTCTTGTTGATAAGGTTCCTCTGATAAATTAAGAAGATGTAATATTTCCAGATGCCATGAAAATAAGCAATTAGGGTGAATTAAACTTGATAATTGCTGAAGATTAGTTGATATTTCATCTAATGGTAAAGCTTTATATGCTTAATTGATATTTGGATTGTAATTCAAACCTGATGGACCACTTGGTAAATTTAAGGTGGGACTAGTAATTCAAGGCTTCAAGCAAAAGAAAAAATAAATTTAATAACCTGAAGGTTATGTTGTTCCTACAAAAAAATCACAAGGTGTGTAAAATTGTGAAATTTCTTTGTGACTTAAAATTGACACCTATATAACGACATAAAACTGGATAATATTTTATAGTTTCCATGTGAATGATAATAATATGTGTGTCAATAGCAAGTATCACAATGAGAAAGGTGTTTTCAGATATTGATAATGGACAGTAGATAAGATATTATAAAAACAACAGAGAACCTCCTAAAGTCTCAAAGACATGGGAGAAACTAATATGATTTTAGAAACTAAAATCCTTTGAGGATAGTATGAGATAATTTTTCAAGCTCATTATGTTGATAAAAAAAATGGGGTATGGCCATTATGACTGTACATTTGTGAAGACAACTTTTGTTGTTGATGCTCGTTCGTAAAGTAAATAAGGATGAACCATTATTTTAAAAACAAATTATTGGTTATATCTTATTTGGTAAATTGCAATATCATAGACCTGCTATTGCACTTGCTATTGGATAACTAAGTCTATGTACCAGAAATCAAGGAACAAAATATTGGTATGTTTTATAGGTTGTTAAGGTATTGAAAAGGTACTGTGGATTATGGATTACATTATTGTTGTAACTTAGTTAATCTTGAAAGATTATCTGACATTAAATGGATATTTGATTCATAGGAAAATTTGGCTATTAATGGATATATACACTTTAGATGGTGGGGCGATTTCTCAAAAATCGGTAAAACAAACCTATGATATAGGTTCCACCATGGAAGCTAAATTTTCAGCTTTCGAAAAGGCTGGAATTAGCCGAATGACCAAGATATCTAGTAGTAGATATACCTTTATGGTATATGGCGGTGCCTTTGGTATATCCACATTGTGGTAGTCAGGCATTCATTACAAAAGCTAAAGATAAGATTTGTAATGGTAAGAAAAGACATATATGTCTTAGACATAACTTGGTGAGGGAATATATAAACAATAACACTATTGATATCGACTTTTTAAAGTCAGAGAGGATGTAGTAGACGTGCTAATAAAGCCTCGGCTCACCAAGGTTATTCATTATACATCTAAAAGAATAGACCTAAGGCCCATGTCATAAGTCAAGGTGATGGACATCTAACTTATGTGATAAGAGATCCCTGGAATTAGGCTCAAAGGGTAAAAACGAAGTCATTAAATAACTTGACTAGTACTATCATAATACCTATTCCAGATTAGATGTGGAAGATAATATTCACCATAATGACCAGGATGATGAGTTAGAAGACTCTTAATCACAAAAGCTCATGTCATATAGGGTTATGTTAACTGTGGTGCATACTATAGGCTGACTAAAGTGGATGTAGGGGGTGAGGCCACCTCCGATGAGAATTTTACTGGCAAATTCTCTAAACATTCATGAGTCCAAAATGGGGACAAGGCCAAAAATGTCCATAATATAAAAAGGGTGACTACAACGTCGGGTGGTAGGATATGGATGGTAAGTCATTCTATCAAACCCTGCCCCTGACTGACTGAAATCTTGACTAAAGGACAAGAATGTCTGACATGGCATCCAAGCACACTATGGAGTATCACCCCAGTGATTGAATTTGATGAAGAAACCCCGAGGATGTCCTCCTACATACCTGTCAGAAGATGGATTGTAGATCCCTACAGTTGCATAGCCCACAGCATAATGTACTGCTTGGACTCCAGGTATTCTCTTTCCTCTCCATAAATGTGGATCCCACCCCTAAAAATAGGTGTAAAAAGGCCTTGAGTGACATGTGGGTGCAAGGCCCTGACCCTAGGTCAAACCCCTGTACAAGCCCACAGAGATACAGCTTTGCTGAAATTTCTAGGCGATGCACTGGGCAATGCAGACATCACCTAAAGACATCGCCCAGAGTGGAAAAATGCAATAATTTAATGATTTGATCTATAAGGACCACCCATATTGGACATGGGCACCCTCCATAGGTTGAAGGGAGTCTGAGGGACCACCTCATACCATTGGATCCCTATGGACCCCACCTAAGTGTTTAGAATGGCTGAGAATTCAGTCAAAAATGCATTTTCAAAAGAGGCCTTGATAGCCAAACAGGCCCTAGTTAGGGGTTGGCCTATAAATAGGTGTACCTTAGCTCATTTAGAGCTCTTGGTACTGTTGGGATCGTGGAGAGAAGGAGAAGAAAGAAAAGAGAGAAACGAGAAGGAGAAGAAGAAGGAAAGAGAAGGAGAAGAAGGAGGAGTCTCACCTTGCATCTGCATCCATTACTAGCTTGATTCAGGTATAAATCTGAATTTATACCACTGCTGTGATGCTACTACTGATTCTCCTCCATGGATTTCTGTGTTTTTGAAGTTATTCTGGCCATTGGTAGCCTAGAACAGCTGGGGGCTGCCATGGACCATCTCAGATCCAACATGCAAACATGATGCATGAAGGATTTGAAAAATTTATGGTGTTATTCATGTCTGTTTTATCATTTGAGACCGAAACCCAGGCTGTGCCAGGCTGTACTGCCCTGTTACACAAAGAACAGGTAGTCTAGACTCAAATCTGTGTGCCCTGGCTGTATGTAACTTAGCCTTGAGTTGTAACAGCCTTGGATCATAGTAATATTCATGAATCTAGCCTTACATGCAGCCAAATCCATGGTCTGTAGCTGGGACTATGCTGAGTCACTATTCACTAGACTATCTGGGCAGCTCCTGGCAGCCAAGTGGTGGGCCCAGGTGAAAATCCATTAGGTCCAGTGCAAAGTACACCCCTGGGGGTCCATAATGACCTAACATGCATGGGGAGAAGATCCATGCACTGCCCATGATCAAAAGCCTTGGAATCTCAGCCTGTTCCCGGTTTTGCAATCTTTGGGCGATGCACTGGGCGATGTAGACATCACCTAGAGAAATTGCCCAGAGAATGAAATTTTACTGGATTGCTGACCTGACTTGAGGATCTTCACCCATGGGCCACAAATCAGTGTAGGGAGGTGGAAAATGACAAAAATACCCCTCCCCACATCTGTCCACATGTATGAATACCTTGGGTAACCAAGTGGGCCCCATAGGACTGGGAAACCCTGTCTGTGATGGTCCTATAGCACTGCCAAGTTGGGGACTGTACTGTGAAGCTTAAATAACCTAGGAACATGTGCCACCATGATAAATGACCATTCTACCCCTAGGCCACAATCTCTGGATGATGCACCGGGACATAGGCCTAAGGCCCAATGCAAGGCCCAGAGAATTCCAAGGGATGACCAACTGTACACCTAGTCAACCCAGTGACCCTAGATCAACCCTAGGACATCCAAAAACTGGTTGAAATATTAAATGACAAATTTCTAATTTATATCTAGGATTTGATCCCGCGCTCGAGGCCTACAGCCAGACTGCAGTCGGAACTGAAACTACAACTGAATTCTTAGAACCAGACCCAGGTGAGTGAAATGTTATCGTGTATGTACGTGTAACAATATTATTTATGCCAAAAATTTAAATTCTTTTATTATAATGCTGTGTTACTTATTCAATTAAAATCTCTCAATTATTACACATCGTGTGACTGTTGATCAACACTGCTTGAATTTATCATGATGATTGTGATTGATAGACTAGATGCCATAGTCGACTTGGAAATGAGGCCGGTGGTAGCCCGTAGTATGGGATGCGGTTGACACCGCCCGACTCATACGATGTCATATAGACATGGGGCTAGAGTTTTATCACCTGTGCTACGCACCCTTGCCAACAGGGGTTAAGGTGTTGGATGGCTATGAGGGCTACCGTAAAACCTCGGGCGTTTACGCCGGGAAGCCTCAGCACAGCTGGGATGGCTCAGGGCAAATATGTCTGGAAGCTTCGGGCTATAAGCTTGGGAAGCACCGATAGGTGAATCATGGCTATATGCCACATAAAGTTTATCCTCGAATTACATGTCGGGAAGCACCGAAAGGTGAAATTATTATTGAGTCGGTTACCTCACAAGTTCAATCTAGAGGGCCAGTCGGGCTGACCTGGGTAGGGAGATGCTGGAGCCGGCTGGTCCTCTCCGATAACTCAATAGGTATATCACAGGAAAGGGTAACCAAGCCCACACCAGGGATACATGTATTGGGGATTATAGTAGCACTAACTTGCCTTAGCTGTATTGTTAGGTGACTAATTAAATAATCTGGATTTGCATATCATGTAGGATCATGTAGACTGTGGTTGCATATGCATGCATGATGATATGTTTTACTCACGGTCTCGGTGAGGCTTAACCTTTATTATATATGCTTTTCTTCTAGATGATTCTGTAGGTGGATGCCGCTGTGGCATGGCGGCTCATTTCGAGGAGGAGAGCCCTTGTGATTATATTGATATTGGTGTGGACCCCGACGGAGGTCGTACCGATGATGCAAGCGTTCTCAGTGGTTATTGATGAAGATCAGTGAGGGGCGCTCTTGATGCTTTTTATCTTGGGGACTCCTTTTTGCTTTTGATAGGAGTTTATCCCCATCCTTGGTTCTGTCTTAGTTTCTTCTTTTCTTTTTGGGGTTGAGTTATCTCGCCCTGTATATATATGTAATTTTATCTCCGCTTATGTATATGTCAGCTTTCTCTTTTCAGTGTGTGGGTTGTACTGGGAATGTATCAGAACTTACATATGCATATATATCACAATCATTCCTGTATTACTACCCTTTCTCTTTCTTGGTTATAATTGTAGATTATTCGCAGCACTCTGATCTTACTTATGGTAATATTACGAATGTGGGATCATGAATGTATTAACTGCTTCTAGATCCGTGGGATTTGGCGGATTATCGTTATGCAATTCGAGTCACCTACCCAATCCTCCCAAGGGGTGATTTGGGGTGTGACAGAGCTTGGTATTAAAGCTTGAGGCTCTTCTTACGTTCACGGGATGCAGAATAGGAATAATAAGTTACCTATATTAAAATGTGTAGCAAGTAAAAGTTACAGGGGAGGTAGATGTAATTAAAAGATGTGTAATTACATTAATATAAAGCAAATTGTGCTAAGCCACTACAAGAAGTTTGATTGAAAGTACTACTTTCAATTTACATAAACAAACAAAAAAAAAAAAGAACATACACCATAAACAAAAAAAAAAGGAACTACATAATCTAAAAAAAAAGGTGTGAGATAAAAGTTAGAACTACATAATGTCAAGTCAGACTGAACATGTGGAAGTTGGTTGGAGTACTACTCTGGCGGTGGTAGGCCACCCAGTGGAGGTTGAGACTGGCATGAGTCAACAAGGAAGAATGTATCCCAAAAGTACAGGCGTCACTCCACAGATCCCATTCTACCCTCAAGAGACGAGAAGCCCCTATCCATCCTGGTTGCCATATCAGTGAGCTGAGTGCTGAGGCCCTGGAACTGAGACATCATCTGCGACCACTCAAATGATTCTGGCACATGTGAGCTAGTGGCACCTGTCACCTCATATGGGGGCAAATCAGTAAACTATGTACCTATCCCCTCAAAGTCGCCCTCCTCTCTCTGCTCATCTCATTGCATCTCTCTCTGCTCATCACCCTGCTCCTCGCCCTACATCTCCATCTGATCACCCTCCTCAGGATCGCTCCCTAGCTCCCCTGGTACCTTCATCTTCAAGATCGAGGTCTTGTTGATGGGCCTAGACCTGTCTCTCTCCATATACTCACCACCCAAGGGAACCTCGAAGTGTCTGAAAACCAAGGTAAGGAACTTCCCATATGGAAGGTTCCCATCTAAAGGGTTTTGGGCATGATATAGCATAGCCTAAAGAAGTAAATATGGGAGGTTTATAACTGCACCCCCGTTGCCCACTCCCAGTAGGCAATATGTAATGCAGGCCCTCATCATTGAGATACTACCTCTATTCCCACCCTTCGGGTAGATGTTGTATAAAACACATCTACTGATGATGCGATCACTGGGCTTGTAGGAAGCCCCAGACCTAGGAGTGCTCTTAGAACTAGTCAATGCTTTGAAGACCCTCCTCCTGGTCTCTAAAGAGAACATGTCAAAAATATCAACCCTGGGCTTATAATAACATCTCTCACCAGTATCCGGTAGCCTTAGGATCCCTGCTAAGGTGGCAGTGGTCAGTCTAATGTCCACCCCCTTGACTCTGCTCTCCAACCCAAATTCCCGTGCCCCAGATGGCACTAAGTTACAATAAAAATAACGAACCAAGTTAGGATAACATGGTTCAATAGGTGTTAGCATAGAGGCCCAACCTAGAATGTTGAACGTAGTATATAAATTGTACTGATGGAAGTCATCCACCGATATCACCCTTCCCTTTACAATCTTTAGGGACCTAAACCTGTCCCAATCCCTAGAGTGCTCATACCTAGAAAATAGGAACCGATTGAAATCCGGCTCCTCTGATAATGAATCCTCCCTAGGAGAAGTAGGTGGCACAGAGGAAGAAGAAGAATGCTCGCTTTCGGACAGTAGCCTCTTACGTGCTACGGATTTCCTAGCAGTCCTATGGCTGGTAGACCTTAGGCTGCACAAAGGGGAGAAAAGAAATACTTAGGGCAAAAGAAAGTGAGAAAACCCTAGCAAGAACAATAAAAACAAAGAAAATGACCTAAAGATAGGAAAAAGGTGAAGAATCTTACCTAAAGTTGCATAGAAGCACGGAAGACCCGAGGAATTGCAAGGAAATGGTGTGGAAGTGGTCACCCTAAGCACCAAAGCTTTGCCCTAGGTGTTTAGGAAACTTTAGAAGAGAAATGAGGGGAAATGGGACCCTCTCGGACTGATATAGCTGGGCTCCGATTCTTTGGGCGATAGCACTGGGCGATGCATCTAATGCCCAGAGACATCGCCCAGTGAATAGAATTTTACTGTTTTTGCATAACAGCTTATGAAACCTTGCTTTTTTTTTTTCTTCTAAAAATGCTTCAATAAACACAAGAACATGAATTTTCATAAAATATGTATATAAAGGAAAAATAAATAAAATAATTTAAAATATTAACTAATAATATGTTCAAGGAAAGTTAAGCTAATGCTTGTGGAATGTAAAATATATATATATATATAAATAAGATACATAGGGAATTTAGGAATTTTTATTTTTCTTTCGTATGTAAATAAAGGGTGATAAATAAATATGCCTATATATATATATATGAAATTAGTGTGTATATACATAGATAATGATATGTGCCTAGTACCTTGCATGTATGAACCGAGTGGTGTGATGCTATGCAAAATTTGAACATAGATATTAGGTATGTTGTAATATGTATTTATGAGATTAGGGTACGTAGGACTCATCCTACCCATCACCTAGGTCAACCAAGAATAGGATCCAAGAGGTGGTACAGTCAAGTTGAACCCCTAGATGCTATGATGCCTCGAGCCAACCTATTTGTTTTCTCCTGTTCATAAGTTCCTATAACCATGTACTTAATTCTTTTAATTAAGTATTTATAGTGACTTGATGCTTAGAACCTCTTCATGATAGGACCTAATATCTCAGTCAAGCCTGGAGACCCTAGCATCATGCGATACAATAGGCAACTAAGGAGAAGACTGATCAAGATACGTGAGATACGAGCCCGTGCTGAGAACCAGTTAGTAGTTTACTTCGCTCTTGCGGACGCTAGTGAACCTGTGGATCGAGCTACCTACCTATACCTAGCAGACGAGGATAGAGGTGATATAGCCTACCTTTACATGCAGAACATTATCACCAGTTGGAAGTTACAGAGACTTGCCTGTTAGACTCAGGTACATATTTAAAAGATTTTTATTAAAAATTTAAAACTTATCATATAGTGTCATGCATAGTTACCACCGCATAAAATATTTAAGAACAGAACACAAATAAAAAGAAACACTTTTTAACAAACAAAAGAAAACATATCTAATAACACACCTTGCTGGTACGACTACATAAATTCACTAAAACTATGGACTTGGTATGTACATGTATTGACTAGGAGTAACTTTGTTGACCTCGATAAGGTGTTGGATTATTGAACGTGTTGCTCTTTCCAGAAAAAACAACCATGGTCAACACAAGAAGTTCTCGAGGTGGTCGTAAAGGAAAGCGCCCTCGTGTTATACCAGAGGTTGAACTGCCAAATGGAACTGAGGCCCAAAATTTTGAAGCATCGGCTGCTTCATCAAGGGCACCAGCGGCTGCTCAAGCCACTGCTGCGGCACCTTAACCGGGTATAGCAGCTGGCGAGGTAACAGCGTTTATGACCACTATGATGTGGACCATGCAGCAACAACAAGAATTGCTGGGTCAAATGTCTACGTAGTTTGCGGCCATGATGCATGAGTGTGCAGCACCACCTCCACCACCTAACCAGCTCATACTTTTCCCACCACCTATGCCTCAACACTTGGCGGAAAACTCTACCGTTAAGGTAATGGAGAGATTCAAGAAACTCCAACCACCCATGTTTTCCAAGTTGAACTCCGAGGCAATGCAGCCAGAGCAGTGGATTAGCACATTAGAGAAGGCATTTTATGTGCTCGAGTGTACGAATGCACAAAAATTGATATGTGCGGGTTATCAGCTACAGAATGAGGCTGAAGCTTGGTGGAAGGCTACTAAGGCAAATCTGGAAGCCACTCATCCGAATCTCACGTGGGAGCAATTTAAAGAGGTTTTCTTCAAGAACTACTTCCCAGAGAGATTTAGGGATAGAAAAGAAGCTGAGTTCTCAGCGTTGGTACAAGGAACCAGATCAGTGCTGGATTATCAACAATGGTTTGAAGATCTGTTCCATTTTGCTCCCGAGCACCTGAAAAGGGAAGTCAGTAAGATGAAAAATTTTGAGAAGGGACTCAAACCCGAGATCGGGTTAGTACTGTCAATAATGGACATCCGGGATTATGCTCAGGTGGTTGATAAGGCGAAGTCCATGGAAGATAGATTTAAAGAGAAGGAAAAAGAGAAGACTACGATGTCACCTGGGTTGAACAAAAGGCCAAATAATTTTTAGACCTTTGGATGGCCAAACAAGGTATTTCGTGGAACCAGTTCAGACCCCAATTCGACTCCTTACCATAGGTCACAAGTGGGTCAGAATCCTTTCTACCCTACTATCAATTGACCTGCTTAACCAGCTATGAGTCAAGCAACAACAGCAGCTTCACCAGCCTGACTAACTACAGGTCAAGTGAGCCAAGCCTCAACACCTGCTGCTCCACCTTATAAGTGCTACGTGTGCAACAAAGAAGGGCACATGGCCAAAGAATGCAGACTACGTGGGTACAGCAATAACTCACCAAACCAGCCCTACTCTAGACCTTTTCAGCCATGGGACAATCGGACGCGAGGAAAGGTGTTTGCGCTGACAAATGAGGAAGCTAAGGTGACCCCCGATGTAATGACAGGTAAGTCCGCTGAACACTACTAAGTTGTAAGGAATAATTGGTCTATATATGTAACCTAAACTATATACGAACCCTAGGTATCCTGAGTGTCTCAACCATACCTGCACGAGTGCTATTTGACTCGGGCGCATCCCACTCTTTCGTCTCTACCACCTTTGCGAGTAGGATGAGAGATCAACCAAGAGACATCGGGCACAATTTAGTAGTTAGCACACCGACGGGTAGTGTCATGAGTTTTAAGGAGGTCTACGACCCCTGTCTGGTAGAGATTTGTGGGAAGAGTTTAGCCGCACGGCTAATAAAGTTCGATATGAGGGACTTTGATGTGATATTAGGCATGGATTGGCTACCCACCTATGGGGCAAATGTCATGTGTGTGAAAAAGAAGATAGTGTTCAAGTTGGAAGATGGGTCAATTTTCACCTGCCAAAGTGAACCAAAAAGGAAACCCAGAAGGATAATCCTATCCGCCCTCCAGGTGCGAAAGTTACTAGATGAAGGATGCCAAGGCTTTTTGGCCATTGTGATAGACACAGAGGCAAAGGTAAAACCCTTGGAGGAACTTGACGTTGTCAGATAATTTCCTGATGTTTTGCTAGAAGATCTAACCCAGCTACTGCCTGATCGCGAGATAGAGTTTGCGATTAACCTAATTCCTAGTACAACACCGGTAACCAAGGCACCATATTGAATGGCACCCATTGAATTGAAGGAGTTGCAGGTTCAATTGCAAGACCTGCTGAAGAATGGTTTTATACGACCTAGCGTGTCTCCCTGGGGAGCACCCGTGCTATTCGTAAAGAAGAAGGATGATAGCATGCGACTGTGTATCAACTACAGCGAGCTAAATAAGCTGACCATCAAGAATCAATATCCTTTGCCGCGTATTGATGACCTATTTGACCAACTACAAAGGAGCAAGAGTTTTCTCCAAGATTGACCTTAGGTCCGGGTACCATCAGTTGAAGATAAAGGGCGGTGATATTCACAAAATGGCGTTTAGAACTCGATACGGACATTATGAATTTCTAGTCTTATCATTCAGATTGACCAACGCCCTGGCAGCGTTCATGGACATGATGAATAGAGTATTCCATGACGTGTCGGATAAGTTTGTCATCGTATTTATTGATGACATTCTGGTGTAATCCAAGAGTGAGGAAGAGCACGCACGGCACCTTACCTTCGTGCTACAACGGTTGCAGGAACACCAGCTTTATGCCAAGTTTAGCAAATGTGAATTTTGGCTTCACCAGATCGGATTCCTGGGACACATTGTCACCAAGGATGGCATTAAAGTGGACCAAGATAAGGTGAAAGCGGTTCTCGAGTGGGAGACTCCGAAGAGTACCGCCGATTTATTGAGAATTTCTCGTGCATCTCGGCACCAATGACAAAGCTAACAAAGAAGGGCGCCAAGTTTGAATGGAATGAAGCATACGAGAAAAGATTTCAAGAGTTAAGGAACCGGTTGGTGACGGCTCCAGTTTTGACCATTCTAGATGGCACTGGAGGAAGGGTGGTTTATACCGACGCATCCAGAACAGGATTGAGTGGTGTCTTAATGCAGAAGGGTAAAGTAGTGGCCTAGCCTCAAGACAATTGAAGGAACACGAAAAGAACTACCCCACTCATGACTTGGAATTGGCAGCAGTAGTCTTCGCATTAAAAATATGGCAACATTACCTATATGGTGAAAAGAGTGAAATCTTCAGCAATCACAAAAGTCTAAAGTATTTCTTCACCCAGAAGGAGTTGAATATGAGACAGAGGCGGTGGTTAGAACTGGTAAAGGATTATGACTGTGAGATCCAGTACCACCCTGGCAAGGCCAATGTTGTAGCGGATACATTAAGTAGGAAATCTCAGATTGCATCCCTCGCTTCTTTGGTCGTAAGTCAGCAGTTGTTAGAGGAAGCTCGAAAGTTTAATCTGGAACACGGTCAAATTTTCGAATAAATTTGAACTTTTGGAACTTATGTGATTACAGTTCCAGCTCTCAGTCTATGGTAGCATCGATGCTATGGTCTACATCGGTTGAGGACATAGAAGAATTACTCGACACACCTATGGAGGACTCCGAGGATCCTTCCCAATATGCCCTTCTGGAGTCAGTGGACCCCAGTGAAACCCTGCACTGGAGTTACCTGTGTCAGATCTGTTGCCTGGAGTCTATGCAGAGGCTCTCCCTCAATTAGAATAATTGTAAGTATAATTTAAATGTATTTATATAATATTTTGTACGACCACATAGGGTTAGAAGGGTATTTTAGTCAAATTGCCTTTGTGGGACCCACATCCCCAGTGGGGAATCCTATTCCAGATAATTACCCGTATCCGGATCACCCCTGATATTGCATGACATCATTCTATAGTTAGAATAAGGCAATAAATACAAAAATTCAGGTTTAAATCTAATATTATGGCCAAATGACTAAGCTACCCCTTAATGCTTAAATACTAACTATATATACATATCTCATTCTAACTATTCATAAATCACAACAAACTAAGTAGACTAAGAAATTTCGTTCCAGCCTTGAGAAGGAAGAAAGAAAGGGGGAAAAGAGAAGAGAAGAGAGAGAAGAAGGGCCTGCTCTTGAAAGCTTGGCTCCCACATCTGAAATTTGAGCTTGAAACCTCCATTGGAAGGGCTGCCTGCATCTGTTTCTGCTTCTACACTCAGGTAGGCCAAGGAAAATTTGCTGATTTCTCCTTTTCTTCCCTTCTTCTCCAACTCTAATACACCTAAAATAGATTTCTGCCATTAAAGCTCTCATTCCAAGCTTAAACAATAAAAATTTTACCCAATTTCTTATTGTTTTAGTGCTATTAGGGTTCAGCCATACCTGAACCTTCATGGCAGTCCCTCAGTTGAGCTTAATTGCTGACTCTAGTGACTAATTCATCAACCCAAGATAGGAAATTTAGGTTTAATTGATACAATCCCCAAAATTATGAAACCAAATATGAAATTGGAGCCCAAATAGGAAGACCCACCTTAATATGAACTTAGACCATAAAATTCTGGGCTTGCATGTTAAGATCTGGCCTTGTAGAGCAAAAACCCCAAATTCGGCCACTGACCCGGATGCAGTTGCAGGCCTACGGCTGATCGTCCGGCCCTGTGTCCCTTTGAATCCGGCTGCCCCCTTTTGTGCCCCTGCTGCCCTAGTATTTTAGGGATTTTCTTTGGCTTCTAAGTAGACCTAATAAATGCTGTTTTTACATGTTGGTTAGGTCTGTTTTCTACTATTTTTGTCTGCTTTGCTGGTTTCTTGAAGAATTGATTGAGTTAGGTTAAGCTACACTATAGGTAAGGGAACTTTGGACTTAATTTGGGCGTGTTTGTCATTTAATTTTGATGTTATGCTGAATGCCATCTCATGCACCATTGATTTGATGCACTCAATTGCATATAGTTTCTTAGCTTTTGATTTCATGCACTAGAATGCATATGATTTAGGCTGTTCATTAGCATGCTGCATTGTATTGCATTGATATTATTACTATTTTGAATTGTTGATAGTGGAATTTAGTACTCTGTAACTCAACTGAACATGCTTGTATCATCATGAATAGACTGCATTGGGCTACGCCCCTTACCAACAGGGGGAGAGGTGTTGGACAACCCGTGGTAGGTCCGATGTGTTAGTTCCGGTATGCCATCTTCTGTCCCATGTTAGCGTGTGTACTCCACTGTGGGAATAAACAGACAGGGTTGGTCTTTGGGGGTCTTTCGGGGCCCGATGTGTTAGTTTCGGGACTGGCGGGTCCTCATCATGGTAAAATGATTTCTCTCGGGTGGCCGAAGGGTTAGTTCCAGGACCGAGGTTAGCATCTACCACTAGTAGTACTTAGACCTCATGAGACTTAGCATCTGTGCTAGGAACATACTAGTTTAGGACATGCATCATGAATTTACTGTGTTTGTATGCATGCATTCCCTTACTAGGCTCAGTGGAGAGCTCACCCCTGTGGATCCTTACTTTTTCTTACAGATGAAGCTGCTCTCGTTACTGCTAGTGTTTCTGTAGGGATTCCTCCTTCTCAAGACTCTCCTGCTGCTTATGGAGCTGATACTGCTATCTTGGTTGAGCACGATGCTTCGTGTTCCTGTGATGCCTACGTGTTCTCCTGATCCTCCAAAATGATCAGGCTCTTCCTTACATTTTTGGTTATAACACTTTTGTAGTAGTATAGAATATAACTTTTTGGGCTTTTGAGTTACTACTTTTTGTGAATCACAAATGTAACTCCTTGTACATAACTGTTCATATGAATATAATGTTATCACTAGTTTTTCTTTAATACTGTCTTATTGCTCTATCTATTTGTTTCCGTTGCATTTAATTCTGATTATTATGAATGAAATTTCGAATAGAACACTGCACTTGCGATCCTGGTGGGATTGATTGGGTGTCTGAGACATCCAGTCACACTTGACCCTTATTAATCGGGCCGAGGTGTGACATTTAAGTGGTATCAGAGCAAACATGCTCTAATTCTATTCACAGTCAAATTCATGATATGGCAGCTCTTGAACTCATTGACCTGAAGGTGAGTTCAGTTAGGGATAATTAAAAACCTCAACTAAAAGCTACCAAGTAAAAAATGGAATTGATTGTGAAACTCAAGTTAGATAAAAGATAAGTAAATATATATATATGTACTTGATATGTCTTTACAAAATTTCAGCCTTTAGGCTGATTTAGTACATCAGTAAACACACTACAGTTAGGACCTAGTCCTTACAAGTTAAGGAAAGGAAACACATAATTACTACAACCATTAACTGAAAACAAGTAAAGTGAAACCTAAACTAGGATAGGAACATGGCATCACTGTTGTGGTGGTGGTGGTGGTCCCTGACCAGAGAAGAAAGACCTCCACTGGACTAGCTCGGTCTCCACTGCCTGAACACGACCACTCATGCCATCAAAACCCTGCTTCACTGTCCTCTCTAAACTACCAAACTGACTGAGGAGCTGTCCCCAGGGGGTACCATCAGTAGGGACAACTGATGTCGAAGAGGAAGCCCCTACATGACCATGAGTAGCATACTAAGGAAGACTAGGTGGATCTCTAGGTACATCTGCAACCATCCTCTCTGTAGTGTCCTCTGCATCGGTGGTCTGGCCTGGATCGGTGCAGTCAGGATGTCCAAGCTCTGGAGAGAATGGAGGGAGTTCTGTGCTCATCTTCACCAGACTGACATGGTTGATGCTCATCCTCTTCTCTATGGAAACCTGCTCATTCCTCTGGTTTACCCCAAACCTAGGAAAGATCTTGGTCGGAAGCCTACCAAGCAAGAGGTTATCCCACCCAGGATTATCATGCAGATGTGCCATAGTGTGCATAATCGCATAAGGTAGGCAGATCTGGTAACCTGTATAGAGACAATATGTGGCAAGAATCTGCATCGTAGACAACTCGGTCCGATGGCCACTCTTCTGGACCACATTATGACCACAAATCCTAGAGAGCACACGAGTTGATGGAAGCAAATCCAGCTCAGATTTTGGCCTATCATAAAACTTCCCATTGGTCAAAACTGAATACAACCATTCCTGCTCCTCATCAGCCAAGAACTCAGATGCATCAACAGCTGGAGTATAGTACCTCCATTCTCCCTCATGAGAAATCTCTAACATCTGTGCCAACTCAGCTGTGGTAAAGGTGATGGGCGTTTCCTTCACATATGATCGAATGACAAACTCATCACCCTCAAAGCCATAGCTTAGGTTGCTCAAAAATAGCCGAACCAACCTAGGATAACAGTGTCTCTCAGGCTGTAGCATAGATAACCACCCCAACCTCTCGAATCTCTCCTGGACCTTGAATGCAACAAGGTCATCTAACACTACATCTCTTTCTTCCTCCACCTTTCTCTCCATAAACCATTCACCGTAGTACTCTTCTTCCTCTACGCTTCGGAAGTATCTCGGGTTGAACTGTGGTGGAGCAACAGCCCTGCCCCTTGCCCTGCCTCCCCTAGCTCTTCCTCTCCCTTCGCGACCTTGGGCTGCGACCATTTTCTTTTATGCTGCAAATTTGGCAAAAAAAAAAAAATTACTTAGTAATATATAGGACAGCAAGTTAGCTAAATTTATTAAGGCATTGACCTATCACTATATATATGCATGTATATTCTAGAGTAATATTAAGTAAAAGTGTTTCAAAAATAATAATAATAATAATAATAATAGTATTTACTAAGCCAAGATGAACCCTAATTATGGTTCTAGAATAACTAAAATAAGAATTACATAGTTATGGACAATAAGGGATGAACTGCTGCAGTATGGCCAGGTCTGAAACAAGTTATAGAAAAATAGGGAGAATACATAACTATGTGAAACCTTCTTAAAATTAGTAAAGAAGAAATAAAAACAGCACTAGTATTTTTTTTTAAACCTAAGAAAAGATGGACAAAAGCCCTAAAAGTGGGAAAGAAAAATAAATATTAAGAAATTCCATGAATTGGAAACCATAGAAGAGGAAAGGAAGTGAAGAACAAGTAGAAAATGTGGAACATTAGCAAAGTATAGTAAAGAATAGTAAAGAGGAGTAAAAGTGACCAAAATAGCTAAGGAACTAGAGAAAAACAGTGGAAATAGACTTAGAATAGTGTAAGAACAAAAAAATAAGAAAAAATTCAGGGATTTGGGTACTTACTTGTTGATTTGAAGATCAAATCCAAGAATCAAGGCCAAGTTTGCGTGCTAAAACACTAGAAAACCCTTAGGAAACCCTTAGAGAGAAAGAATTGAGTTTGGGTCTCTTTTGGGTGGGACACGAGCTCTATTTAAAGGGCCCAGTACCGCCAGTCGGTCGACCGGCTCAGCTCGGCTTGGTTTGAGTGTGAATCCGGCTTATGCATCCGGTTGGGGCAAAAATTTTATGAAGCCAGTGATTCCACAGGCGGATGATCCGACTTGATTATCTATGAATCCGGCAGATTTTAAGTCTGCATCCGGCAGACCCAATAAAATTATAAAAATTTTTAAAATAAATTAAATAATTTATAATTATATATTATAATTATTACACATGTTATTTAGATACAATAGCTACATTAATAGGTTTTAAAAAAAAATAGTAAGGATATATATATAGACTATAAATACATATTAAAGGTGTACATGTAATGTAACTATAATATATAGATATTAGTATGTATTATAGCATGTATTATACATATATAAATACTATTTTGGAAAACATATGTAATGGTGTACTAATATGTATAAAATATATGTATATGTGAATTAAAAAAAAAAAATATATATATATATATATATACATATGAAATATACATGTATTTATAATAAATTGTACCTTATTCCATAGACATATTATGTGCTGTGTAATATGTAAGCATTTTATATATTTGTAATATAATATAATGTAAGCGTTACTTATGTAATTATTGCATTATATATGTATATGTGTTATCTATTATAAAATATTGTGTTGTTTCTTTTAGGTATCTGAACCGTTGGCTTAACACGTAACTACAACTCGAGATGAGTTATGAGTTAAGGTCAATCGAGGAATATGCCTACAACCCCGAAAGCATCGACGAGTTGAATCGAGCCCTCGAGCTACTCTTCAATGACCGTTTGTATCTCCAGTCGATCCTCTGGAACGACAGTAAGTCCTTGATGACCAGGGACTTCTATGTCATTGATCGAAAGGTGGAATACCTTCAAGCTCACACCACTTGCATCGAATCCATCCTTCATAGATGGGCGGATAAGCTTCAAGGGCTTCCTTGAACTCTGTTAAGTATGATGAATCATGCTTTACTGTATTGCTTTATATGACTGTGCACTCCATTTTATCAAACTGATGCATATGCTGATAGTTTGATGTCTGTCCTTCTTTCTCAGCTGATCATTATGGATCCACGGCCTTCTAATACTTATCAGAGGCGTACCACTGAGGGACATGCACAGGCAGCCTCCTCTTCTAATCCTGCCCATAATGATCCTCCAGCTGGGGGTGCACAGGAAAATCCTCCTCCTCCTGACATGACTTCGCCTGATATGGCTAGTCTTATAAGAACTATAATGGAAGGACAGCAACAATAGATGCATCAGATGATCACAGACATGGGTGATCAATTTCAAGTAGCCATCAGGAACATTTAGACTCCGCAGGCAGCCCCTACTGTCCCTTCCCCTCCTGCTCCACAGAATGACACCGAAGGCTGCATGATGGAAAGGTTCCTCAAAATGCAACCTCTCACTTTTGCTGGGATCAGCAAAGACACCCTGTTGCCTGTCAAATGGGTGAAAGAGATGGAAAAAGCTTTTGACTTCCTTGGTTGCAATAAACAACAGAAACTCACTTGTTCTAGATATAGGCTCCAGTATGAAGCAGAGGCTTGGTGGGAAACCACTAAGCCTATTTTGCAAGCAGCGCACCCGGTCTTAACATGGGAGTTATTCAAGCAAGCTTTCTTTGGAAACTACTTTCCCACCAGTGTGAAGAAGAGAAAATAAGTTGAACTGGCCAAGTTGACTCAAGGACCAAACTCGGTGCTGGAGTACCAGTAGAAATTTGAAGAGCTATTCTTTGTCACTCCTCCTCACATGGGCACTGATGAAGCTAAGGCTCAGAAGTTCGAAGATGGGTTGAGGCCACAGATTGCCTCAATAATGGCCACCAGACCAACCCAAGGGTACTCAAAAACTATGCAGACCGCGAAGAAGGTTGAGGATAAGCAGAGGGAAGCTTATCATGTTGGTCAGTCATCTAGCAAGCGGGCAGCCCCGTTCTATGATAGGGGATACAGTAAATTCAGTAAGCCTTCTAGATCTACTACAGCACCATCCTTCCCACAGAGAACTCAGTCCAAGTCAACAATGTCTGAACCGGTGTATGCCAATCCCAGCACTAAAGCAATAGATGCAGTGACTCCAACAATTGCCCCCAGCTTCAAATGTTTCACTTGTGGACAAGCGGGGCATACTTCAAAGTCATGCCAACAAAGGAAACCTGTGTATCCTACTCACCAACCTACCAGTAAGCCTCAAGGCTGGATCTATTCTGTAACTGCTAGTGAAGCTGAGGCCAGTCAAAATGTAGTTACTGCTATTCTTCTAAACCTATGCACAATTGTATTTTCATTGAATGGTATCATGCATACATAATCATCGAATCATGATATATAGGTACCATTCTCATCTATTCTACCCCTGCATACACCTTGTTTGATACTAGAACGACACACTCCTTTGTGTCACCGTTGTTTGCCAAGAGAACTGGTGTATCACCAAAATGTCTAGAAGAGGGTTTAGCAGTAAGCATACCCATTGGGTGGAGAATAGACTTGAATACACTATATGAGCCATGTGCTGTGAGGATTGCTGGCAGAGACATGAATGCCCATCTAATACAACTCGATATGACAGGCTTTGATGTCATATTGGGGATGGATTGGTTAGCAGCACACAAGGCTAAGTGCTATGTGCTAATAGAAAAATAGTATTCTAGCCTAGAGGCGAGAAGGGATTCATCTTTCTGGGAGATAAGAAGAGGAAACCCAGGAAGATGGTGATTTCAGCCTTAAAGATGAAAAAGTTGTTAGATAAGGGATGCCAAGGATACCTTGTGTCAGTTATGGATACTGGGACATAGGTTAGGCCTATGTCAGAGATTCCTGTTGTAGGAGAATTTCCTGATGTTTTCCCTGAAGATTTGGCAAGTCCTCCTCCACCAAGGAAAAATGAGTTTGTGATTGATCTTATACCTGGAGCGACACCAGTATCTAAGGCACCTTACAGAATGGCACCAATAGAATTGAAGGAATTGCAAGCTCAACTTCAAGGCTTGTTGAAGAAAGGGTTTATAAGACCGAGTATCTCACCTTGGGGTACTCCAGTCTTGTTTGTGAAGAAAAAAGATGGCTCCATGAGAATGTGCATTGATTACAGAGAGCTGAATAAGGTGACGATCAAGAATAAATATCATTTGCTAAGGATTGATGATCTCTTTGATCAGCTTCAGGGTGCCCAAGTCTTTTCGAAGATAGATCTCAGATCAGGGTACCATCAGCTTTGAATCAAGGAAGCCAATGTAGGTAAGACAGCCTTTAGGACTCGATATGGCCACTATGAGTTCCTAGTAATGTCTTTTGGGCTTACTAATTCCCCGACAGCTTTTATGGCTTTAATGAACAGAGTCTTTCAAGATGTCCTGGACAAATTTGTGATAGTTTTCATTGATGATATCTTGATCTACTCCAAGAATGAGGAAGAGTATGCTCAACACTTGAGGTTTGTTCTACAAAGACTGAGAGAGAGGCAACTGTATGCAAAATTCAGCAAGTGTGAGTTTTGGCTACCTCAGGTTAGGTTTTTAGGCCATGTAATTTCAGCTAGAGGGATTGAAGTAGACCCTGGGAAGGTTGAAGCTATAGTGAATTGGGAGAGTCCCAAGACTATAATTGAAATAAGGAGTTTTTTGGGATTAACTGGATACTACAGGAGGTTCATAGAGAACTTCTCCAAGATAGCTATGCCTATGACACAGCTTACCAGGAAAGGTGTTAAGTTTGAATGGAATGAAGACTGTGAGAACAGCTTTCAAGAGTTGAAGAAAAGATTAGTGACAGCCCCAATTCTTGTTCTTCTTGAAGGAACTAAGGGGATGGTGGTGTGCACTGATGCCTCCAAGACAGGTTTAGGCTGTGTGTTGATGCAGAATGAGAAAGTCATTGCCTACGGTTCAAGACAGTTGAAGGACCATGAGAAGAACTACCCTACACATGACCTGGAACTAGCAACAGTTGTCTTTGCACTGAAATTGTGGAGACACTACTTGTATGGTGAGAAGATTGAGATCTTCACAGACCATAAGAGTTTGAAGTACTTCTTCACTCAGAAGGAGTTGAATATGACTCAGAAGGAGTTGAATATGAGACAAAGAAGATGGTTAGAGCTCATCAATGATTATGAGTTCGATATTTCATATCATCCAGGGAAAGCCAATGTTGTGGCTGATGCACTCAGCAGAAAGTCCTCTGATTGGGCAGAAGGTGTAATGGTAGTTAATGATGAGATTCTGAAGGACTTGCACGCATTGGAAGTGGAGTTTATATTTAGAGAAACTAACAAGTTAGTTTCATTTCTGACAGTGCAACCATCACTGAGAGCCCAAATCGTATCAGCCTAGTCTTCTGATGAAGAATTCCTAAACATTGTGAATGGTATTCGTACTGGGACACAAAAGGATACAGACTTCACGGTGATAGCTGATGGAGTCCTTATGTTCAGGGACAGACTATGTGTACCTAATGATAGCCACTTGAAGGATTTGGTTTTACAAGAGGCCCATCATTCTCAATTTTCTATACATCCAGGAGGTACAAAGATGTATTGAGATTTGAAACAGTATTTCTGGTGGTGCGGTATGAAACATGATATAGCAACATTTATTTCGAAGTGTACTATTTGCTAATAAGTCAAGGTGGTTAGACATAAACCACAAGGACTTCTGCAACCACTTGCCATACCAGAGTGGAAATGAGAGAATATCATGATGGACTTTGTCACAGGCCTTCCTCACAATAGGAAGGGAATGGATACAATCTGGATAATTGTAGACAGATTGACCAAAACAACCCATTTCATTCCTATGAAGATCACTCATTCAAAGGATCAATTAACAAAGCTTTATGTAGATAATATTGTCAGATTACATGGAGTGCCAGTGAACAATGTATCTAACAGAGATCCCAGATTTACTTTAAGATTCTGGAAGAGTCTACAAAGGGCTATGGGTACTGAGTTGAGCCATAGTTCAGCACATCATCCTGAGACGGATGGACAGTTTAAGAGGACAATCCAGACTTTGGAGGATATGCTCAGGGCATATGCACTTGAGATGAGTGGCAGTTGGGATGAACACTTATCCCTGATTGAGTTTGCTTATAATAATAGCCACCACGCATCTATCGAGATGACTCCATTCAAGGCCCCGTATGGTAAGACATGTCGTACTCTGCTATACTGGGATGAAGTTAGAGAGCGACGCATTTTGGGCCCTGAACTGATCCAAAAGACCTATGAGAATGTAGACCTGATAAGAGAAAAGATCAAGGTTGCACAGTCCAGGTAGAAGAGCTATGCAAATAGGAGAAGGCAGCATATACAGTTCAAAGTCGGAGAAAAAGCATTCTTGAAGGTATCTCCAATTAAGGGTGTTGTTAGATTTGGGAAGAGAGGGAAGTTGAATCCCAGATACATCGGCCCGTTCGAGATTGTAGCCAGAATTGGTGCAGTGGCCTATCAGCTTGCACTGCCCCCATCACTTGCCGGTGTACATGATGTATTCCATGTCTCTATGTTGAGACAATACATCCCTGACTCATCACATCTGCTGCCTCAGCAACCAGCCGAGCTCATTGCTGATCTAACCTATGAAGAGGTACCAAAAGAGATTGTTGATAGAAAAGAACACAATCTAAGGAATCGAACTATCTCCTTTGTGAAAGTCAGATGGAGCAACCACTCCGTTGCTGAAGCATCTTAGGAAAGAGAAGACTTGATGAGAGAGAGATACCCTTATCTCTTCAATCTTCCAGGTACGTCAATTTCGAGGACGAAAATTTTTTTAAGGGGGGTGGAGTGTGAAACTCGGTCAAATTTTCGAATAAATTTGAACTTTTGGAACTTGTGTGATTGCAGGTTCCAGCTCTCAATCTATGGTAGCATCGATGCTATGGGCTGCATCGGACAGGGACATAGAAGAATTACTCGACACACCTATGGAGGACTCCGAGGATCCTTCCCAATATGCCCTTCTGAAGTTAGAGGACCCCTGTGAAACCCCGCACCAGAGTTACCTGTGTCGGATCTGTTGCCTGGAGGCTATGCAGAGGCTCTCCCTCAATTAGAATAATTGTAAGTATAATTTAAATGTATTTATATAATGTTTTGTACGACCAAATAGGGTTAGAAGGGTATTTTAGTTAAATTGTCTTTGTGGGACCCACATCCCCAGTGGGGAATCCTGTTCCAGACAATTACCTGTATCCAGATCACCCCTGATGTCGCATGACATCATTCTATAGTTAGAATAAGGCAATAAATACAAAAATTTAGGTTTAAATCTAATATTATGCCTAAATGACCAAGCTGCCCCTTAGTGCTTAAATACTAACTATATATACATATCTCATTCTAACTATTCATAAATCACAACAAACTAAGGAGACTAGGAAATTTCGTTCCAGCCTTGAGAAGGAAGAAAGAAAGGGGGAAAAGAGAAGAGAAGAGAGAGAAGAAGGGCCTGCTCTTGAAAGCTTGGCTCCCACATCTGAAATTTGAGGTTGGAACCTCCATTGGAAGGGCTGCCTGAATCTGTTTTTGCTTCTACACTCAGGTAGGCCAGGGAAAATTTGCTGATTTCTCCTTTTCTTCCATTCTTCTCCAACTCTAATACACCTAAAATAGATTTCTGCCATTAAAGCTCTCATTCCAAGCTTAAATAATAAAAATTTTGCCCAATTTCTTACTGTTTTAGTGCAATTAGGGTTCAGCCATACCTGAACCTTCATGGTAGTCCCTCAGTTGAGCTTAATTGTTGACTCTAGTGACTAATTCATCAACCCTAGATAGGAAATTTAGGTTTAATTGATAAAATCCCCAAAATTATGAAACCAAATATGAAATTGGAGCCCAAATAGGAAGACCCACCTTAATATGAACTTAGACCATGAAATTCTGGGCTTGCATGTTCAGATCTAGCCCTGTAGAGCAAAAACCCTAAATTCGGCCACTGACCCGGATGCAGTTGTAGGCCTAAGGCTGGTCGTCCGGCCCTGTGTCCCTCTGAATCCGGCTGCTCCCTTTTGTGCCCCTACTGCCCTAGTATTTTAGGGATTTTCTTTGGCTTCTAAGTAGACCTAATAAATGCTGTTTTTACATGTTGTTTAGGTTTGTTTTCTGTTGTTTTTATTTGCTTTACTGGTTTCTTGAAGAATTGATTGAGTTAGGTTAAGCTACACTACAGGTAAGGGAACTTTGGACTTAATTTGGGCGTGTTTGTCATTTAATTTTGATGTTATGCTGAATGCCATCTCATGCACCATTGATTTGATGCACACAGTTACATATAGTTTCTTAGCTTGTGATTTGATGAACTAGAATGCATATGATTTAGGTTGCACATTAGCATGCTGATTGCTTCTCTTGTTAGTCAAAAGTCAAAATCAAATGAACTAACACACCAGATCTAAGGCCTTTTGGTAGTCAATGGCATAGATTTCACGTAGAATCGTAATATTCACAACCACACCTTGTATAAGGAAGCCATTTAGAGAACGCTAGAAAAAACATGTGGTGAAGAAAGGAAACAAAGGAAAAGAATGGCATCCTCTAGATTTTCTGGGAACGTTTCTGTAGATCAAAAAAGAAAGGGGGATCGGGTATTCGAGATCCAGCTTGGGAGGCGAAAATGACGTTTTAACTTTTCTCGGGCAATGTGTTCGGGCAGAGGGTTAGGCCGTCATTTCTTGTCCCTTATGAGAGGAACTGGACCACTGTACCAGGTAGGGAACATGAAACGATAATGATCCGACTTATTCATAACCTGAATGTGGACTTTCAAAAAAGACTATAAATTTTTTAAAAGGCAAATAGTTTCTATGGGGTCCCGGAGAGGGTGGCAAGTTCATCTAGACACATGGGGCGAAATGACCACCTCACCCTCATGAAATACCAATGACTGCCTCTCATGATGGTTTCACTTGCGTTCAGGGGCCACACTCCCCCACCAGAAACACATCCCCTAAAAACTATTAAGATTTTGTCAGAAGTTTTTTGCTGAACCAAATTTTGACCGACTTATTCAAAATTTTGCTAACTATACTCTGACATGTTACCCTACAGCTTCTTACAATCAATGAGAACCGTCATTGAATTGTGATTGCTTCATCAATAGTCATTCAAAGGCTTCTAGTCTTAAGGAATCCACTTAGAGATGGCTAGAAAAACATGTGGGATGGCCATGCTTGGCGGGAAACTGATGCGTGTTGACTCGGTGAGACTACATGTGATTTAACCTGGCTTTCCTGCGAAATTGGTGGGCCATTGAGCCCTTGCTTGGAATTTAAATTTTCACTTTAGTTTTGTGTCTTCAAGAACAAATTGATTTAGTTGCAGAAAAAAGGGAACCAATTGTATTTGAATTTAATGACGAAGGGTCTCACTACCCTTTAGAGCTGGCTTTGCTGTAAGCTTGCTTATCAAACAACGATTGCAGATTTGCAGGCTAATGGTGACCTTGGATCTCTTAATATTTAAGGCTCTTTAGAATTATATGGATATGTTTCCCTGGAAACAATTTTGCAGACAAGAATCATTTATTGATTGTATCGAATTATGATTTATAGACTTTATTAAGGAAGACTTTGTCTAAAGAGTATAATAAGAGACAATTAATAAAGAAAACAAAACTCTTAATCTAAGGACACAATGCATGAGGGTTCATATTATTGACCGATATAAGAGATTTTCCACATAATAGAAACTCTTTATTCGGTATCTCTGATTAGTTTCCCATTTCTTATATTCGTCAGTACATATTGATCGCTACCGTTTCACCTAAAAGTTCGAGCACTCGACCCACCTACTCTGATACCATGGTCGCTACTGTTTCACTTAAAAGCTCAAACTGTTAGGGAAGGGCAGTGTCAACATATACATCAACACACATTCTCTCTAATTCCCAAGAACCCAATGCATGAGTGCTCATACAATTTCCTACCGTTTCACCTAAAAGCTTGAACACTTGACCTAGCTACCTGCTCTAATACCATGTTTGCTACCATTTCACTAAAAACTCAAACTGTTAAGAAAAGAACAGTGTCAATGTATTCATCAACACACCTTCTCTCTAATACCCAGGAACACAAGAGAAAGTCTCACAATGAAAATTTTCTCTTAATTAAACACTCAAACAATGACTCTTTTAGTTCTAATGAGAGTATAGTAATTAATCTAGTTATATAAGTATAATTAATACGTATTACTTAGAACTCTTTAATACCATTACATTACATTTAAAGGAGCCTTTAATTTAGGCAAAAATGTAACTAATAGAAGTAAACCATATGTTATACAAATTGGATATTACTTACCACATGAACTATGTGGTCTTTTATTCTATATGAAATGAATGACGATTCTCGATCTAACAGTAAGAGAAAGAAAGAGAGAGAGAGAGAGAGAGAGAGAGAGAGAGAGAGAGAGACCCAACAAAAGGTTTTAAGCGTAATCGCACATTCCGTATATGCAATAACCTCCAGTCATGCACTTGTTGAAGCAACGTCCACAATGCCCCTTATCGAAAGACAGATCCACACACTCACCATTACAACAAGTGTGTGTATAATTGCATTTCTTCTTACAAGCTCCACAATTGTTTGAATCACTCTTCAAATCCACACATTTGTTGTTGCAGCAAGTTGATTCTTGGTTTCCATCTTCATAACAAATATCATTATCTTTTTGACAATGATCTGATGATGATGATGATGAAGCTCTTGGGTTCTTCTGTTCTGCAAGAAAACGACTTACCCTTTTCACTGGACTGAATTTGTTTTCATCAGCAGTAGTACTGGTACTCTTAACAAGTGGCTTTGGCTTTTCTTCTTCTTCTTCTTCTTTTCCGTTGGTAGTGATAATTGTAAGGGAGATAGCTAAAGCCATTGTTATGGCTATGATTAACAATATCTTCTTCATTGTTCTCATGGCTTCAAAAACATTAGTAGAAGAAGAAGAAGGAGAGAGAGAGAGAGAGAGAGAGAGAGAGAGTGAGAAAGAGGAGTTAGAGAGTTTGGTGATTTATAGTGGGAATTGGGAGGGAGAGTTGACGCGCATTCTGTGGTTTGTATAAAGAAACTCGCAATCTGTTGATACAAGTAACGTGATCGATGGTACAGCAGATTCACAGAACATATTAATACGTGACATGCTTTTCTAAGGAAACAAACGGGTGGCCCATCACTTTAATCATATTGAACACAATTGAGTGATTCAAGTTAGCTAACAATTAATGAAGATTTCAATACGTACGGCTTGTGTTCATTGAGTTCGATCTAAGTAATGAGAAATATCGATTCACATCGATAGATCTCCAAATGTCAACAATCAGGGGACTTAACTTGGTTATGATTGATTAAATATTTATTTATTTAGTCGGATACCCCTCCTGTCTCCCAAAAAAAAAAAAAAAAAAAAATTTATTTATTTTTGTTTCACTCTATTCATTCAATGTACTAGTATGAAACCCGGATTTGGGTCCTCTGTAGCGCGACACAGCGTGTAGCACATCATCCGATGATCTGCAGCGTACGAGCACATAGCCCAACACATAGGTGGGTTATTGGGTTGCGTGCCATGCACTGCAGACCGTCGGATATGCGCTACATGCTGTGTCATGCTACAGAGGAGCCCCATGCTATGAAACCCTTGTGGTTCAATTCTCATAGGTTTGGACTTTTGAAGGCTTTAAGTATACTACTTCCATGAATGTTTTATATTTTAACATGAATCATATATATTTTAAGGAGAAAAGTTTCTATGGGGGAGTGGACTGCCACGTACGCCCAATTATAGAAGGGAAGAGTGAAATGACCACCCCATCCCCATGATGCTGAAGCGCTCTCAATGGTCCCGTGTGTGGATAGGGGCCACGCTCACCCATAAAGAACACCGACCTATATCTTTAAATTTTGTGAGATCTAAACTCTTTAGCTTTTATTGGTTGAAAAAAAATTTGAATATTGAGGGTACCCACACAATTCTAGGTAATATTCTCATAATCTACATTCTTAAAAAATTTGAATGGGGACCATTATGGGATCTTTACTTTCATTGGTATTTCAAGCACACAAATTGTATGAAATGCATCTCGTTTTCCCGTAAGAGGAGCACATAGCTAGTCAACTCTTTTACAAATTACAACTTGCTACACTGTTCACATGGTTGCATAACGAGAGTCACGACCATTAGGTTGACCCCCTAAGAATATAGAGCTTGATCTTCTAAATAAAAAATTTACAAACTACTTTCATCATCTTAGTAGTTTGGTTGCCTTTTAGCTTACCCTTTTTGAAGAACATCCTTATATAATAGAATTAGCATGTAGAATGCACAATGTGCTTCGCCAAAGACAAAAAAGAATAAAAAGGGAAAGATAATGTAGGATCATATAGGCAACCCAAGAGGGAGAGTGAATTGGGTAATGGCACTAAGGGTGTCAATACGGTATGGTACCGGTATTCGGTATGGTACAGAAATCAAATACCTCATTCCTTTATCGTACCATACCGGATAAATGGTGAATTTCCCATACCGATACTGTACCAATTCAATATGATTATGGTACGGTTTTATGCGGTATGGTATTCGGTATTATACCTATTTATGGTATTCAATATGTTATTTTTTATATATAAATTAATAAAATTATTACATATAATATGAAATATTGAAATATATTATATTGTATATATAGATTATTATATATATGAAATACATATATCTTATATATATAGACATGCAATTTTATATATATATATATGGGGCGGGGTTTCCTGGTCTGTCCACCCCATTTAAGAATCTTTTGAGGGGTAATTTTCGGACCGTAAGATTAAAACAGTTAAATATGATGCATTGATTTGGTATACAATGGTATACACTTAAATACGTATTCTTTTTTATACGAAAGATGTATTGTCTTACCAAAAATGAAATACCTATCTATAATCGAAAAAGAAATACCTAATACACTTAAAAACGTAAAACACCCTTTCGTCTTCTCGTCTCAGTCTCCTAGGGTTCTCAGCTGATTCGTGCTTCCCACTTGGAATGTCATCAGCAACCTGTAGGAGAAGCAACAGGTACTACGTCTACTCTCTCTCTCTCTCTCTCTGTCTTTCTCTCTCGCTCTTTCTCTTGCGCTCTCTCACACACACACATGTTATTCACTGCAACTGCTAGGGTTTTGAGTTCGCTCCTGGTAGCATAGGTGTGGGTGAAATTTTAGTTACCTATGAACGCTTTGAAGATTCTAAACCCTCCTTTGTTGCTGTTGGTATATTCGACCACTACGGTTCCAATATCTGCTTCTAAAATCCTATCCTTAGTAACTGTGCGAGAAAATACATCCATTGTGCACTAGAGCAAGAAGCAGAAGTTTCCGAAGTGCGAGAGATGAGAATGTCAAGCAAGACCAAAGTTGCAGCATTGAGGAAGCCCAGATTTGCTTGCATGGCAGGTCCCCTGTTTTGGCGCCCAAAACGCAGTTGCTATTTTCTGCCTCAAGGTCGGACCTTCATATGTGGTTGTTTTTGTATTTTTATTCTTAAAGTTAAAATTCCATGAATTTTTACTTAAAATCTTCTCTATTTTTCATAGATTCAGTTCTTTGATTTTGCCTCCATACTGCCCAGATTTTGACCAGGCTTCCTGGGCACAAGGAGCTCGTCAATTGTACTCCATGGCTTCCGAGTTGTGAGGATACATTCAAAGGTACAAAATTTTCTATTCTTGTTCCAAACAGATGCGATAATGTTGTCTGCCACGAAGAAGTCGACCACCTTGGTTGGATCGTAGATTTGATTATTTGGCCACTTCTATCAACTAATATGATTTGGAGGAATAATTCCTTGAGAGAATAAATTCTCTCTGTTCCTGATTCTCAGGAGCACTGCTGCATTTGGTATAACCCTATGCATAATTGGTTTTCTAGACAAACTGAAGTAGGTTACCTCACCAAAGAAAAAGGAAGAGCTGAAGGAAATTAGGAGGCTAGGTGTAACCCAAGAACTCTTTGTAAATTCACTGATTATTAGGGGGAAAAATGAAAAACAACTAAACGATGCTTTTTCCCTATTAAAGCCACACCAATCTTATTTCACATACAAAAGAAAAAATTGTTGAGTCTAAATAAAGATAATCTGACCAGTAATTTATCAAGAAATCACTGCAGAGTATCTATCTTTCTTTTTGTGTACAGGTTCTTCATATTCCAATTTGCTTGCTGAGAAAAGTGAGGAGCAGTGCTCCACATTCAAGCAATCATGACGAGCACATGTACTAACTTTTTAATACCATCTAATGCATTGACTGTTGACAATTGGTCATATCCCACTCCTATTCCATTTGCATCTTGAAAATTTTGGGAACAAGTACAGCTTGCAAGCTGACTATCACCTTGTCCTTTAAGTTTGCATATATTGTGGAATTCTCTATGGCATAAGCCTGATGAAAAGTGGTGTCATACCTCAGCATGTGAAAATGTGATAAAATTAGAGCGTAATAGCTTTTATTTTTAAGTGTGGATGGGATCCAGCTAATTTACCTTGGTTTTCATGTGTCAGTTGAAGTAAATTGTAACACGATGTCCTGCTGTTTGCCATCTCTTCTGTATAAGTTTGTTGTTGACTTGTTCTTGTTGTATATTATTTCCTTCACAGATGTGCATTCTACATTCTATGTGCTCAGTTGCCTCTCTGCGTAAATTGGATGACATGCTAAAAAATATTGTTGTTTGACTTGTTTCCTTAAGTTTCCTTTCAGGCGGGTGATGCTCTAATACAGTTGTATCAAAATTTCACCACGAGACTTTAAGACAGATTAATTTGCTCAAGCTTGCACATTTTGTCTGTCATAGTTTATCTTGAAGATGTGACAAGGGAGTTGTGTATGGAGGAGCCAATCCTTTATGTGAAGATGCAAATAGTTGCACTCAAGCTTGAGCAAGGTGATCAGAAAAAGTACCAAACCAAACAAAGAGCGGGCTTGTTTTGGTTGCAGGATCTTAGAATACCAGATACTTGATTTTGAGGCTATGTATAATCTAATCCATGTTCTATAGCTGCACAGGTATTTTTGATCAGTTGAAACTGTCTTCCTTCTACAAGATTTGTGTGTTTGTTGAGGTGAAAAATGTTTTGGTTGCAGGATTCTTTAGTGGAGACAGCCAAACAGCAGGCCAACTCAATAAGCAATATGATGCTTCATATGTTCTATCATTCCATTGCTCGAAGGCTCCGATGAGCTACACTGTCTACTGTGAAGTTTTCTATATATATCACTATATCAGACATGGTTGTCAGGTGTTTTTTTTTTTTTTTTTGTGGGTGGTGGGGGAGGAGGTTGGGTTGGGTTGGGGGTGTAGACATGGTTGTAACCGTATGTAATTGACAAGATGCTTCCATAATTTATCTAGTATTGGAATGTGAGTATTTTTCAGCCAATTAGGGAATAAATATGGTCTACATAAAATAACTGTTATATTGAGGAAATCTTGTTATTTGATTCTGCCATTTTCTTTTTTGTGGATAAGATGAATTTTAAAAGCCAGCAAGTTGTGTTCCACTGATTTTGCAAGAAAGCATAAACCAACTTTGGTTTATAATTATGTATGTTGAAATTCTATCCCCTCCATTTTTTGTGTGTTTTTGTTCCTTGAGCTGAAAAAACCATCATTACATTTGTTTTTTTGGGTGGTGTGGTTTGGGGGGAGGTTACTATTACAGTGAGAACAGGAGAGAAAACACTTTGAGTTGCTGTAAATTGGGGTGTTGGAGCTGGAGTTGTGGATTCCAAGCTTGTGACAATGACGGTTGCTGAAAAGTGAAAATTGCGGTGTCGTAGGCTTGGAGCTGAATTGCAAGATACATGTAAAATCAAAACAGGGGATCAACAAAATTAACGCTCAATATCAAAACCACTACCCATTTCAAGACTGCTCTCAATTAGATGATTAAATTCAAGATCACTCTCTAACACTAGATACGGTTAGCGGGTAGAAATATTACTAGCTTGCTTCATTGCCCATTAATAATCTCAGATTGTCATACATAATAACAAATCTTTCATACATGTTTTATTACAAAATCATAACCATAATAACAAAAATTAGAACTACCAACATAATACATGACACATTGTAGTTCATTGAAAAACATGGTGGAGGACGAAAATTAAAAAAGCAAGCTTAAACAGATTTTGGGAAAACCAAAATCTTTAGAGGCCATAAAAGATCATGGTTGAGTCGGGTTCATTCCTCATTAACACTACTCCCTCCGCTTCCCTCTCCATTTCCACCACAAATAGGTTGGAACACCGGTATAACCCATCTTCTCTTCACATGACGCTTGGCCATCCTTGTCCAGCTTTAAGTGAGCTGACCTTTTCTTGCTCTTGGGAAATACTTCAAATGTGGGTTCACCTAGTTCTCACCTACAAGATTTACCACCAGCCTTGGAGTGAGATGGCCTCTTCTTCCTAATGGGAATTAGTTAGAAGGTAGGTTCACCTTCCTCTCTCTCACCATTATTTCATTTTATTTTTTTTTTGATAAATCTCACTACATATGAAGACATGGCACCACTCACCATCCTTTTTTCTTTTTCAACATTTTGATCTGATTATATGAGCAAATTCATACTTCTTTTTTTTTTTGGTAAAGCAAATTCATACTTCAACGTTTATGAAGTACGAGCAGTAGAACTATTCCTTTAGATAACAGTCCCAGACAAGGCCCTTGACCTTTCCAGCCCATGATGACCGTCGACTTTTGCATGATTTGAAAATTTTTTCTGGTCTTCCAACCTCTAAACATGCACAGCCAGTCTCAATCTTGTTTGCTACCTCCAAAATAAGGTGTGCTCAAATGAAAGGACTAAGCAACCAATGAGACATGCTGAGGAGAATTATAACAAAAAAGCAATCAATGAGACATTCTGCACAAAATGGCATCCAAGCCAGGGTTGGGAATCCTTCAGCTCTCCATTCAATTCATCTCCAATACATGGGAATTGAAAGAAGCAGAAAAAAAAATGCCTCCACCAACTGTTTATTTTCTTGGATATCCTGAACTTGACTAGTAGTGTCCACCAAAATAGCTGCTTCTTTTAAATATTAGGGCTAGAACAATGAGAGAGCGACAATCCTCCCAATGATGATTTGTGTTGATGAAACCAAGTGCTAAGGTAATTTCATCGATGAAATCATTGTGTTGTGCAAATACCTACATCAAGTTTCAAATAGATGTGAAAGATTGCTCGATAAGCTTGGAACAAAGAGAAACTGAAGATCATAAGCTTTTAATAAAACCAAAAATAAAATTGAAAAATATCACCACTCAAAACTGCAGCATGGCAGCATTTATACTTGAACTAGCCAATGCATTGGCTAGAATGCATTGTCCCTGTCCCCTGTCCTTTCACTTTTCCTCTTGAGGTATCCTTCTCCTCAACCATTGCCTTGAACTTCCTAGAATTGTCTAGAATGCATTGGCTAAGATCTTTAAATGTCAAATATAAGGTTTTTCTAGCATTATAGCTTATAACAATTAAAACAATCTAACAGGTAAAGTAAAAATAATGATCTTAAACTAAGCAAATTATATACCCTGTATGGTGTTATGTGATCAATGGGCGTTATGGTTCTTCAAAGTCATTTAGAAAGGTAAAGAACATCAAATTTCAAAACCATATGTAAGAGAATCAAATTAAATTTCATTCTGAAATACTGCAAAATGGAATAAAAAAGCCTTTCTAGTCGGTAATTCAGAAAGCAAAACCAAAAGGGCATCCAAACCCAATAAAAAATCCTCATGATGCTCAACAAATCTAAGGTTAAAAGAAGATGCAATGGTCCAAAACCAGCTGTTGGAAGGTGCTGGATTCATCTAAAAGAAGCTGTTATCAAGATTATGATAGAGCAAAACTTTCATTTACATATAATTGCAAGTCTTGCATTCCACCTAGACTATTTCTCCATCTGACAACTTCAAAATAAGGAATCCATAAAATGTAAAATCACCCAGACCCAAGGCTGGGGTCTTGAAGTCAATATGCTACTCCACCATGAGATCACCAATGGAAGGCAAAGGAAATGTTCAGCAAGGACCTCTTTGACGGGTTGAGGACCAAAAGACCTTTTGCTGCTAACTGATCCATCAGATCATATTAGATTAATGCTCCCCCCCCCCCCTCACTGAGTTTGTTGAATCTTGATATAGCAACATCTGATCGTTGCAATGAAAAGGGTACAACTAAAATACTACAGAGAAGACAAGCCAAGAAACCCTGAAACTGACATAAGGAGAAGAAAAACAACACGAATGAAGAAGCCTCACATGCAAAATTCTTATTTTTTCAGACACATACGATTGAAGAGTATACAGTGCTCAAAATCCCAAATCTCAAAACAGACTTCCAAAAACTTTGACATAATAAATGTGAAAGCAAGATTGAAGAAGAAAACCTCTACAAAGAATGAACTGAGATATCTTAGGGCAGTCTCTCGGAGTTCTTGCTCTTGAAGCTCCACAATGACTTCAGGGATGGCCATTGAGGTTTTCATGCATTTCATGCTGTGTTTCCTTTGTTCCTTTTTGTGGGATTTCGACACGGAAAGCTCTGTAAAATGAAAAAATCCATTACTAACAAAACCATAGACTCAAAGGAATATTTACAGTAGAACATAAAAAACAAACAAAAACTTTAAACATCAATGGAACATGACTAGAGAAAGAGGGATATTGTTTGAAACAACATTTGTTTGAGACAGTTGGTTTCTGACCCTTCTTGGACATACATTTCAGCTTCTTAGGTTCAAATCCTATAGTCTGATTTTGAGCTGTAACAACTTGACAGCTACTATGGCTTCAATGGAAGGGAATGCAAAACAAGATTCATATAGCCAAAGCAAATCAGTTGGGATTCAAATTTAGTTGCCTTAAAACATGATCATCCTTGCATCAATAAATGAATCATTAAGACCTACCACCTCAGTAGAAACTAAGAAAAACCATATCCTAGAGTTTCACCACATGCAACCCTACAACTAAATCTAAAATGTGTAGAATAAAACAACAAACAAAGCACCATTAACTTAGTCAACAAACCACTTAATCAAGCAACAATAATATCCTAGAGTTGCAACAACAATATCCGACAGCAATATGAATCCCATAATGAAGTAATTTGTCATTATTTAATCCACGTCTCACAACATAATAGTTCTTAAAAGAAAGTGCAAACAAAAGAAGATGGAGAGGCCAGAGTACAATAGGCCTCCCAAGTAAAGATAGTGAAACAAGATCCATGTAACCGACCTTATTTAGCCAGGATATTGGTTAGTTGAGTTGATTATATACAGAGAACAAAAGTTGCTAACAAAGTGAACATGTCTTAGAAAGAACAACAGGATACAACAGAATATTAGTAAATTCTTCTTTGGCTATGTAAAGGTGGTGGATGATCTCATCTTTGTAACAATTCTGAATTATTAAGAGCCACCTGCAAAAAATAATTCACCTGTTTGTTGTTATGGAACTGATCAAATTATTAAAAGCCACCTGGAGATAATTCAAGTGGTTCATTTACTATAACCAACTGGTTTGCTCGAGTCCCGACATGACTTGATCAAGGTGCACTCGTGTTGCCGTTCACATCGGGAGCACATAGTGTTAGATGTGCACATCGGAACACATAATTATTTGATACACAATACTAGGGAGAAATGGTATCATTACGTACATCGAGTTGCATTGCTCTATTGGAGTTGAGTTGTCATTTTGTTATTTTGGTTAATAGCTTTAGTTTCCTTTGATTATGGGATTAATTTAATTTCTGATTTTTAGGAGTCCTGGATAGATTGGGTTTCCTTTGATTGTGAGATTTTATTGGGTCACTCTCCTATAGTATCACTCTCGAGAATCACTTGTCAATTAATAAAGCAATATAAAATGCTAATTTTCCAACTCACCTCACGAGAACTCAAAGTCATATTAACTCCGAACTCACACAAATCGGTTATAATCCACGCTTCCACGCATCCAATGCGATAAGGAGAAAGAAAAACGAAATAAAAAAAATAAAAATTTAAAAAACTAAAAATTACCATAGAAGACGAAAATCAAACTTTTAAGCAGCATAAATATTTAAACAAAACAAGATCTGATAAGCATTTACCTTCAAGGAGCCTCTCAAATCTCCAACGTCCAAAACAACATATTGAGCACTTTATGTCTACCAGTTTTGAAGCCCCAACTCCTTGAAATTTTGATAAATTAGAGCTCCTGAGCTTTCTCCTCACAGAATGTGAGTATATTTAAATCAAATCAAACGGGAGAAAATTGACGATTCGACTGAAATCATGAGAACTCGAGGTTGATAACCAAAATGCTTGTTTTGATTGTTATAGGGTTTGGATTTTATCACACAGAACAGTAGCATAATCACAATTATTTTCAGGCTATCAGCAACGTCCTTGTGAGAAAATGAAGACGGGAAGCAGAGAGAGAGAGGAGGGAGTTTACCTCTTCCGGCAGCTGGTGCTGCAAGTCTGAAACTCTTTTTGAACCGCCGTCGAAAGGGAAGGACCAAGGGTGACCGGTGACTTAGCGTTCAGACGAGCAGTTGAATGAGAGAGAGAGAGAGAGAGAGAGTGGAGAGTGATGAAATGTGGTATGCGACCTCATTTACTCCTTTTCCACTCTTTTGGCGGGATTTTTGGTGGGATTTCTATGGTTTCACCAAATTTGTGTTCAGATTTTGAATGTCTTTAAATTTTGGGTTTTTTCGATGATGGATTCGAGAATCGGCCCATGAATCGGTTCCATTCAAGATGGATAATGAAGAAAATGAGTAAGAATCAATCGGTTTCAATTCAAATCAACTGACTCTTAAAACCATGCATGTATACTAGTCCCATAGATTGATTTGGAACCATTTAATTAGGGTTGTCAATCAATCTACTTAGGACAAACAGTTTGACCTGGTTTTTACAAAACTAAACACCAATGAATTTACCCTATAAACTAGCACTATGGATTAATTTGGGACCATATGATTTACAGACCCTTGTCAGTGCAAGGAATCAAATGGTTAACACGGGAATTTTTGTAGGATCAAATAGTTGACCTTATCAATCTTAAAGAATCAAATGGTTAACAAGGGGATTTCAGGGATGCAAGGTCTACTCTTGGACAACACATGACAACAACATAGACTTGCCCTAGGGGTGTCAAACGGTCAGTTCGGCTTGGTTTCGGTCTCGGAATGGTGAGACCAAAACCAAAAGCATTAAAAAACTTTGCTTTTTGGTTTCGGTCAGATCGATTTGGTTCGGTCCCGTCATACCCCAGTCCAAAACAAATCCAATAAGGAATTGTTCAGTTTCGGTATCGGTATCGGTTTCAGTCTAGTGCGGTTTCGATTTATTATGATTTTTTAATATTGGGTTAATGCCGGTTTAGATCAGTTTGTTTTCGAGTTTGAACTACAATGAAATCTTAAATTTATAATTTAGAGTGAGGAAATATTCGATAAAAATATTTAAATTCACCTTCCCCAAATCAAATATACAACAAAAAACAAGAAAATTGATTTGATATGTTCATGTTGTAATCCAAACAATCCAATGAGGATCGGTTCGGTTCGGTCTAGTTTTTTTTATCAATCTTAACGGTTCAGGCTAGGTTTGATTTGATATGTTCATGTTGTAATCTAAACAATCCAATAGGACACCCTTAACTTGCCCTATGGATTTTAATCCTCTCCAATTCCCTAAACTGTGCAGTTTAGGGTGAAGATGTTGACACTTGGCAGCTTGAACATCCAACAGTCCGAACTCATTGACTTTGTTTTTTGTTTTTTTTTTCTTCTCGAGCTCGACACCGTTGGATGTCCGAATGAATCTTATTTTGCCTCCTCTATGATCTCATTAAAATAATATAAATACTAAACACCGATGAGTTTTTTTGGAAAAACAATGTGATATTAGTGTTTTTTTTTTCTTTGCCACTTGTCACATGAGCTGACATGTCAAAAAGTTTATTGGCCAAATGACCTAACCTGAGTGGATCATACAATGCATCCTCTGTTATCGTGGTGAACTTTTTTTTTAAATCAAACACCAATGGATTTTTGTGTGCAAACAATTTGACCTAGTTTATTGGATTTTTTCCACCACTAATCACCAAGTGCCAACATGTCAAGTAGGGGAACTGATCTAAATGCCGATCCAAATGAGTCAATACGTTGCCTTCTCTATTATCTTGGTTAATTTTAAAAAAAATTTGTAAAAATCAATATGATGCTTACTCTATTATCCTAGTTATTAAAATAAAATAAAATAAAAAAAACTATATACTGATAGATTTTTTTAGTACAAATAATTTGACTGCTTTTGTTGACTTTTTTTTTTCTCTTTCCATTTCACATGCGTTGACATGTCGATAAGGGGAACTGAACAAAATACCAATCCAAGTGGATCTTATGATGCTCCTCTATTATCCCTAACAAATAAAAAACACTTTGAACACAAATGAAATTTTTATAAGGGTTCCAGGTTAGGGTTTCAGATAAAAGAGAGGGGTTTTGGGAAGGGTTTGTGGGAAGGACTAGGAGGTTTTTAATGGCCGGCAGTAGGGTCACCATGGGTACTTGCTTCGTCTTCTTCAGTGTATGGAAATCGCTTCATCTTCTCCGACATCTGCAAATCGCCACAGTAGGAACAACAAAATAGAGGGCTTGTTCAACAATGAAAGGGACGGTTCCCTTTACTACGGCCAAAGGGTAAAAGGGTCACTTTACTACCCTTAAATTTGAGCTTTTAAGATTTTTCTAACCCATAACGTCATTACTAAAACGGTGACTGACTAATAGAGAAGGGCTACTTGTAAGAAATCTTGACATGCAGGGGGTGTTTAAGTAATAGTTTCAAAAGTTAGGGGTGTCAATCAATCAGGCCATGGTATAGGGTGTGTACAAGTAATTTATCCTAGACTTAATAACAATATATGAGTCTTGGTGGATTCGAACCACCATATCTTGGGGAATTTCCAAGTGCTCTAGCTGTTTGAGCTAAAGACTCTCATACAAGAAAGCAAATGAGAGCAATTATAGTTGAGAAGATTCACAACTCAACAAAAATCAAAGACACTGATTTGGTCCGGAAAATTCTTGTTCGAAGACCATAAAAGATCGGTCCAGTGTAAATTGTCCATGGACATGAAAACTGTCTTTGGAGTAACCTCTCCACTGTTGAAAAAGAACATTTAGGAAATGGGTTTGGGTGACTGATAAGCTGATAGATAGATTTTGGCCACATCAGCATAGTTAGTAAGCTTGTTTGCTTTCTCACTTGGATCTTTATCAAGAACTTTTGCTCAGAAACATGATGGGGATGGAAATTGGCTGTTTTGGTAACTGGTCATAGTTCAAAAGGAACATCTATGAGTGAATTTTTTTTTTAAAAAAAGGACTATTTTCAGGTCGGGGGGAGGGTGGCTAAAAAATGATATCAAGATAAAACCTACAAATCACATTTAATTGGAATGAACACTTTAGCCTGACTAATGGTACAGTTACTGAAATATGAGAGAAGCTCGACTCCGTTTAGTTACAGCAGTATGGGAAGAAGAAGAAGAAGAAAGATCAAACCCAAAACAAATGCTATTGTCAGCTAGTAAATCAGCATCTGAGTTCTCTAAGAAGAAGCTCAGGGAATGTCACACTAATTATCTCAATTGCACTTGACCATGTCGGATCTCTGAACCAGTTGATTATGCAGACTTAAGACCATTCTCTAATCCACGCAGGCATATGATTCATGGATCTTGAGTCATACAATAAACTCAGGACATGCCAATTAATTACATTACTTGAATCTACTTTATCAACTTTCTTAACCAGTCTGATCACTAGAACTGTTCAATTATCCAAGCTGCTACTTGATTCACAAATGCAGAGTCATACGATGGTAAAACCACTGCATTTGATATAAAGAATTGGATTTAGAATTACATCTATTAAACCATCCTCCCCTTTGATAAGAACATCTAACTTAATTGGTTATATCAGGTATGAAAACATCTGTAATTTTCAAAGCCTAACATGAACTATCAGAAATCTTCTCACTTCTACTTCTCGTCATTCCTACAATCGAGGTCTGCCTTGATATGTGCTAAAACCAAGTTCTTCAGATGTATGTTTGTTCTATATAAACATAACCCAGATGTAATAAACATTATATGGATTCTCCACAATGTGGCACAGTTTCAATTTAACTGAAACTACATGAGTGCAAGTGCATACAACGCACAATAATATGCCCAAACTCATTATGCATAAGATGCAACCATAACTAACACAACTTTAGGATAACAGTACCAGAAAACACCAACTATACTAGATAAAACAAAGGGCAAATCATCAGATAGCAATGGTTACACAGACAATGTATTGAGAAACAAATCCAACAACCAAATACCACTGCAAAGTATATAGATACAGAGAAGATGTTAAAATAGAAAAAAAAAAAGAAGAAAAAACACAAAAATCAAACCACCCATGAATGTCCGGCTGATAATTAGATCCCCACAAAAACCAAACTAAAGATCGACCTAGCAACCAATAGGAACTCGAACATCAATTTTGCTCATGAAAGCCCTAAAATCCATACCTTTTGTCGGCTGATTTCTTCAAATTATAGTGATTGTGATCCAATTCTTGAGACAAAATAGAAATTGTAGCACAGACGTGTAAAAACGTTAAAAAATAAACTGCAAAAAACAGAGACGACTGTGAGAGAGAGAGAGAGAGAGAGAGTTGCAGAGCATGAACGTCTGCCTGCCGGCTGCCAAGGTCTACCAGGGTGAAGTCGGATTTGGGATCGGGGAGGAAAGTAGAAACTTCCGTATAGGAGAAGTATATCATAGATTACAAGAAGTTACGAGATTTTGTATCTCAAGATAGGGGTGCCCTCAAGATATTAGAAACTTTTTTTGTATTAGATGGGATCGAGCATGAACTCTGCTAAGGGAGGTTGAAACTCTTGAGTCTTAAAGCAATAAGATCTCTGTTGATTTCCAATCCCAAATCTTCTTAGTGACCTGCTTTACGCTTCTTCCTCTGTGGAAAATTCTCTCTTAAGCGTGAGAGAAACAGGGTAAAAGCAAACCCTAGCCTTCAGTCCGAGATACACTCTTCAAAACCAAAGTGAGAACGAAGCATTCGACAAGAAAGAGAGGGAGAGAAAGGAAGTGTATTTGGGATCGTTTTTTGTTTTTTTTTTTTCGGTAATAGGTATCGTATATCACTCAAAATCGTATAATGTTTTGGAATTCAATTAACGAACAAGATCTATCGATACCAATTCTATGGATCAGATTACTCCCGACCATAGATTCCCTTACCTGCACCGCCGATCAGAAAACCTTTTGCCTATATATATATATCATACTGTATTATAAAAGTAGGAACTCAAAAGTCATGCCAAATCTTTTCATATCAAAAATACCCTTCAACAATATCAATAAACCCAAAAAAAATACCCTTCATTAATCGTTCTCCTGCTTAATAGATAAGGTATTTCTTTATCCACTCTCTCATTCTCTACAAAAAAAAAATAGGCTTCATTAATCGTGTCCCTCATTCTCTCCCAAAAATTAGCTTTCGTTAATAGTGAGTAGTTTACATTGAAATTTCCCTTTTTTTTAGGTAAGTGGATTTAAATTATTTAAGAAGTTAAGAATGAGTAATAATAGTGATACGACTATCAAAAAATATATATTTAATTATTAATTATTACTTCTTGAAATAAGTTTACATTGAAATTTCCCTTTTTCTAGGTAAGTAGATTTAAATTATTTAAGAAAAATGAGTAGTAATAGTGATACTAATATCAAAAAAAAATTTAATTATTAATTATTACTGTTATTATTATAATTAAATAAGTTTACATTGAAATTTGCACAACTTGAAATAACTTTACATTGAAATTTTCCTTTTTTAAGGTAAGTGGATTTAAATTATTTAAGAAGTTGAGAATTAGTAGTAATAGGGATACGACTATAAAAAAAAATAGACTTTTCCATTCTTCCCAAAAAAAAAAAATAGAAACGACTCTTCCTTTCTATAAAAAAAAGTTCCTTTTTTTTAGGTAAGTGGATTTAAATTATTTAAGAAGTTGAGAATGACTAGTAATAGTGATAAGACTATCCAAAAAAAAAAAAAAAGTTCTATTCTTCCAAAAAAAAAAATTACATAGAAATTTCCCTTTTTTTTTAGGTAAGTAGATTTAAATTATTTAAGAAGTTGAGAATGAGTAGCAATAGGTATACGACTATCAAAAAAAAAAAAAAAAGACTTTTCCATTCTTCCAAAAAAAAAAAAATAGGAACGCCCCTTCCTTTCTACCAAAAAAAATTTTTTTTTTTTAGGTAAGTGGATTAAAATTATTTAAGAAGTTGAGAATGAATGGTAATACGGATATGACTACCAAAAAAAAAAAAAAAAAAAGACTTCCATTCTTCCAAAAAAAAAAAAATAGAAACGCGTCTATGTACATTGCCATGCTCTACATCTCGCTCTTTGAAAAAAAAAAACTTTTCTCAATTTATGGATATCTGTATAGGATATTTATTATTTCCCTCTATACCAATCTTCATTTCCTAAGAGTTTTCCATTCTTCCAAAAAAAAAAAAAATAGAAATAAGTCTATGTACATTGCCATGCTCTACATCTCGCTCTACCTTTCGTGTTCTCAATTTATGGATATCTGTACAGGATATTTATTATTTTCCTTCGTACCAATCTTCATTTCCTTTGATGATTGTTCAATAAATTCCTTTATTCCTTTACATCTTCGTTTTTTTAGTTTTATAATTTAAGAAGAATGAATAGTAATAGTGATATTACTATCAAAAAAATTTTTAATTATTAATTATTACTTTTATTATTATAATTAAATAAGTTTACATTGAAATTTGCACAACTTGAAATAACTTTACATTGAAATTTCCCTTTTTTCAGGTAAGTGGATTTAAATTATTTAAGAAGTTGAGAATTAGTAGTAATAGGGATACGACTATAAAAAAAAAAGACTTTTCCATTCTTCCAAAAAAAAAAAAAGAAACGACTCTTCCTTTCTATCAAAAAAATTTCCCTTTTTTTAGGCAAGTGGATTTAAATTATTTAAGAAGTTGAGAATGAGTAGTAATAGTGATACGACTGTAAAAATAAAAAAAAAAAAACTTTTCCATTCTTCCAAAAAAAAAAATTACATTGAAATTTTTCTTTTTTAAGGTAAGTGGATTTAAATTATTTAAGAAGTTGAGAATGAGTAGCAATAGGTATACGACTATAAAAAAAAAGGATTTTTCCATTCTTCCAAAAAAAAAAAAAAAGAAACGACTCTTTCTTTCTATCAAAAAAATTTCTTTTTTTTTTATGTAAGTGGATTTAAATTATTTAAGAAGTTGAGAATGAGTAGTAATAGGGATACGACTATCAAAAAAAAAAAAAAGACTTTTCCATTCTTCCAAAAAAAATAAATAGAAACGCGTCTATGTACATTGCCATGCTCTTCATCTCGCTCTATGTAAAAAAAAAAGACTTTTCTCAATTTATGGATATCTGTACAGGATATTTATTATTTCCCTCTGTATCAATCTTCATTTTCTAAGACTTTTCCATTCTTCCAAAAAAAAAAAAAATAGAAACGAGTCTATGTACATTGCCATGCTCTACATCTCACTCTACCTTTCGTGTTCTCAATTTATGGATATCTGTACAGGTTATTTATTATTTCCCTTTGTACCAATCTTCATTTCCTTTGATGATTGTTCTATCAATTTCTTTATTCCTTTACATCTTCCTTTTTGAGTTTTATATTTGGTTATTGCTTCTTCAAAATTCTTGCTTTTCAATTATTTTGGCTTTCGAATTCAGTTACTAAAAGTGCAAGGTATCCTGCAAATTGAAGTCCTGTCACTTGGTACTTTTTCACAACTTATTTACATTCATGTGTTTCTTCTTTCTGCCCTTTTGTCATATCTGTTTTGCTTTCTTCTCCTCATAGTAGGAAACGTCTTCTCATGTTTTTTGAAAATTTTATTCCTTTTTTTTTATGTAAGTGGTGGATTTAAATAATTTAAGAAGTTGAGAATGAGTAGGAATAGGTAAAGCTTACTGAAAAAATAGGAATATGAAAACTACTTTTAGAGTTCGTATTTAATTGATTATCCTGCAATTTTGGTAGAAGTAAAATTTAGTTCTTATTTTGCTGAATATTTTTTTTAATTGTATTTGAATGATTTAAGAAGTTTAAAATTAGTAGGAATGATTAAAGCTTACCCAAAAAATAAAATAGTAATAGCGAAACTAAAAGTAGTAGGAAACGTCTTCTCATGTTTTTTGAAATTTTTATTCCTTTTTTTTTTTTATATTACAAACCTTTTTTTTTAATCTTTTGGTAGAAGATATTAAAAAACACGTGCATTTGCACATGCAACTTTACTAGTATATATATATATATATCTTTTAATTCGGTATGGTACCGTATTCGGTAAAATAGTACGGTATCGTTATCTATCGACGGTTTTAACCTTCATACCGATACCATACCGTACCGAGTACGTTACCATTTTTCCATACCGGTACCATACCGAATTGTATTCAGTATGGCATGGTACGGTAATACGGTGCGGTATCGGTTGCGGTATACAGTTTCGGTACCGGATTGACACCCTTAGGTAATGCGGACTCTTAACCCAATTTCAAATTTTTATTACGCTATCTTAAAACTCCAACGATTTGTTAGTTAAACAAATACACAATAAAGTAAATGGTGGAGATAAGGAAAGAAGAGAGATTGCACATACCAATTTTATAGTAGTTTAACACGGCCTCAATACCATCCTACGTCCACTCCTAAAGCCCTAACATAGAAATACGTATCGATACAGAGGTCTCGACCCTCAACATCTCATCCACACGTCTCATAAGAGATAAGGACACTATAGAAAAGCCCTAACCCAAAAAAGTAATGAAATGCCCCCCAATAACCCCAAACGACCCACCCGGTCTAGTTCAAACTGAAACTGAACATATATCGAAATACGTATCAATTTGATGGTCTCGACCCTCAAAATCTCATCCACACCTCTCATAAGAGGTAAGGAAACTTTATAAAAATGTCTTGACCCAAAAAAGTATAGAAATGCCCCCGAATAAGTTCAAATGACACAATAGGTCTGATTTAGACCAAAATTGAACATATGTCGAATTACGTATCAATTCGAAGGTCTCGACCCTCAACTTCTCATCCACACATCTCATAATAGATAAGGACACTTTTTAGAAAAACCCAAACCCAAAAAAGTTCAGAAATACCCCCAAATAAACCCAAATGACCCACTCGGTTTGGTTTGGACTAGAACTACACATATGTCAAAATACGTATCGATTCGAAGGTCTCGACCCTCAACACCACATCCACATGTCTCATAAGAGATAAAGACACTTGATAGAAAAGCCCTAACCCAAAACAGTACAAAAATGCCCCCAAAGTGCCCAAATGACCCACCCGGCCTAGTTCAGATCAAAACTGAACATATGTCAACATTTGTATCGATACGAAGGTCTCGACCCTCGACATCTCATCCATAGGTCTCATAAGAGATGAGGACACTTTATAAAAAATCCCAAACTTAAAAATGTTCAGAAATAATAACCCCAAACGGTTCAGACCAGAACTGAACATATGTCGAAATACATATCGATATGAAGGTCTCGACCCTCAACAGCTCATCTACACGTCTCATAAGAGATAAGGATACTCTATAGAAAAGCCCAATCCCAAAAAGTACAGAAATGCCCCCCAATGACCCTAAATGACCCACCAGGTCTAGTTAGGACCGGAACTCAACATATGTCAAAATACGTATCAATTCGATGGTCTCGACCCTCAACATCTCATTCGCAGCCCTCATTAAAAGTACAAACACTTTATATAAAACCCTAACCTAAAAAAGTACAGACATGCCCCCCCAAAGTGCCCAAGCGACCCATCCGATCTGGTTCATATCAGAATAGAACATATGTCGAAATACGTATCGATACGAAGGACTCGACCCTCAACATCTCATCCACTAGTCTCATAAGAGATAAGGACGCTTTTTAGAAAATGCCAAACCCAAAAAAGTTCAGAAATAATAACCCTAAATGACCACTCGGTCTGGTTCAGACCGAAACAAAACATATGTCAGAATACGTATCGATACGAAGGTCTCGACCCTCAACATCTCATCCACATGACTCGAGGTATAGAAATGCCCCCCAATAACCCCAAACGACTCACCCGGTTAGGTTCAGACCAGAACTGAACATATGTCGAAATACATATCGATTCAATGGTCTCGACCCTCAACATCTCATCGACACCTCTCATAAGAGTTAAGGACACTTCATAGAAATGCCCTAACCCAAAAAAGTACAGAAATGCCCCTGAATAAGTCCAAACGACCCTCCTGGTTTGATTAGAAGGTCTAGACCCTCCACATCTCATCTACACGTCTCATAAGAGATAAGGACACTTTTTAGAAATACCCTAACCCAAAAAAGTTCAGAAATATCCCCCAATAACCCCAAAAGACCCACTTGGTTTGGTTTGAACCAGAACTGAACATATGTTAAAATACGTATTGATTCGAAGGTCATGACCCTCAATATCTCATCCACATGTCTCATAAGAGATAAAGACACTTTATAGAAAAGCCCTAACCCAAAAAAGTACAGAAATGCCCCCCAAAGTATCACACCCCAAACAACCCCCTGGGAGGATTTAGGCAAGTGACCGGATATCCTACGACATCCGCCAATCCCTAAGGATCTAGAAGCAGTATTTACACGTCATAAACCACACATTGAGGTTAAAAGATAATAAAAGAATATCAGAGTGCAATCGAAGTTCAGACTACCCACAGATGATTTATATCATCGATAATACAATCCCAAATACCTATGTTTTACCATATACATATCCATTTATGTCCAATAAGTACATTATCTTGATAATACTCTTCTTGAAAGGAAGAAACTTAAATAATAACAAAATCATTGCTAAGCAATGAAATTAGGAAGATCTGCAATTCCTTCGACAACTTCCTTGCCTATTGGCAAACCTGTTCTTGTAAAATTAACTAAAAGAGAATATACAAGAGTGTGAGCTCCACCGAGCCCGTGAATGAAATATAAACCATGCATGCACATGCAAGCATAACCAAATGAGTCCTACATGAGGTGCAGATCATTTTATTTATTAGCCACCTAACATCACAACTAAGTCAGGTCAGTGCTACTACAATCCCCAATACATGTATCCCTGGTGCGGGCTTGGTTACCGCTTCCCGCGATACACCCATTGAGTTGTCAGAGAAAACCAGTTGGCTCCAACATCCCTTCCTAGGTCAACCGGACCAGCCCTTTGTGATTATCCAGGGGGATAACCGTTTCTTCCCTCATGCACCATTCTGGTGTTCTTTTATTTTTTTTTCACTCCCTGATAATTGTCCCCACAGGCATCCAACACCTTAACCCCTGTTGGCAAGGGTGCGTAGCACGGGTGATGAAACCCTAGCCCCATGTCTATATGGCATCGTATGAGTCAGGTGGTGTCAACCATATCCCATAATACGGGCTACCACAGGCCTCATTTCTAAGCCGGTTGCGGCATCTAATCTAGCAATTTCACATACAAGCATTATCATACATTTCCAAGGTTCATCAGATAAGATTCAGAATTCAAATGAGAATATTAAACAATTTAAAATAATTAAAAACAGTGAATATTGTTGTTATTGTCATGACCCATCAGTCATGTTACACCTATACTCATGGTGTATTTCCACTCACCTTGGTTTGATCCTACCGGTTCAGTTGTTTGTTCAGTTTCGGCCGGTATCTTGCTGTGCACCTCGAGCACGGAATCAAATCCTAAAATAATAAATCAGAAATGTGTTATTTTAACTATTCAAACTATTTTGGATAACCTAGTGTTGGTCTAGGGTCACTGGGTAGACTCGGTGTATAGTCGGTCATCACTTGGAAATCTCTAGGCCTTGCACTGGGCCTTAGGCCTATGTCCCGGTGCCTCAACCAGTGTTAGTGGCACAAAGGGGTAAAATAGGCATTTTGATGGTTGTACCTGACCCTAGGTCAGATAAAGTCCACAGTGTTGTCCATAGCTTGTCTGTGTTGTAGGACCAAGCACAGTAGGGTTTCCTTCACCTGTGGGGCCCACTAGGGTTCCAAAATGCTCTCCCATTAAGGACAGATGTGGGGAAGGGCATTTTGGTCATTTCCCAACCTCCCACAGTGTCCAACAGCCATTGGGTGAGATCCCCCAAAGTCAGATCTTCAATTCTGCAATTTTCCATTCACTGGGAGTTGGCTCTGACATCGCCCAGTGCATCGCCCAGAGGCTGCAATCGACAAATGGGCTAAGATCCCAAGGCTGGGCTTCTTAGGCTGAGCTTTCACTTGATCCTTTGCATGTCAAGGGGGTTAGGTAGCCCCTGAGATGGTCTAACTATGGGTCCAAATGGATCATCCATCAGGTTCACCATCATACTGACAATGGCTGCCCAAACAGCCCAGATGAATAGTGTCATAGGGTTTTGGCCAGGCTTGGGAGTTGGTTTCAGCCACATGCAGGGCTGGAAAAGCATGAAAAATAAGGGTTCAAGGCTGCAACTACCTAGGGTTTGGTCTCATGCAGCTAGGGCTTGCATACAGGGTTCCAAACAGTCCAATAACTGGGCATCTGGCAGTGCAGTTGTGCACAGCCAGAATTCAGCTCCAAGAATAGCATATCAGACCTGTATTTTTACATAAAAATGTCAGATCTTCCATGCCTTACACTTGCATGGCAGATCTAGAATGGTACATGGCTGTCCCTAGCTGTTCTGGGCTGCCAGATGGCTAGAAACTCAACAAATAGCATGGACCTAAGGAGATGAACAGTAACATCAGGTTTATTATATGAAAAATGCTCAGATTTCACATGCAATAGGTTTGCATGTTCGATCTGAGGCAGCACAAAGCAGCCCTTAGCTGTTCTAGGCTTTCCTTGGCCGAAAATGATACCTAAGCACTAAGATCCATGAAGATAAATAGAGAACAGCAGCAAAACAGCATGTACAGGTATAGCTTTATACCTGAACTGAGTTGAGAATGGCTGCTAGAGCTGATTTGATGCACAGGTAAGCTCTTCCCTCTCTTTTCCTTCTTCTTCTCCTTCCTTTCTTATCCTTTCCCTTCTCTTTTCTCTCTTCTTTTCTCTCCTACGGTTTCAGCTCTAAAATGAGCTAAGGGTCCTCTATTTTTAAGCTAACCCCCTGCAGAGGCCTGTTTGGCTGCTTAGGTCTCTTTTCCAAATGCATTTTTAGACTGATTCTTAGTCATTGCGGGCACTCTGGTAAGGTCCACAGTGATCCGAGGGTATGAGGTGGTCCCCCAGACTTCCCTCAACCTATGGAGAGTGCCCATGCCCAATATGGGTGGTCCCCATACATCTATACATTAAAATACAGCAATTTCCCACTCTAGGTGATGTCACTGGGCCTTGCTGCATCGTGCAGTGCCATCGCCTAGAGAATTCATCTGCAGAATTATTTGGCTTGAAATGAAATTTCAGTCCATTTAGAGACATAATTGGGCCATGGTTCCTTCTAAAAAAGTGAAGCTCTATGAATCTAGTTTCTAGGAAAATTAGAATAAAATGAAATGAAGATTGGGTTATGGAGTTATACTATTTTTATTACACAAAGGTCAATCTGTCAAAACAGCAGGATCCCATTTTGACAGCAACTTGAGCTAAGCTTTTAACTAACTTAGAGACAGATCTAAGTAATGGTGTCTTCTAAAAAAATGCATCCCTATGAGTCTAGTTTCTAAAAAAATTAGAACCAACTCAAATGAAATTCGGGTGGTGGAGTTATATCCTTTTAACTAAGAGAAGGTCTATCTGTAAATTAGCAAAATTTATCATTTATGTTGGGATTTAAGATGTATGTTTGGAATTGGGTTCTCATCATCGGACCAATCATGAAAATGGATATTTGGGTTTAAAAATGCTTTATCTAAAACATTCAAGGTGATGAGGGTCATCATTAGTTTAGCCTAGAAGTAGGATTTAAGTCCAAGGGTCCTAGAATCAAGGTATGGCACCTTCCTCAGGCTGTACATTGTGCAGTGGGTTGTACATCTACAAAGGTCTACAATCCATCTTTTGATAGGTATGTAGGAGGTCATCCTCGGGGCTTCTCCACTAAATTCCATCACTGGAGTGTCACTCCACAGTGTGCTTGGATGCCATGTCAGGGGTTTCCTGTCCTACCTTCAAATCCCCAGCCAGTCAGGGCCGGGTTTGACACAAAGTGCCCAAACAATCCACCTAGTCTGGTTCAGATTGGAACTGAACATATGTCAAAATATGTATCGATTCGAAGGTCTCGACCCTCAACATCTCATCCACAGGTCTCATAATTGATAAGGATACTCTATAGTAAAAGCCCTAACCCAAAAAAGTACAGAAATGCCCCCCAATAACCCCAAACGACCCACCCAGTCTGGTTTGGATTGAAACTGAACATATGTCAAAATACGATCGATTCGATGGTCTCAAACCTCAACATCTCATCCACACCTCTCATAAGAGGTAAGGACACTTTATAGAAAAGCCCTAAATAAGAAAACTACAGAATTGCCCCCGAATAAGTCCAAACGTCCATCCTGTTCTGATTTGGACTACAACTGAACATATGTCGAATTACGTATCAATTTGAAGGTCTCGACCCTCCACATCTCATCCATATGTCTCATAAGAGATAAGGACACTTTGTAGAAATAACAAAACCCAAAAAAGTTCAGAAATACCCCCCAATAACCCCGAAAGACCCACTTGGTTTGGTTTGGACCAGAACTGAACATATGTCAAAATACTTATCGATTTGAAGGTCATGACCCTCAACTTCTCATCCACATGTCTCATAAGCGATAAAGACACTTTATAGAAAAGCCCTTACACAAAAAAATACAGAAATACCCCCCAAAGTGTCCAAACGACCCACCCAACCTGGTTCAGATCGAAACTGAAAATATGTCAAAATACGTATCGATACCAAGGTCTCGACCCTCAACATCTCATCCACATGTCTCATAAGAGATAAAGACACTGTCTAGAAAAGCCCTAACCCAAAAAAGCACAGAAATGCCCCTCCAAAGTGCCCAAACGACCATCCCGGTCTAGTTCAGATCGGAACAAAACATATGTCAAAATACGTATCAATACGAAGGTCTCGACCCTCAACATCTCTTCCATAGGTCTCATAAGATATAAGGACACTTTTTAGAAAATCCCAAACTTAAAAAAGTACAGAAATAATAACCCCAAAGGACCACCCGGTCTGGTTCAGACTAAAACTGAACATATGTCGAAATACGTATCAATACAAAGGTCTCGACCCTCAACATCTCATTCACAGGTCTCATAAGAGATAAGGACACTATTTAGAAAATCACAAACCCAAAAAAGCTAAAAAATTGTAACTCCAAATGACCATCCGGTCTGGTTCAGACTGGAACAGAACATATGTCGAAATACGTATTGATACGGAGGTCTCGACCCTCAACATCTCATCCACACGTCTCATAAGAGATAAGGACACTCTATAGAAAGGCCCTAACCCAAAAAAGTATTGAAATACCCACCAATAACCCCAAACGACCCACTTGGTCTAGTTCAGACTGGAACAGAACAAATGTCAAAATACGTAACGATTCGAGGATCTCGACCCTCAACGTCTCATCCATAGGTCGAATAAGAGATAAGTACACTTTTTAGAAAATCGCAAACGTGAAAAAGTTCCGAAATAATAATCCCAAACGACCACCCGGTCAGGTTCAGACTGGAACTAAACATATGTCGAAATACGTATCGATACGAAGGTCTCGTCCCTCAACATCTCATCCACACGTCTCATAGGAGATAAGGACACTCTATGGAAAAGCCCTAACCCAAAAAGTACAGAAATGCTGCCAATAACCCCAAATGACCCACCCGGTCTGGTTTAGACCGGAACTGAACATATGTCAAAATACATATCCATTCGATTGTCTCGACCCTCAATATCTCATCCGCACCTCATAAGAGGTAAGGACACTTTTTTGAAAAGCCCTAAATAAAAAAACTACAGAAATGCCCCCGAATAAGTCCAAACGTCCCTCCTGGTCTGATTCAGACCAGAACTGAACATATGTCAAATTACGTATCAATTCGAAGGTCTCAACCCTCCACACCTCATCCACACGTCTCATAAGAGATAAGGACACTTTTTAGAAAAACCTAAACCCAAAAAAGATCAGAAATACCCCCAAATAAACTGAAACGACCCATTTGGTTTGGTATTGATCGGAATTGAACATATGTCTAAATATATATTGATTCGAAGGTGTCGACCCTCAACATCTCATCCACATGTCTCAATAGAGATAAAGACACTTTATAGAAAAGCCCTAACCCAAAAAAGCACAGCAATGCCCCCCCAAAATGCCCAAACGACCCACCCGGTCTGGTTCAGATCAGAACTGTACATATGTCAAAATACGTATCGATACGAAGGTCTCGACCTTCAACACCTCATCCACACGTCTCATAGGAGATAAGGACACTCTATGGAAAAACCCTAACCCAAAAAGTACAGAAATGCCACCCAATAACCCCAAACGACCCACCCGGTCTGGTTCGGACCGGAACTAAACATATGTCAAAATACATATCCATTCGATTGTCTCGACCCTCAATATCTCATCCACACCTTATAAGAGGTAAGGACACTTTTTGGAAAAGCCCTAAATAAAAAAACTACAGAAATGCCCTCGAATAAGTCCAAACGTCCCTCCTGGTCTGATTCGGACCACAACTGAACATATGTCAAATTACGTATCAATTCGAAGGTCTCAACCCTCCACATCTCATCCACATGTCTCATAAGAGATAATGACACTTTTTAGAAAAACCTAAACCCAAAAAAGATCATAAATACCCCCAAATAAACTCAAACGACCCACTCAGTTTGGTTTTGACCGGAATTGAACATATGTCTAAATATGTATTGATTCGAAGGTCTCCACCCTCAACATCTCATCCACATGTCTCAATAGAGATAAAGACACTTTATAGAAAAGCCCTAACCCAAAAAAGTACAGCAATGCCCCCCCAAAGTGCCCAAACGACCCACCCGGTTTGGTTCAGATCGGAACTGAACATATGTCAAAATACGTATCGATACAAAGGTCTCGACCTTCTACATCTCATCCACACGTCTCATAGGAGATAAGGATACTCTATAGAAAAACCCTAACCCAAAAAGTACAGAAACGTCGCCCAATAACCCCAAACGACCCACCCGATCTGGTTCAGATCAAAACTGAACATATGTCAAAATACGTATCCACTCGATTGTCTCGACCCTCAATATCTCATCCGCACCTCATAAGAGGTAAGGACACTTTTTGGAAAAGCCCTAAATCAAAAAACTATAGAAATGCCCCCGAATAAGTCCAAACGTCCCTCCTGGTCTGATTCGGACCACAATTGAACATATGTCAAATTAGGTATCAATTTGAAGGTCTCGACCCTCCACACCTCATCCACACGTCTCATAAGAGATAAGGACACTTTTTAGAAAAACTTAAACCCAAAAAAGTTCAAAAATACCCCCAAATAAACCCAAACGACCTACTCGGTTTGGTTTTGATCGGAATTGAACATATGTCTTGTATCGATTCGAAGGTCTCGACCCTCAACATCTGATCCACATGTCTCAATAGAGATAAAGACACTTTATAGAAAAACCCTAACCCAAAAAAGTACAGCAATGCCCCCCCAAAGTGCCCAAACGACCCACCCGGTCTGGTTCAAATCGGAACTGAACAAATGTCAAAATATGTATCGATACGAAGGTCTCAACCCTCAACATCTCATCCATAGGTCTCATAAGAGATAAAGACACTTTTTAGAAAATCCCGAACCCAAAAAAGTTCAAAAATAATAACCCCAAACGACCACCCGGTCTGGTTCATGCCGAAACTAAACATATGTCAAAATACGAATCGATACGAAGGTCTCGACCCTCAACCTCTCATCCACACATCTCATAAGAGATAAGGACACTCTATACAAAAGCCCTAACCCAAAAAAGTAGTAAAATGCCCCCCAAAAACCCCAAATGACCCACCTAGTCTGGTTCGGATCGGAACTGAACCTATGTTGGAATACGTATCAATTCGATGGTCTCGACCTTCAACATCTCCTTCACACCTCTCATAAATGGTATGTACACTTATAGAAAAGCCCTAACCCCAAAAAAGTACAGAAATGCCCCCGAATAAGTCCGAATGACCCTCGTGGTCTGATTCAGACCAGAACTGAACATATGTTGAATTACGTATCAATTTGAAGGTTTCAACCGTCCACATCTCATCCACACGTCTCATAAGAGATATGGACACTTTTTAGAAAAACCCAAACCCAGAAAAGTTCAGAAATACAGCCCAATAAACCCAAATGGCCCACTCAGTTTGGTTTGGACCGAAACTGAACATATGTCAAAATATGTATTGATTCGAAGGTCTCGACCCTCAACATCTCATCCACATGTCTCAATAGAGATAAAGACACTTTATAGAAAAGCCCTAACCCAAAAAAGTACAGCAATGCCCCCCCAAAGTGCCCAAACGACCCACCCGGTCTGGTTCAGATCGAAACTGAACATATGTCAAAATACGTATCGATACAAAGGTCTTAACCTTCTACATCTCATCCACACGTCTCATAGGAGATAAGGATACTCTATGGAAAAACCCTAACCCAAAAAGTATAGAAACACCGCCTAATAACCCCAAACAGCCCACCCGATCTGGTTCGGATTGGAACTGAACATATGTCAAAATACGTATCCACTCGATTGTCTCGACCCTCAATATCTCATCCGCACCTCATAAGAGGTAAGGACACTTTTTGGAAAAGCCCTAAATAAAAAAACTACAGAAATGCCCCCAAATAAGTCCAAACGTCCCTCCTGGTCTGATTCGGACCACAATTAAACATATGTCAAATTAGATATCAATTCGAAGGTCTCGACCCTCCACACCTCATCCACACGTCTCATAAGCGATAAGGACACTTTTTAGAAAAAATTAAACCCAAAAAAGTTCAGAAATACCCCCAAATAAACCCAAACGACCTACTCGGTTTGGTTTTGACCGGAATTGAACATATGTCTAAATTGCATCGATTCGAAGGTTTCGACCCTCAACATCTCATCCACATGTCTCAATAGAGATAAAGACAATTTATAGAAAAACCCTAACCCAAAAAAGTACAGCAATGCCCCCCCAAAGTGCCCAAACAACCCACCCGGTCTGGTTTAAATCGGAACTGAACAAATGTCAAAATATGTATCGATACGAAGGTCTCGACCCTCAACATCTCATCCATAGGTCTCATAAGAGATAAAGACACTTTTTAGAAAATCCCGAACCCAAAAAAGTTCAAAAATAATAACCCCAAACGACCACCCGGTCTGGTTCATACCGAAACTAAATATATGTCGAAATACGAATTGATACGAAGGTCTCGACCCTCAACCTCTCATCCACACGTCTCATAAGAGATAAGGACACTCTATACAAAAGTCCTAACCCAAAAAAGGATGAAAATGCCCCCCAAAAACCCCAAATGACCCACCTAGTCTGGTTCGGATCGGAACTGAACCTATGTTGGAATACGTATCAATTCGATGGTCTCGACCCTCAACATCTCCTTCACACCTCTCATAAATGGTACGTACACTTATAGAAAAGTCCTAACCCCAAAAAAGTACAGAAATGCCCCCGAATAAGTCCAAACGACCCTCGTGGTCTGATTTGGACCAGAACTGAACATATGTCGAATTACGTATCAATTTGAAGGTTTCAACCCTCCACATCTCATCCACACGTCTCATAAGAGATATGGACACTTTTTAGAAAAACCCAAACCCAGAAAAGTTAAGAAATTCAGCCCAATAAACCCAAATGGCCCACTCAGTTTGGTTTGGACCGAAACTGAACATATGTCAAAATATGTATCAATTCGAAGGTCTCGACCCTTAACATCTCATCCACATGTCTCATAAGAGATAAAGACACTTTATAGAAAAACCCTAAACCAAAAAAGTATAGAAATGCTCTACCAAAGTGCCCAAATAACCCACCTGGTCTGGTTCAGATCGGAACTAAACATATGTCAAAATACATATCGATACGAAGGTCTCGACCCTCAACATCTCATCCATAGGTCTCATAAGAGATAAGGACACTTTTTAGAAAATCCCAAACCCAAAAAGTTTCAGAAATAATAACACCAAATGACCACCCAGTCTAGTTCAGACTGAAACTGAACATATGTCGAAATACGTATCGATACGAAGGTCTCGACCCTCAACATCTCATCCACACTGTGAATTCACCTTGAGGGGGGGTGAATAGGTGAAGTTAGGGAATTATAAAAACTTATGCGGAACTAGAAATAAATCACCAAAGTTAAGATAAGCAATGAATAAAAGTGACACAAAGGATTTATAGTGGTTCGGCCAAGCTTACCTACATCCACTCCTCTTGAGTAAGTGCAAGAGGACTCATACAACTCTTGAGAAATGAGCAAGAGAACTCAAGAACAACTAATCTTGATTATTAAGTGAGAGGACTCAAAATAACATATAAAATATAAATAAATACTAAGATTAAAGTTACCTCAACCTTAGTGAAGCTTTGCTACCTTTCAAACTATGAAGCTTGAGTCCAAGTATGAATAAAGGGAGCTCAGTGAGACTTGATGCTTTGGATTGGTACTTGAATTCTCACTTGAGATTGACTTGTTTATGGGGGCTCTTGATTGTGATTAATAGTGATGATTAGAGCCTTAAACAAGTGGGTATTTATAGTCTAAGAGGCTTGAATTAATTAGGAATCTAAGTAAGGATCGGATTCCACAAGCCATATATAATCCGGTATGCTGGATGTTAATCTGGTATGCCGGATCACCTAATTTTCATTTTAAACAGAGGAATAATGATCAAATCAGGCTCAGTATTACACTGATCCGGTATGCTGGATAGTCATTCGGTATGCCGGATCAGGGCAAAAAGCAGGCAAATAGGATCCAGTATGCTGGATCCTTATCCAGCTTGCTTAAGTGAGCCACTATGACCTTTTTTCCTGAGATTCCCATTAATCCAGTATGCTGGATAGGAATCCGGTATGCCGGATTGGGCATTTTTAGTGTAAATGGTCCAGTAATGATAAGGGTTTGGTTTGGGAGGGTTCCAACACCAAAAAGTCCAATGTCTAAGGGGTCAATTTACCACCTAAGGACATTCTAAATGGATGAATGCGTGTGTGTGTGCATTACATCAATTGTGACTTAACTATTACACATGTTTAAATATAAAGTCTTCAAATCTTCAATCTTCAAAGTGCTTAATGCCTTTAGTCTTCAAGGTTTAACTTCCAAGTCTTAAAATGTCTTTGAGCAATGTTCTTCTTGTATGCTCTTGTGCATTTGTATACGCTCCCCCTCACTTGGTGCTATGCTTCAAATATAAATAACTTAAACACAAGCATTAGTCCAAGGATGGTCTTATTTGTTATCATCAAAACATCTTTGTCGTCTTGAGAATGACTTGGAGTGTATAGGGTCATTTGCATTTCCCTAACAATCTTCCCCTTTTTTATGATGACAAATAATCCATGTGAATAAAATAATGGAGCAAATAACAATGCATAGAAGCAAGAGACAATATATAAAAACAAGAACAATTTCATCATTCATATCAAAATATGTGGATTACACCAACTCAAACAATCAAACATAATAGTTCCATTACAATCTATTCCAAGCCCAATACTTCTCCCCCTTTGTCAGTGTCAAAAAGAGGGGCATTTCAAATCATGCAGGAGGATCAAAGAGTGAAAGGGGTGGAATAGAGCTTGAGGCATCAGAAAAAGGTGGTCGAACTCCTTGAGGAGTAGCTCCTGGCGTATCAAGGGATAGATGACCAAGATTGAAAGCAAGTGAATGAATAGCATTGAGGATTTTATCTTGGCGCACATTTAAAGAGTCAAAATCGGTCCTCACATTATTGTGGAGAGATGTCACATCCTCTTGAATTCGTTGTTGACCAAATTCAAGTTCCATGATACGAGTATTTGCTTCGTCCAAGTAATCATCGATACTTGACACCCATTCTTGTAAAGATGCCGGAATGCCTTCTTGATCTTGACGAGGAGGAGGCACATTTGCATCCAAATCTTCTTCTTCTTCAACAAACACATCAGAGGGAGGAGGAATAGCAATAGTATGAAAGCTATAATGAGTGATGTGTTGGAAGGTCACGATGGATTCTTCTTCTCGAGTGAGATCAATATCAAAGACTTGAAAGAGACGAGTGAGAAGCCGCCCATAGGGTAGATTAGTATGCTTTTGGGGATGAGCACAAGATTTTATATACCTCATAATGAAGTATGGAAGACAAGTGGGTGTATTGGTATATACACAATAAGTGAGGTAGGCTTGAGGGGTGAGACACTTATTTTGATCGTCTCCCCGAGGAATAAAATTGTGTTGAATAATATAGAAAATGACATGGGGAATAAGGCGAAGTCTTCCAATTACGACAGTTGCCGCCTGAGGATCATATTGCTTCAGGATGGAGGAGTAGACTTCTTCGTGGTTGATGAAGTCCCTAAAGATAGTGCTTTTTGGAGTCCAAAAGATGCAAGGTCCATCGCAAGAGAGTCCAAGATGGCGAGCAAAATGGGCAATGGAAAATTCTATGTGAACACTCTTCTCATAAGAGTGAAGTTTCAAAGAATCTTCCGCCCCGCTCAAGTAAAGATTGGTGTAAAAGTATTTTACCCATTAAGGGTAGCAAGGTTCAGCCATGTTGAGAAGGGGTTCCCAACCAATATCTTTGAACATATCCTCAAGTCGAATACTATTGAAGGAAAAGATGTCGACTTCATGGCCTTCTTTGATTTTTTGAGCTAGATAGAGGGGCCAATTTGCACGACATTCTGGAGAGAGAAAGAGATGATCTTCTCCTGGAGCATATGGTTATCTCGAGGAGCTTCCGGTTCTTATCCTTTTGGATGGTTGTTGCCTGTCAGGCATAACATCCTTGCCTCTTCTACTCATATTGTAAGAGAGGTTTGAAGGGGAGAGAGAGAGAGAGAGAGAGAAAGAGAGAGAGAAATTTAAGTTCCAAGATAGATTGAGACTAGAGAGTGAAGGTGGAGTGAACAGTGATTCAGAAAATGACAAAATGAGAGATTTATATAGGCTTGAAATCCAATGTAACAGCTATAAAATGGGCAGAAATTCAATTATCCGGTATACCGATTGATCATCCCGAATACCGTTTCAAGCATTAACAGTAAAAAACTGCCAGATATGCTGATCCGATAAACCGTTTCAGGCAACAACAGTGAAAAAATAGTAATTTTAAAAAAAATCATTTTCAGTTATTCAAATGGGTCACACAAACCAAGTTCTCTTTTAAGAGAGCAAAATCTTCTTCACTTAAGGGTTTTGTGAAGATATCCTCAAGTTGCTTATCGGTCTCAATATAGTCAAGTCGGATTTCACCTCTTTGAGTTGTATCACGTAGAAAGTGATTAACTCCATAATCTTGGAGAGTTTGCCTCATCCATAGCACTTGTGCACAACATCATTCTGCGACGATGTATTCAGCTTCGGTGGTAGATAGAGCAACTGAGTTTTGCTTCTTACTAAACCACGAAACCAAACATGATCCTAAGAAGTGACAAGATCCACTTGTACTCTTACAATCAACATGCCAACCAACAAAGTCGGCGTAAGAAAAGCTAATAAGGTCAAAGTCATTATCCATAGGGTACCATAGGCCAATGCTTGGAGTTCCTTTCAAGTACTTAAAGATCCTCTTTACAGTACTCAAATGGGATTGCATAGGTTTGGCTTGGAACCTAGCACAAGCACAGACACTAAACATTATGTCTTGTTTACTAGCCATTAGGTAAACTAAACAACCTATCATACCTCTATATTTGGTTGGGTCGATTGGGATTCCATCTTCATCCTTAGACAGAGTTACAGATGTACTCATTGGAGTACTAGATGACTTCTGTCCATTGATGTCAAACTTCTTTAATAGTTCCTTAAATGAAAATCCCATTTGGGGTTTGTTTTATTTGAAGACCTAAAAAGAAATTCAATTCACCCATAAAACTAATCTCAAATTCACTACTCATACTCTTACTAAAATCAAGATAGAGAGATTCATTTGTAGACCAAATATGATGTCATCTACATATATTTGAACAAGAATTAAGTCTTTATTCTTATGTTTCACAAAGAGAGTTGTATCTATCTTACCTATTGTAAAACCATCATCGATCAAAAACTTACTTAGCCTGTCGTACCATGCCCTTGGAGCTTGTTTCAAGCCATACAAGGCTTTATTCAGCTTGTATACATGGTCTGGAAACTTTGGGTCTTCGAATCCAGGCGGTTGGATGACGTGTACTTCTTCATTGATGAAGCCATTTAAAAATACACTCTTCACATCCATTTGATGTAACCTAAAATTCTTATGACAAGCAAATGCAAGTAACATTCTAATAGATTCAAGTCTGGCTACAGGAGCATAGGTTTCATCGAAGTCAATGCCTTCTTGTTGGTTATAGCCTTGGGCAACCAGTCTAGCATTGTTTCTAGTTATGTTACCATCTTCATCAAGTTTATTTCTAAATACCCATGTAGTTCCAATAATCTTGGAGTTCGAGGGTCTTGGCACTAAGTCCCAAACTTGATTCCTTTCAAATTGGTTAAGCTCTTCTTGCATAGCAATTATCCAATTACTATCTAAAAGTGCTTCTTTAATGTTTTGGGGTTCAATGGTAGAAATGAAAGCTACATTGGAACAAACATTTTGGATTCTACTCCTAGTTTGTATACCTTTATCTAGGTTTCCAACGACAAGGTCAAGGGGATGGTCTTTAACAGTTCTAAAGTAACTTTTTCAACTCTTTTCCTAATTTCAAGTACTTCATCCTCATCATCTTCTTCTAGGTCTTTATATCTTTCTTTTGCCATAGATTCATCAAATCTAACATTCATAGACTCTTCCACAACTAGTGTCCTTTTATTAAACACTCTATATGCTCTACTATTTGTGGAATAGCCTAGAAAGATACCATCATCAGCTTTTTCTTCAAACTTTTCTAAGTTATCCTTAGTATTAAGAATGAAACAAGCACAACCAAATACTTTGAAATAATCAACTTTAGGCAATTTGTTATGAAACAATTTATAAAGGGTATTTAATAAGATAGGTCTTATCAAAACCCAGTTTAACACATAACAAGCCGTGTGAACAGCTTCAGCCCAAAGATATTGTCAAACCCACCCCTGACTGGCTGGGGATTTGAAGGTAGGACAGGAAACCCCTGACATGGCATCTAAGCACACTGTGGAGTTACACTCCAGTGATGGAATTTAGTGGAGAAGCCCTGAGGATGTCCTCCTACATACCTATCAAAAGATGGATTGTAGACCTTTGTAAATGTACAACCCACTGCATAATGTACAGCCTGAGGAAGGTGCCATACCTTGATTCTAGGATCCTTGGACTTAAATCCTACTTCTAGGCCAAACTAATGATGACCCTCATCACCTTGAATGCTTTAGATAAAGCATTTTTAAACCCAAATATCCATTTTCATGATTGGTTTGATGATGAGAACCCAATTCCATACATACATCTTAAATCCCAACATAAATGACAAATTCTACTAATTTACAGATAGACCTTCTCTTAGTTATAACTCCACCACCTGAACTTCATTTGAGTTGGTTCTAATTTTTTTAGAAACTAGACTCATAGGGCTGTATTTTGTTAGAAGACACCATTACTTAGATCTGTCTCTAAGTTAGTTAAAAGCTTAGCTCTAGTTGCTGTCAAAATGGGATCCTGCTGTTTTGACAGGTTGACCTTTGTGTAATAAAAATGGCATAACTTCATAACCCAATCTTCATTTCATTTTATTCTAATTTTCCTAGAAGCTAGATTCATAGAGCTTAACTTTCCTGGAAGGAACCATGGCCCAATTATGTCTCTAAATTGACTGAAATTTCATTTCAATCCAAATAATTCTGCAGATTAATTCTCTAGGCGATGGCACTGGGCGATGCAGCAAGGCCCAGTGACATCACCCAGAGTGGGAAATTGCTGTATTTTAATGTACAGATGTGTGGGGACCATCCATATTGGACATGGGCACTCTCCATAGGTTGAGGGAAGTCTGGGGGACCACCTCATACCCTCGGATCACTGTGGATCTCACCAGAGTGCCCGGAATGACTGAGAATTAGTCTAAAAATGCATTTTGAAAAGAGACCGAAGCAGCCAAACAGGCCTCAGTAGGGGGTTGGCTTATAAATAGAGGACCCTTAGCTCATTTTAGAGCTCTAGTTCCCTGCTGAAACCGTAGGAGAGAAAAGAAGAGAGAAAAGAGAAGGGAAAGGAGAAGAAAGGAAGGAGAAGAAGAAGGAAAAGAGAGGGAAGAGCTTACCTGTGCATCAAATCAGCTCCAGCAGCCATTCTCAACTCAGTTCAGGTGTAAAGCTATACCTGTACATGTTGTTTTGTTGCTGTTCTCTATTTATCTTCATGGATCTTATTGCTTTGGTATCATTTTTGGCCAAGGAAAGCCTAGAGCAGCTAAGGGCTGCTTTGTGCTGCCTTAGATCGAACATGCAAACCTATTGCATGTGAAATCTGAGTATTTTTCATATAATAAACCTGTTGTTCCTGTTCATCTCCTTAGGTCCATGCTATTTGTTGAGTTTCTAGCCATCTGGCAGCCCAGAACAGCTGGGGACTGCCATGTACCATTCCAGATCTGCCACGCAAGTGTAAGGCATGGAAGATCTGACATTTTTACGTACAAATGCAAGTCTGAGATGCTATTCTTGGAGCCGAATTCTGGCTGTGCATAGCTGCACTGCCAGATGCCCAGTTATTGGACTGTTTGGAACCCTGGATGCAAGCCCTGGCTAGTTGCAGCCTTGAACCCTTATTTTTCATGCTTTTCCAGCCCTGCATGTGGCTGAAACCAACTCCCAAGCCTGGCCAAAACCCTGTGACACTATTCATCTAGGCTGTTTGGGCAACCACTGTCAGTCTGATGGTGAACCTAATGGATGATCCATTTGGACCCATAGGTAGACCATCTCAGGGGCTACTTAACCCCCTTGACATGCAAAGGATCAAGTGAAAGCTCAGCCTAAGAAGCCCAGCCTTGGGATCTCAGCCCATTTGTTGAATTGCAGGGCGATGCACTGGGCGATGCAGACATCGCCCAGAGCCAACGCCTAGTGAATGGAAAGTTGCAGAATTGAAGATCTGACTTTGGGGGATCTCACCCAATGGCTGTTGGACACTGTGGGAGATTGGGAAATGACCAAAATGCCCTTCCCCACATCTATCCTTAATGGGAGAGCATTTTGGAACCCTAGTGGGCCCCGCAGGTGAAGGAAACCCTGTTGTGCTTGGTCCTACAACACATACAAGCTGTGGACAACACTGTGGACTTGATCTGACCTAGGGTCAGGTACAATCATCAAAATGATTATTTTACCCCTTTATGCCACTAACACTGGTTGATGCACTGGGGCATAGGCCTAAGGCCCAGTGCAAGGCCCAGAGAATTCCAAGTGATCTCGGACTGAGCTCCGAGTCTGACCAGTGAGCCTAAACCAGCACTAGGTTATCCAAAATAGTGTGAATAATTAAAATAACACATTTCTAATTTATTACTTTAGGATTTTTTTCCGTGCTCGAGGTGAACAGTCAGATACTGACCGGAACTGAACAAACAACTGAACCGGTAGGATCAAACCAAGGTGAGTGGAATTACACCATGAGTGTAGGTGTAACTTAACTGATGGGTCATGACAACAACATCAACAATATTTACTGTCTTTAATTACCTTAAATTGTTTTGTATCCTCATTTAAATTCTGAATCATATCTTATGGACATTGGAAATGAATGATAATGTTTTTATGTGGAATTGCTAGATTAGATGCCGTAGCCGACTTGGAAATGAGGCCTGTGGTAGCCCGGATTATGGGATACGGTTGACATCGCTTGACTCATACGATGCCATATAGACATGGGGTTAGAGTTTCATCACCTGTGCTACGCATCCTTGCCAATAGGGGTTAAAGTGTTGGATGCATGTGGGGGCCCCAATTAATGTCAAGAGCTATATGCCGGGCTTTACGCCACAATTAATGTCAAGAGCTATATGCCGGGCTTTATTCCACAATTAATGTCAGGAGCTATATGCTGGGCTCTACGCCACAATTAATGTCAGGAGCTATATGTTGGGCTTTATGCCACAATTAAAAAAGGAAAAGAATTGGGCTAAATACTAACGGTTCCCCCACAGGTTAATCACAGAGGGCTGGTCGGGCTGACCTTGGTGAAAGGATGCGGGAGCTGACTGGTCCTCTCCAACAACTCAATGGGTGTATCGCGGGAAGGGGTAACCAAGCCCGCACCAGGGATACATGTATTGAGGATTATAGTAACACTGACCCGACTTAGTTGTGATGTCAGGTGGCTAATAAATAAAATGAACTGCACCTCATGTAGGACTCATTTGGTTGTGCTTGCATGTGCATGCATGGTTTATATTTCATTCATGGGCTCGGTGGAGCTCACACTCTTGTATATTCTCTTTTAGTTGATTTTGTAGATACAGGTTTGCCAGTAGGCGAGGAAGCTATCGATGGAATTACAGATCTTCCTCATCTCATTGCTTAGCGACGATTTTGTTATTATTTAAGTTTCTTTCTTTCAACAAGTGTAATTACTAAGATAATGTACTTATTGAATATAAATGGATATGTATATGGTAAAACATAGGTATTTGGGATTGTATTATCGATGATATAAATCATCTGTGGGTAGTTTGATCTTCTGTTGCACTCTGATATTCTTTTAATTATCTTTTTACCCTCATTATGTGGTTTGTGACGTATAAATACTGCTTCTAGATCCTTGGGGATTGGCAGATGTCGTAGGATATCCGGTCACTTGAGTAAATCCTCCTAGGGGGTGGTTTGGGGTGTGACAGAGTGGTATCAGAGGGAGAAGCTCTATTTACATTCACAAACAACGGAAGTAGGATGGTGGGTGGTCTAGAGACAAAGAAATAAAAGTTTTAAGAAAACACTAAAATAAAGAAGTAGAAGAACACAGTAGGAGACTAGCTAGGTGCAAAAGCCGATAACTTTATAATTAAAGAGGCATAAACTTTTACATCCGGAAAGAAAACTAGAAGTACTACTTCCGAACTACAACTTGGATAGGAAAGTACAACTGATACAAAATAAAATAAAATAAAATAAAATAAAATAAAAAAAAAAACACACACACACACACCCCAGCCTATCTTTGTGCTTCTCCTATTGTAGTATTTATAAATTCCTATGTTTTTGGTCCCGCATCTTTATACGTGCGATGTTTCACTATTATGTCGTACCATAGCAAATGCTAGCTTGTATGCGTAGGTACCAATTTAGAACCTTCCTTAGTTAGAAAATATAGATTTATTTATGCCCACTATCCCTTTTTGCAGAAACAACCATGGTCAACATAAGAAGTTCTCAAGGTGGTTGTAAAGGAAAACGTCCCCTTGTTACCTCGGATGATGAACTACCCAATAGGAATGAGGCTAAGAATTCTGATGCATCATCTACTTTGTCAGGAGCACCTGTGGCTGCTCAAGCCACTGCTGCGGCACCTCAGCCGAGTATGGCAGCCAGTGAAGTGAGTATCATGATGACGACTATGATGCGGACCATGCAGCAGTTATAAGAGTTGCTGGGCCAGATGTCCACGTAATTTGCAACCATGATGCATGAGCGTGCAACACCACCTCAGCCACCACCTGTACCTCAACACTTGGCGGAAAACTCTACTGCTAAGGTGATGGAGAGATTCAAGAAACTCCAACTGCCTGCATTTTCCAAGATAACTTCTGAGGCAATGCAGTCGGAGTGGTGGATTAGTGCCCTAGAGAAGGCATGAACTACCCAATACGAATGTGGTTGCTCAAGCCACTATTGTGGCACCTCAGCCGAGTATGGCAGCCAGTGAAGTGAGTGTCATGATGACGACTATGATGCGGACCATGCAGCAGCAATAAGAGTTGCTGGGCCATATGTCCACGCAATTTGCAGCCATGATGCATAAGCGTGCAGCACTACCTCAGCCACCACCTGTACCTCAATACTTGGCGGAAAACTCTACTGCTAAGGTGATGGGGAGATTCAAGAAACTCCAATCGCCTGCATTTTCCAAGATAACTTCTGAGGCAATGCAGTTGGAGCGGTGGATTAGTGCCCTAGAGAAGGCATTTGAAGTGCTTGAGTGCACGGATGCACAAAAGCTGATATGTGAGGGTTATCAATTATAGAATGAGGCTGAAGCTTGGTGGAAGGCTACTAAGCCAAATCTGGAAGCTACTCATCCAAATCCCACGTGGAACCAGTTTAAGGAAGTCTTCTTCAAGAACTACTTTCTGGAGAGCTTTAGGGACAGGAAAGAAGCTGAGTTCACCACACTGGTGCAAGGGACGAAGACAGTGTTAGATTACCAACAACAGTTTGAGGATTTGTTCCATTTCGCACTGGAACATATGAAAGGGGAGGCTAGCAAAATGAAGAAAGGGCTCAAGCCTGAGATCGGGTCCATCCTGTCGGTTATGGATATTCAAACCTATGCACAGATGGTCGATAAAGCCAAGACAATAGAAGATAGACTGAACGAGGGGACCACAGTAACAACGGGGCTAGGCAAGGGGCCTAACGCCTTCCAAAATTTAGAGTGGCCCAACAAGACCTTTCAAGGATCTTGCTTAAGCCCTAGCCTGGCACAGAACCTTGGGCTTGAAATTGGTCAAGCATATCAACCCAATCACCCAACATTCGAATAGCCTACACAGTATTATCACCATGCTTTGAGCCAATCGGCACAATTTACCGCTGTGCCCCGACCATCTAAGTCGAACAATCGATGCTATGTCTACAAGCGGCTCGGACACATGGCTAGAGATTGTCCTCATCGTAGATTTTGTGCGCCACGACGAGATCCGCCTACTACTTGGCCTTTCCCATCCCAAAGCAATAGAGTCCAAAAACAAGTATCTACCTTTGACATAAGAGAAGTTGAGGCAAACTCGGAATAATAACAGGTACTCTACCCATATCATTCTCACTTGTTCAAGTATTATTTTGATTTCGGCACATCACACTCCTTCGTTCTATTGAGTTTGCTGACAAGAGGAGGATGCCCTCGAAGAACTTCGAACACAACTTGGTGGTTAACATTGTCAATTGAAACGTTGTGAAATTAAATGAAGATTATGGGCCTTATCCATTTGGAAATTCTATATTCATATGTAGATTATGAGAGGACGATAAAAGAATATAGGCGCGTAGTTAGGCCTCGGTAAAGTGTTTTACCGCAAACCAAACGAATAGAACATCCCAGGTAGGATTCAGGAAAGTGTGAAGTATACTAGGTAGTTGGAAGTGAATAACAGAGGTGAAGGAATTTAGTTAGTGACAAGGATAGAAATGGGTGTCAGTCTAACCAAAAACAACCAAGAGTAGGATGAAACTGGAACTAAAGGATCCGACAAAACCTTACTCAACAATAGGTATGAAGGGGGTAATGGGTCACCGAATGTCCCCTCCATTATTGGGAGTGAACAATAGGGATTCCATCAATGTCCCAATTCATCCTAAAGTTGAGATTAGGTATTGGAAAAAAAAAAATGTAAGGTTAAAGTATTCATAGGAAGAGCCATATAGGAAAGATGGTCTAGACTTATGCCCAAAGCTATAGAAGTACAGATTGATAGGCAAAATACATGGAGGTAGTTGGATCGCTTGACTTTAGAGGTATATGTTGGGAGTTCAATTTTCCTTAGGCCCTCAAGTTCAAGCTGGACATTAGATTAATCAAATTTGGGAGTAATCTAGATAACTTATTGGGAGTTGGATATATTTGAGGACCAAATTTTTATAGCTCAATAGAAACAATGAGCGATACCGATACAAGACGGGAGGACCTGAACTACGTCATAAGCAATCAAGTATTTTCTTGGGAATCGCCAACCAAAGGGGTGGTGCAGTTTGATAAAAAGGGAAGTTGAATCTGAGAATCTTGACCAGTGGCATACTAATTGGCAGAATCCCATGACGTATTCCATGCATCGATGTTGAAGAAGTATCTCTCGGACTTGACTCATATCTCGACTTAAGAACCACTTAGACTTGTTTCTGCCATGACCTGTCAAGAGAAACCTGAAGAGAATGTGGGATGTGAGAAGCATAATCTCCACAACTGGATCATCTTGTTGTAAAGGTATTATGGAATGGTCGGCTCGATCAAGGAATGTCCGGTTGATGAGGAAATGAAAGGCGGTTAGAGTATCCTCATCTCCTTGAATCCCCAGACACGTCCAATTTCGAGGACAAAATTTTTATAAGGTTGGGGGAATGTAAAACCCCTGCCCAAAAATACGGGCTAACTTGAAATTTTGTTGAAAGTCAGGAATCTGAGGTCAAAGCTACCAGTACACTGAGGAGGCATTATGGGAACTCAAAGAGGAAATGCAAGAAAAGTATCCCTAACTCTTCGAGCTATATGGTAAGCAAATTTCGAGGATGAAATTTTTGTAAGGTGGGGAGAATGTCAAATCCGCCCCTGACTGGCTGGGGATTTGAAGGTAGGACAGGAAACCCCTGACATGGCATCCAAGCACATTGTGGAGTGACACTCCAGTGATGGAATTTAGTGGAGAAGCCCCGAGGATGTCCTCCTACATACCTATCAAGAGATGGATTGTAGACCTTCGTAGATGTATAACCCACTGCATAATGTACAGCCTGAGGAAGGTGCCATACCTTGATTCTAGGACCCTTGGACATAAATCCTACTTCTAGGCTAAACTAATGATGACCCTCATCATCTTGAATGTTTTAGATAAAGCATTTTTAAACGCAAATATCCATTTTCATGATTGGTTTGATGATGAGAACCCAATTCCATACATACATCTTAAATCCCAACATAAATGACAAATTCTGCTAATTTACAGATAGACCTTCTCTTAGTTAAAAGGATATAACTCCACCATCTGAACTTCATTTGAGTTGGTTCCAATATTTTTAGAAACTACACGCATAGGGATGCATTTTGTTAGAAGATACCATTACTTAGATCTGTCTCTAAGTTAGTTAAAAGCTTAGCTCAAGTTGCTGTCAAAATGGGATCCTGCTATTTTGACAGGTTGACCTTTGTGTAATAAAAATAGAATAACTTCATAACCAATCTTCATTTCATTTGATTCCAATTTTTCTAGAAACTAGATTCATAAATCTTCACTTTCCTAGAAGGAACCATGGCCCAATTATGTCTCTAAATGGACTGAAATTTCATTTCAATCCAAATAATTCTGCAGATGAATTCTCTGGGCGATGGCACTGGGCGATGCAGCAAGGCCCAGTGACATCACCCAGAGTGGGAAATTGCTGTATTTTAATGTACAGATGTATGGGGACCACCCATATTGGACATGGGCACTCTCCATAAGTTGAGGAAAGTCTGGGGGACCACCTCATACCCTTGGATCACTGTGGATCTCACTAGAGTGCCCGGAATGACTGAGAATCAGTCTAAAAGTGCATTTTGAAAACAGACCTAAGCAGCCAAACAGGCCTCAGTAGGGGGTTGGCTTATAAATAGAGGACCCTTAGCTCATTTTAGAGCTCTAGTTCCCTGCTGAAACCGTAGGAGAGAAAAGAAGAGAGAAAAGAAGAGAAAAAGAGAAGGGAAAGGAGAAGAAAGGAAGGAGAAGAAGAAGGAAAAGAGAGGGAAGAGCTTACCTGTGCATCAAATCAGCTCCAGCAGCCATTCTCAACTCAGTTCAGGTATAAAGCTCTACCTGTAAATGTTGTTTTGTTTCTGTTCTCTATTTATCTTCATGGATCTTAGTGCTTTGGTATCATTTTCGGCCAAGGAAAGCCTAGAACAGCTAAGGGCTGCTTTGTGCTGCCTCAGATCAAACATACAAACCTGTTGCATGTGAAATCTGAGCATTTTTCGTATAATAAACCTGCTGTTACTGTTCATCTCCTTAGGTCCATGCTATTTGTTGAGTTTCTAGCCATCTGGCAGCCCAGAATAGCTGGGGACTGCCGTGTACCATTCCAGATCTGCCATGCAAGTGTAAGGCATGGAAGATCTGACATTTTTATGTAAAAATACAGGTCTGATATGCTATTCTTGGAGCCGAATTCTGGCTGTGCACAGCTGCACTGCCAGATGCCCAGTTATTGGACTGTTTGGAACCCTGGATGCAAGCCCTGGCTAGTTGCAGCCTTGAACCCTTATTTTTCATGCTTTTCCAGCCCTGCATGTGGCTGAAACCAACTCCCAAGCCTGGCCAAAACCCTGTGACACTATTCATCTAGGCTGTTTGGGCAACCACTGTCAGTCTGATGGTGAACCTGATGGATGATCCATTTGGACCCATAGGTAGACCATCTCAGGGGCTACCTAACCCCCTTGACATGCAAAGGATCAAGTGAAAGCTCAGCCTAAGAAGCCCAGCCTTGGGATCTCAGCCCATTTGTCGAATTGCAGCCTCTGGGCAATGCACTGGGCGATGCAGACATCGCCTAGAGCCAACGCCCAGTGAATGGAAAGTTGCATAATTGAAGATCTGACTTTGGGGGATCTCACCTAATGGCTGTTGGACACTGTGGGAGGTTGGGAAATGACTAAAATGCCCTTCCCCACATCTATCCTTAATGGGAGAGCATTTTGGAACCCTAGTGGGCCCCACAGGTGAAGGAAACCCTGTTGTGCTTGGTCCTACAACACAGACAAGCTGTGGACAACACTGTGGACTTGATTTGACCTAGGGTCAGGTACAATCATCAAAATGATTATTTTACCCCTTTATGCCACTAACACTGGTTGATGTACTGGGGCATAGGCCTAAGGCCCAGTGCAAGGCCCAGAGAATTCCAAGTGATCTCGGGCTGAGCTCTGAGTCAGACCAGTGAGCCTAAACCAACACTAGGTTATCCAAAATAGTGTGAATAATTAAAATAACACAATTCTAATTTATTACTTTAGGATTTGTTTTCATGCTCGAGGTGCACAGTCAGATACCGGCTGGAACTGAACAAACAACTGAACCGGTAGGATCAAACCAAGGTGAGTGGAATTACACCATGAGTGTAGGTGTAACATGACTGATGGGTCATGACAACAGCATCAATAATATTTACTATCTTTAATTACCTTAAATTGTTTTATATCCTCATTTAAATTCTGAATCATATCTTATGGAGATTGGAAATGAATGATAATGCTTGTATGTGGAATTGCTAGATTAGATGCTGTAACCGGCTTGGAAATGAGGCCTATGGTAGCCCGGATTATGGGATACGATTGACACCGCTTGACTCATATGATGCCACATAGACATGGGGTTAGAGTTTCATCACCCGTGCTACGCACCCTTGCCAACAGGGGTTAAGGTGTTGGATGCTTGTGGGGACCACAATTAATGTCAAGAGCTATATGCTGGGCTTTACGCCACAATTAATGTCAGGAGCTATATGCCAGGCTTTACGCCACAATTAATGTCAGGAGCTATATGCCGGGCTTTATGCCACAATTAAAAAGGGAAAAGAATTGAGCTAAATACTAACGGTTACCCCACAGGTTAATCACAGAGGGCTGGTCGGGCTGACCCTGGTGAAAGGATGCGGGAGCTGACTGGTCCTCTCCGACAACTCAATGAGTGTATCGCGGGAAGGGGTAACCAAGCCCGCAACAAGGATACGTGTATTGAGGATTATAGTAGCACTGACCTGACTTAGTTGTGATGTTAGGTGGCTAATAAATAAAATGATTTGCACCTCATGTAGGACTCATTTGGTTGTGCTTGCATGTATATGCATGGTTTATATTTCATTGAAGGGCTCAGTGGAGCTCACACTCTTGTATATTCTCTTTTAGTTGAGTTTACAGATACAGGTTTGCCAATAGGCGAGGAAGCTATCGATGGAATTGCAGATCTTCCTCATGTTGTTGCTTAGTGATGATTTTGTTATTATTTAAGTTTCTTTCTTTGAAGAAGTGTAATTACTAAGACAATGTACTTATTGGACATAAATGGATATGTATATGGTAAAACATAGGTATTTGGGATTGTATTATCGATGATATAAATCATTTGTGGGTAGTCTGATCTTTCATTGCACTCTGATATTCTTTTAATTATCTTTTTACCCTCATCGTGTGGTTTGTGACGTGTAAATACTGCTTCTAGATCCTTGGGGATTGGCGGATGTAGTAGGATATCCGATCACTTACCTAAATCCTCCCAGGGGGTGGTTTGGGGTGTGACAGATACTTAGGCAAGGAACACTCATTGAGCATTGTCCTAGCCATTTCTTAGATCATTATGTTCTTTCTTTCAACCACACCATTTGAATGTGGTGTTCTAGGGGCCGAGAAGTTATGAGTTATACCTTATTTTCAACAAAACTCACCAAATTCTTCTATATTATCAAATTCACCTCCATGGTCACTTTTTATAGAAGTGATCAAGTAACCCTTTTGATTTTGTATTCTCTTACAAAGAGCTACAAATTTCTCAAATGCATCATTTTTATGCTTGGGAAAGAGGATCCATGTGAATCGGGAGTAATCATCTACAATAACAAAAGTGTACTTCTTACCTCCTAGGCTTGTGGTTTGTATAGGTCCAAATAATTCTAAGTGAAGTAATTGTAAAGGTCTTGAGGTAGCAACAAAATTAATGGCCTTATGAGAAGCTTTTGTAAGTTTACTTTTTTGACATACCTCACAAGAGTGTTGCTTATAAAAATTCAACTTAGGTAGGTTTCTCACTAGGTTCTTGGAAAAGAGGGATTTAATAATCTTAGGATTAATATGTCCCAATTTCCTATGCCATAAGGTTGCATCATCAAACTTAGATATGAGACAAGCATCATGAGAGTTTACATTAAAAGTACAAATATAAACGTTATTCTTCCTACAACCCTCAAGAATCATGTTATCATTATAATCTTTAATTTCACACTTAGAGGCATTAAAGTTAACAAAATAGCCATTATTGCATAGTTGACTTACACTAAGCAAGTTGTACTTAAGGTTATCAATTAGCCTGACGTTAGAAATTACTGTACCTCCAAATTTTATCGATCCATTTCCAATGATTCTACCTTTGCTGTTGTCTCCAAAAGATACCCACCTCCTTTTTGTTTCTTGAGTTCCGAAAACAGCTTTGGATTGGAAGTCATGTGCTTCGAGCAACCACTATCAATATTGTCAAACCCTGCCCCCTGACTGGCTGGAATCTGACTGAAGTGCAGGAACCCCTTGCCAAGCCACCAGGATCACTGTGGAGCATCACTCCACTCAATGAGATCAATGAGAATGCTTTGAACAGGTTTTCCTATATACCTATTAGAAGATGGATAGCAGACCCCAGCACTTGCATAACTCACAGATTGATGTATGACTTGGATCCCAAGTAATCTCTCTCCTCCCTAAAATGGTGGGACCCACCTCTGAAAAATCATGTACAAACCCATAATGGGCATATGTGGACAATACCCTAACCCAGGGTCAAACCCTTGTGGTGTTCCCCTTTGAATTTTGTTGCTAGAATTCTCTGGGCGATGCCACTGGGCGATGCAGCAAGGCCCAGAGACATCGCCCAGTGGCTGATTTTGGGTATCTTTAATTATTATAATTATGGGGACCACCCAACAAGACCATGGACACCCTCCAATGATATAGGGGACTTTGAGGGACCACCTCAGATTCCTGGTTCAGTGTGGACCCCACCAGTGGACCCAGAATCAGACAGAATCAGTTCAAAAATGGATTTTTAAAAGAGGGTTAAGAGGGCAAACAGGCCTCAGTAGAGGCTGAGCCTATAAATAGGAGGCCATGGGCTCATTTTAGAGCCCTTGGCAGATCTGAATCCGAGAGAGGAAGGAGAGGATAGAAAGGAGAGAAAGAAGAAGAAGGAGAAGGAGGAAGAACGAAGGAAGAAGGGACGCTGCTGCCATCACCCATAGGGACTGATCCGAGCCACCCCACAACTGTTTTCAGGTATAAAAATCATATACATACCTGCTGGTCTCTATCTCCTTCCCTTGCATGCTGTGTTTTGTAACCATGGGCAGCCTAGACAAGCTAGGGTTTGCCCAGTCTTGGTCCAGATCAGCCATGTAGACCTTGGGCATAGTAGATCTGGCTTTTTCTATGAAAATCAATATTGAGTTATGCTGCTACCTTGGCCGAAATCTGGCTATACATGGTTGCACAGCCCAGATTCCCTTCTAGCTAATGGATTGAAGCCCAGACTGCAAGCCAGGGCTGCAGAGACCAAACCCTAGATGGTTACAGCCCTGAAACCCTATTGAACATGCATATCCAGCCTTGCATGTGGCTGAATCCAAGATTTCAGGTTTGCCAAAACCCTGAACACTATTCACCAGGGTTATTTGGGCAGCCACAGTCAGCCTAACTGGAACCCTGATGATGAAATCGATTGGACCATGAGATAGACCATTGCAAGGGCCACCCAGATCCCCAAACATGCAGAGGATCCAGTGTGGGCACAACCCTATAGGTCCAACCTTGGAAACTCAGCCCAAGGTCGATTTTACGGGCATTAGGCGATGCATTGGGCGATGCAGCAAGGCCCACTACAAGGCCCAGTGATCGACTCTTTCAGAAATGAAGGGGCAGATCTATAATTTCCTGATGGCCTTGATCCCTGGACACTGTGGGATGTGGGAAATGACAAAAATACCCTTCCCCCCACATGTGTCCATAAATGAAAATTATTTTGGAACCCTAAGTGGACCCCGCATGTGACTGTGCACTGCTGTGTTTAATTCTACATCACTGACCTAAAGTGGACAGCAGTGTAATTATGTCATAGACTGTTGTGGGACCATGTTCTGACCTAGTGGCAGGTACTGATATTACAAATGACCAATTTGCCCCTGTGCCCTAGCACTAGCCCATGCACCGAAACATGACCTAAGGCCCGGTGTAAGGCTCAGTGATTCCAAGAGTGAACCAATTGAACTCTGGGTCAACCCAGTAAGATTAGGTTAACCCTAGGACTTCTAATGACGGATTGATAACTTAACATGACAACTTGTGATTTACATCTAGGACTTGATCCCATTCTCGAGGGCAACAATCAGACAACTGTTGGAACTGAACTTGTGACTAAGTACCTAGAGCCAAGTACTGGTGAGTAAATAATACTATCGTATGTGCAAATGTAATTATGATCTGATGCCAGCTATTAATAATTGAATCATGAATGCTGTGTTATTTATTTATAATTCAAGTTACTCAAATCACTGCATAATGACTGTTGTTGATCAACACTGTGAATTCTATATGATGGTTGTGATTGTTAGACTAGATGCCGTACTCGGCTTGGAAATGGGGCTTGTGGTAGCCTATATTATGGGGTACGGTTGACACCGCTGGACTCATATGATGCCATATAGACATGGGGCTAGAGTTTCATCACCTGTACCATGAACCCTTACCAGTAGGGGTTGAGGTGTTGGATGCTTGTGGGGACAATTATCAGGGAGTGAAAAAAAAATAAAAATAAAAGAACACCGGAATGGTGCATGAGGGAAGAAACGGTTGTCCCCCTGGATAATCACAGAGGGCTGTTCGGGCTGACCAAGGACTAGTGTGCTGGGGCTGACTGGTCCTCTCCGACAACTCAATAGGTGTATCTCGGGAAGGGGTAACCAAACTCGCACCAGGGATAGATGTATTGGGGATTGCTGTGGCACAGACCAGACTTAGTTGTAATGATAGGTGGATAATAATAAAATCTGGGCTTGCATATCATGTAGATCATGTGAACTGTGGATTATGATTGCATGTGCATGCATGATTGATGTTATTTGCTCACGAGCTCGGTGGGGCTCACACTCTATTATATGTTGCATTCTTCTTAGATGATCCTGGAGGTGGATGCCGCTGTGGCATGACTGGCTATCTCGAGGTAGAGAGTTTTAGTTGTTATGACGATGTTGGTGTGGACCCCGACGTAGGTCATACCAATTCTGCGTACATTTTCAGTGGTTATTGATGAAGACCATTGAAGCGTGCATGTGATGTTTTGACTGGGGACTCCTTTTGGTTTTCTGGAGTTATCCCCGTTTTGACTTGGTTATTGCAGTTTTCTTTTCTTTTCTTTTTTGGGGCTGGGAATGCTCGCCCTATATATATTTTTGTATGTAGTACTATTTTTGTCAGCTTTTTTTTCTTTGTTGTGGGTTGTGCATGCCTGGGGAATGTATCAAACAAGACCTATTATGTATATATTATCACCATTTCCCGTATCGCTATACTTCCTTTTTATTTTTAAATTGTAGACATCCTGCATCACTCTGATCTTACTTATGGTTAAGATGTGGATATGGTTCCATGATCGTAAGCACTATTTCTAGATCCGTGGGATTTGGCGGATTGTCGTTATGTAATTCGGGTCACCTACCCAATCCTCCTAGGGGTGGTTTGGGGTGTGACAGAGTTTGGTATCAGAGCGAGAGGCTCTTCTTACGATTATGGGTTGCAGACTAGGACTAATAAGCTTTAAACAATAAAACATGCAAAAAAAAAAAAAAACCACAGGGGAGGTAGATGCAATTACATAAAAATGCAAGAATTTCATTAACTCAGTAATAGTTACAAAAGTTTGATTGCATAACTGCAATTCAACAAGTACATAAACTAAAGACGAAGAAAGAAAAGTACATAAGCATAAAAAAATAACAGTAGTCAAAACCATGTAGCACGAAAGTTCAGTACTGTAGGAACTACTCTGTAGGAGGCAAGTCGCTCGGTAGAGGCTGAGTCAGGCGAGAGTCAATTCTATAGAATCTGTCCCAGAAATCCAATCTCTGCTCGACAACACCCACTCTACTGCCCAAGGAAGTGAAGCTCTGGTCAACCCTGGATCCCAGGTCTGACATTTGTGTACCGAGGCTCTGAAGCTGTGCCATCACCTGAGCCCAATCTAGAGGCCCTAGAACCTGTGAACTGGTGGCACCGGTCATCTCGTAAGCAGGTAAGTCTGTAAACTGTGTCAAAACCCTTGAGATCATCTGGACCTAACCCCTGCTCCTCTGTGTACATGCCTTGAGTGTCTACTCCAATGTCTCCCAGCCCCTCTCCAATCTGACCCTCATCCTGTGCATCACCACCCTGCCCCTCACCCTCTGGCACTCCCATCTACTCCTCATCCACTACTATCCACTTCCCCAGGCACCTTCATCTTCAAGATAGAAGTCTTATCGATAGGTCTGGATCGGACCCTGTCAATGTACTCCCCCTCTAACGGAACCCCAAAGTATCGAAAGACCAATGTAAGGAACCTCCCATAAGGAAGGTTACCATCGGCTGGATTCCGTGCGTGATAAAGCATCACCTGGAGTAATAAATATGAGAGGTTGATGACTGGACCCCCTGACCAGCACCCAACAGGCAGTAAGTGATATACGCCCACATCATAGATATGCTGCCCTTATTTCCTCCCTTTGGGTAGATGTTATAGGTCACACATCTACTAATCACCCTAGCACTGGGCTTGTAAGCAGTCTCAGATTTGGGAGTGTCCCCTGAACCTGTCAAAGCCCTGAACACAGTCCTCTTAGTCTCCAAAGAGAACATATCGGAAATGTCCATACGGGGCTGATAGTAAACCCTATCACTTGTGTCAGGTAAACCTAGGATCTCTGCCAAGAGGGTAGTGGTCAGCCTGATATCCACTCCCTTCACCTTACTCTCCACCCCGAACTCCTGGGCACTAGAAGGCCCTAGGTTACAGTGAAAGTACCGAACCAGGTTGGGATAACAAGGCTCGGTAGGAGATAACATCGATGCCCAGCCTAGGGCATTAAATTTGGCAAAGAGGCCATATTGGTGGAAGTCCTCTACTCGCACCACCCGGCCATTCACTATTTTTATGGAATTGAAATTCTTCCACTCCTTAGCGTACTCATACCTGGAGAGAAGATGGTGGTCAAAATCTGGTTCCTCTAAAGATGAATCATCTCTAGCGGATGAAGGTGGAACCGAAGAATAGGATGATTCCTCGAATTCGACCCGTAGCCTCTTTTGGGCTATCGATTTTTGTGTAGTACGACGACTAGTAGACATCCCCTACAAGGAATAGCAAAGAACAATTGAGTTAGGGCAAGGAAAAACAATAGAAACCCTAACCAAAACAATAGGAAACAAAAGGAAAAAAAAAAAAAGGGTAAGTGTCAAGAAAACATACCTAAACACGTGTAGATGCGCAAAAACCTCGGAGAATCGCAAGGATTTGGTGTAAAAGTGGTCCCCCTACTCTTCTAGAACTTCTCCCAAGTGTTTAGAGGAGTTTAGAATGAAAATAGGAAGGAATGGGGCCCTCTCGGACTTAAAACCCTGCTCCTCGATTCTCTGGGCGATGGCACTGGGCGATGTGGCAATGCCCAGAGACATCGCCCAGTGATGGAATATTACAGGAAAATTAGTATTTTCACATGGAAACCCTATTTTTGGGCATAATAACTTCATAAGACTTTAAAGTAAGGACTTTGACACAAAAAAAAAATTTTAATTTATTATTATTATTAAATAATAGAAATATTAAAATATACTACATAATAAGAAATTGACAACTTAAGGACTTAGGTTTCATAAGCTCAAGAAGGTAAATTTCACAAATAGGGACTAAGGGAAAATAACCTATATGGCTAGGTCAAAATAAGGATGTATTACATATTTGAGAGTATATTAGCATGTATATAATTATAGTATATGGTTGAATACAAATAAGCTAAATGCGTGCCTATTGTAATGTACGAACTGACCGGACTGTTGCTATGCAAAACAAAACTTAGCTACATAGGTATGTTGTGTTACGTGCGTAGTACGTATGGAAAGCATAGACCTCATCCAAACCTAGGCCTAGGATAACTGAGAATAGGACCTAATGGGGCTCTTAGCCAATCGAAGACGTAGACGCTAAGGTACCTCGAGCCAACCCAAGGATTTGTTATATTGGTGTTATGGTTATTTAAGTTTCCAATAGTCGTGTACTTAATTCTTTCAATTAAGTATGTCCTAATGCTTAGAACCATGTTATGTGACAGGACCAGGGAGTTGACTGAGGCTAGTGACCCCAGCATCATGCTTTATATTAGACATTTATGAGAGAGACTAAGACGGATACGATTAGTGTTACCCTGGGCTGAGAGTCGACTGGACTTTTACTTGGCTATTGCAGCCATTAGTGGACCCGAGGACCGAGAGCATTTTCTGAGTCTAGCTGGAGAGGTAATAATTGACATAGAATTTCTACTGGCACTAGAGTTCGAGACCAGGAAGAAGCTGGAGATGTTTGCCTGCTAGATCAGGTAATTAATTAAAAGTCTTTATTTAAAAAAAAAAAAAAAATTTCATTAGTGCCATACATAACATACTGACTCATAAAACACATAAGAAAGAGAAACATAAAATATTTAGTAAGACACAACACCTAACAAACCAAGATAATGAATCTAATAATCCACCTTACTGGTATGACTCATGATACTTGTTGAACTGCCTAATGGAACTGAGGCTTAAAACTCTGAGGCATCGGCTGCTTCATTAGGAGCACCAGCAACTGCACAAGCTACTGTAGTAGCACCTCAGCCAAGTGTGGCAGACGGCGACGTGATTGCATTCATGACCACGATGATGCAAACCATGCAACAATAATAGGAGTTGCTTAGTCAGATGTCTACACAGTTTGCAACTATGACGTATGAATGCGCTGCACCACCACCACCACCCAATCGACCAGTGCTATTTCCGCCACCTGTGCCTCAACACTTAGCGGAAAATTCTACCGCCAAGATTATGGAAAGGTTCAAGAAACTCCAACCGCCTACATTTTCTAAAATAACCTATGAGGCAATGCAGCCGAAAAGATGGATTAGTGCCCTGGAAAAAGCATTTGAAGTACTCGAGTGCACAGACGCGCAAAAGATTATTTGTACGGGTTATCAGTTACAAAATGAAGCCGAAGCTTGGTGGAAGGCAATGAGGCCTAATTTGGAGGCTGCTCACCCGAACCTCACATGGGAACAGTTTAAAGAAGTTTTCTTCAAAAACTACTTTCCCAAAAGTTTCAAGGATAGAAAGGAAGCAGAATTCATCGCACTGGTGCAAGGGAACAAGCCGGTTCTAGATTACCAACAACGGTTTGAAGATCTGTTCCATTTTGCTCTAGAGCACTTGAAAGGGGAAGTTAGTAAGGTTGAGAAATTTGAGAAGGGACTCAAAACTGAGATTGGATCAGTTTTGTCAATCATGGATATTCGGGATTATGCTCAAATGGTTGATAAGGCAAAGACAATGGAGGATAGATTCAAGGAAAAAGAGAAAGAAAAGACTGTGACGTCGCCTGGTTTGAACAAAAGGTTCAATAATTTCCAAACCTATGGTTGGCCAAATAAGGTTTACCGAGGAACAAGTTCAAGCCCTACTCCAACTCTGTATCGTAGGCCGAGTGTAGGTCAGAATTCTTTCTGTCCCACATTCACACAACCCGCTCAACCTACTATGAGTCAAGCGACGACAGCAGTTTCGCCAGCTCAACCAGCAGCAAGTCAAGCGAGCAAGGCCTCAACACCTAGAGCTCCACCTTTCAAATGCTACCTGTGCAACAAGGAAGGACATATGGCTAGAGATTGCAAATTGCGTGGATATGGCAACAATTCATTTAATCAGCCCTACGCTAGACCATTTCAACCACGTGACAATCGGATGCAAGGAAAGGTGTACACTCTGACTAATGAAGAAGTTAAGGCGAACCCCGACGTAATGACAGGTAAGTGGCTGAACACTGTAAATTATAGAGAATAATTGGTTTATTTCATGTAACCTAAATTACCTAAGCACCCTAGGTACCCTGAATGTCTCAACCATACCCACATGAGTATTATTTGACTCGGGCGCAACCCACTCTTTCGTCTCCTCAACCTTTGCAAGTAAGATGGAAGATCAACCAAAGGACATCGGGCACGAGTTAATAGCCAGTACGCCGACAGGGAGTGTCGTGAGTTTGAAAGAGGTTTATGACCCTTGTCAGATCAAAATCTGTGGAAAGAGTCTAATCGTACTACTGATAAAAATGGATATAAAAGATTTTGACGTGATACTAGGCATGGATTGGATGTCTGCCTATGGTGCAAACATCATGTGTGCGGAGAAAAAGATAAAGTTTAAACTAGAAGATGGGTCAGAATTCACCTATCAAAGTGAACCGTGGAGGAAGTCCAGACGAATAACATTATCTGCACCTCTTCAGGTGCAGAAGTTGCTTGATGATGGATGCCAAGGCTTTTTGGCCACTATGATAGACATGGAAGTGAAGATAAAACCCTTGGAGGAACTTCACGTTGTCAGAGAATTTCCTGATGTATTTCCAGAAGATCTGACACAGTTTCCGCCGGACCGCGATATAGAGTTCGCGATTGACCTGATTCTTGGTGCAGCACCGGCATCTAAGGCACTATATAGGATGGTGCCAGTCAAATTGAAAGAGTTGCAGACACAACTCCAAGATCTATTCAAGAAGGGATTTATACAACCCAGTGCGTCACCCTGGGGAGCACCTGTGCTGTTCGTAAAGAAGAAAGATGGTAGCATGCGACTGTGTATCGACTACCACGAGTTGAATAAACTGACAATCAAGAATCGATACCCGTTACCACGTATCAATAACATGTTTGATCCGCTATAAGGAGCAAAAGTTTTCTTCAAGATTGATCTTAGGTCGGGATACCACCAACTGAAGATCAAAAGTGGTGACATTCATAAAATGGCGTTCCAAACTCGATACGGACATTATAAATTTTTAGTGTTGTCGTTCAGACTAACCAACACCCCGGCAACATTCATGGATATGATGAATAAAGTATTCCATGATGTACTAGATAAGTTCGTCATAGTGTTTATTGACGACATCCTGGTGTACTCTAAGAATGAGGAGGAGCACGCACAACATCTTACATTCATGTTGCAGCAACTGCGGGAACACCAGCTCTATGCCAAGTTCAATAAGTGTGAATTTTGGCTCAACCAAATTGGTTTCTTGGGACATATAGTCACCAAAGAAGGCATCAAGGTAGACCCTAGCAAAGTGAAGGCAGTTCTCGAATGGGAGACTCCGAAAAATGCCACAGAAATTTAAAGTTTCTTAGGATTGGCTGGTTATTACCGCCGATTCATTGAGAATTTCTCACGTATCTCGGCGCCCATAACAAAACTCACGAGGAAGGATACTAAGTTTGAATTGAATGAGACATGCGAGAAGATTTTTCAAGAACTGAAGAACCGATTGGTAACAGCTCCGATTTTGACCATTCCAAACAGAACTGGAGGAATGGTACTATATACGGATGCATCTAGAACAAGCCTAGGTGGCATCCTGATGCAGAGATGTAAAGTAGTCGCTTATGCCTCCAGGAAGTTAAAAGAACATGAGAAGAATTACCCCACTCATGATTTGGAGTTAGCAGCGGTAGTCTTCGAGTTGAAAATATGGCAACATTACCTATACGGTGAAAAGAGTGAAATCTTCAGTGATCACAAAAGCCTAAAATATTTCTTCACCCAAAAGGAACTGAACATGAGACAGAGGCGGTGGCTGGAATTGGTAAAGGATTATGACTGCTAAATCCAGTACCACCCTGGTAAGGCCAATGTTGTGGCGGATGCATTAAGCAAAAAATCTCAAACTGCGTCCCTCGCATCATTAGTCATAAGTGAACAATTAATAGAGGAAGCTCAAAAATTTGATTTGGAGCTAGATCGAAGAAGTGGCTATACAATTAGCAACAACGGACCTGCAGCCGTCGATACAAGAGCAGATAATTGTGAAGCAAGCATTGGACCCTGAGCTGGCCAAAATTATATTGGAAATTTAACATGGTGTCCATAGAGACCCGAATTTTACATTGGCCCAAGATGGAGCATTGAAGTTTCGTGATAGATTATGCGTGCCTGAGGATTTTGATGTCCAAGACCGAATTCTTAAAGAGACACACAACTCACCCTATACTATCCACCCCGAAAGTACAAAGATGTACAAGGACTTGAAGAAATATTATTGGTGGATTGGAATGAAGCAGACCATAGCAATCTACGTGTCTAAGTGCCTCACCTATCAACAAATAAAGGCGGAAAGACACCGACCATATGGACTCTTGCAACCACTTCCCATACCTGAGTGGAAGTGGGAAAGAATCACTATGGATTTTGTAACAAATTTGCCCAACACCAGGAAGGGCATGAATGCAATTTGGGTGATCGTAGATGGACTGATAAAGGCAGCTCATTTCATACCGATTAAAATAAGTTATCCGATGGAGAAGCTTGCCTAGATCTACATTGACAACATAGTCCACTTACATGGCGTGCCTGTCAGTATTGTGTCTGACAGAGATCCTCGATTTACTTCAAGGTTTTGGAGAAGTTTACAAAAGGCATTGGGATCTCAATTGGATCGTAGTACAACTTTCCATCCGCAGATGGACGGACAATCAGAAAGAACCATTCAGACTCTGGAGGACATGCTCCGAGCCTATGTTTTGGAAATGAATGACAGTTGGGATGCTCACATACAATAATAGTTACCACTCCACCATTGGCATGGCACCGTTCGAAGCACTCTATGGCAGGAAGTATCGAACTTCGATTTATTGGGATGAAGTTGGTGAGCAGAAATATCTCAGACCCGAAATGATTCAAGCAACATGCGACAAGGTGGATGTCATAAGAGAGAAGATCAAGGCAGCTCAGTCGAGACAGAAGAGTTATGGGGATAATCGAAGGAAGGATATTGAATTTGAAATCGGAGAAGAAGTATATCTTCGAGTGTCTCCAACCAAAGGACTGCTGAGCTTCAACAAGAAAGGCAAGTTGAGCCCAAGATTTATTGGTCCATATGAAATTCTAAATAGAGTGGGACCCGTAGCATACAGGCTGGCTCTACCGCCATCCTTGTCAAGCGTCAACGATGTTTTTCATGTGTCAATGCTACGAAAGTACTTAAACAATCCGACGCATGTATTATCAGTAGAACCTGAACAGTTGGACGTGGATATGACCTATGAAGAACACCCCACGGAGATATTGGACAAAAAGGAGCATAACCTCCGTAACCGCACCGTCGCTTTCATGAAGGTTCGATGGGGAAATAACCCAGTGGAAGAAGCTTCATAGGAACATGAGGAAGAAATGAAGGAGAAGTATCCTCAACTCTTTGGATTACTAGGTAAGCAAATTTCGAGGATGAAATTTTTGTAAGGTGGGGAGAAATGTCAAAACCCTGCCTGGCTGGAATCTGATTGAAGTACAGGAACCCCTGGCCAAGCCACAAGGATCACTGTGGAGCATCACTCCACTCAATGAGATCAATGAGAATGCTTTGAATAGGTTTCCCTAAATACCTGCTAGAAGATGGATAGCAGACCCCTGCACTTGCACAGCTCACAAACTGATGTATAACTTGGATCCCATGTAAGCTCTCTCCTCCCTAAAATGGTGGGACCCACCTCTGAAAATCATGTATAAACCCATAATGGGCATATGGGGACAATACCCTAACCCAGGGTCAAACCCCTGCGCTGTTCCCCTTTGAATTCTGTTGCAGGAATTCTCTGGGCGATGGCACTGGGCAATGTAGCAAGGCCCAGAGACATTACCCAGTGGCTGATTTTGGGTATTTTTATTTATTATAATTATGGGGACCACCCAACATGACCATGGACATCCTCCAGTGATAGAGGGGACTCTGAGGGACCACCTCAAATTCCTGGTTTAGTGTGGACCCAGAATCAGACAGAATCAGTTCAAAAATGGATTTTTAAAAGAGGCTTAAGAGGGAAAACAGGCCTCAGTAGAGGTTGAGCCTATAAATAGGAGGCCATGGGCTCATTTTAGAGCCCTTGGCAGATCTGAATCCGAGAGAGGAAGGAGAGGAAAGAAATGAGAGAAAGAAGAAAAAGGAGAAGGAGGAAGAAGGAAGGAAGAAGGGAGGCTGTTGCCATCACCCATAGGGACTGATCCGAGCCACCCCACAACTATTTTCAGGTATAAAAATCATATACATACTTGCTGTTCTCTATCTCCTTCCCTTGCATGCTGTGTTTTGTAACCCTGGGCAGCCCAGACAAGCTAGGGTTTGCCCAGTCTTGGTCCAGATCAGCCATGCAGACCTTGTGCATGGTAGATCTGGGTTTTTCTATGAAAATCAATATTGAGTTATGCTGCTGCCTTGGCCGAAATCTGGATGTGTATGGTTGCACTGCCCAAATTCCCTTCTGGCTAATGGATTGAAGCCCAGACTACAAGCCAGGGCTGCAGAGACCAAACCCTAGATGGTTGCAGCCCTAAAACCCTATTGAACATGCATATCCAGCCTTGCATGTGGCTGAATCCAAGATTTCAGGTTTGCCAAAACCCTGAATACAATTCACCAGGGTTATTTGGGCAGCCACAGTCAGCCTGACTGGAACCTTGATGATGAAATCGATTGGACCATGAGATAGACCATTGCAAGGGCCACCCAGATCCCCAAACATGCAGAGGATCCAGTGTGGGCCCAGCCCTGCAGGTCCAACCTTGGAAACTCAGCTCAAGGTCGATTCTACAGGCACTAGGCGATGCACTGGGCGATGCAGTAAGGCCCAGTGCAAGGCCCAATGATGGAATCTTTCAAAAATGAAGGGGCAGATCTATAATTTCCTGATGGCCTTGATCCCTGGACTCTGTGGGATGTGGGAAATGACAAAACTACCCTTCCCGCACATCTGTCCATAAATGAAAATTATTTTGGAACCCTAAGTGGGCCCCGCATGTGACTGTGCACTGTTGTGTTTATTTCTACATCACTGACCTAAAGTGGACAACAGTGTAATTATGTCATAGACTGTTGTGGGACCATGTTCTGACCTAATGGCAGGTACTGATATTACAAATGACCAATTTGCCCCTGTGCCCTAGCACTGGTCCATGCACCGGAACATGACCTAAGGCCCGGTGTAAGGCTCAGTGATTCCAAGAGTGAACCAATTGAACTCCGGGTCAACCCAGTAAGATTAGGGTAACCCTAGGACTTCTAATGATAGACTGATAACTTAACATGACAACTTGTGATTTACATCTAGGACTTGATCCCGTACTCGAGGACAACAATCAGACAACTGTTGGAACTGAACTTGAGACTAAGTACCTAGAGCCAAGTACTGATGAGTGAATAATACTATCGTATGTGCAAATGTAATTATGATCTGATGCCGGCTATTAATAATTGAATCATGAATGCTGTGTTATTTATTTATAATTCAAGTTACTCAAATCACTGCATAATGACTGTTGTTGATCAACACTATGAATTCTATATGATGGTTGTGATTGTTAGACTAGATGCCGTACTCGGCTTGGAAATGGGGCATGTGGTAGCCCGTATTATGGGGTACGGCTGACACCACTGGACTCATACGATGCCATATAGACATGGGGCTAGAGTTTCATCACCTGTGCCACGAACACTTGCCAGCAGGGGTTGAGGTGCTGGATGTCTGTGGGGATAATTATCAGGGAGTGAAAAAAAAAAAAAAGAATAAAAGAACACCGGAATGGTGAATGAGGGAAGAAACGGTTGTCCCCCTGGATAATCATAGAGGGCTGTTCGGGCTGACCAAGGACTAGTGTGCTGGGGCTAACTGGTCCTCTCCGATAACTCAATGGGTGTATCGTGGGAAGTGGTAACCAAGCCCGCACCAGGGATACATGTATTGGGGATTGTAGTGGCACAGACCAAACTTAGTTGTCATGATAGGTGGATAATAATAAAATTTGGAGTTGCATATCATGTAGATCATGTGAACTGTGGATTATGATTGCATGTGCATGCATGATTGATGTTATTTGCTCATGAGCTCGGTGGGGTTCACACTCTGTTATATGTTGCTTTCTTCTTAGATGATCTTGCAGGTGGATGCCGCTGTGGCAAGGTGGGCTATCTCGAGGAGGAAAGTTTTGGTTGTTATGATGATGTTGGTGTGGACCCCGACGGAGGTCATACCGATTCTACGTACGTTTTCGGTGGTTGTTGATGAAGACCATTGAAGTGTGCATGTGATGTTTTAACTGGGGACTCCTTTTGGTTTTCTGGAGTTATCCCCATTTTGACTTGGTTATTGTAGTTTTCTTTTCTTTTCCTTTTTGGGGCTGAGAATGCTCACCCTGTATATATTTTTGTGTGTAGTACTATTCTTATCAGCTTTTATTTCTTTGTTGTGGGTTGTGTGTGCCCGGGGAATGTATTAAACAAGACCTATTATGTATATATTATCACCATTTCCCGTATCGCTATGCTTCCATTTTACTTTTAAATTGTAGACGTCCTGCATCACTCTGATCTTACTTATGGTTAAGATGTGGATATGGTTCCATGATCGTAAGCACTGCTTCTAGATCCGTGGGATTTGGCGGATTGTCGTTACGTAATTTGGGTCACCTACCCAATCCTCCTAGGGGGTGGTTTGGGGTGTGACAAAGATACCATTCCATGTTGCTTAAGTGCACCTACAAGACAAGAATGCTTAATAAAACTTTGATCCCCATTGAGTGTTGGGTCCATCATTGTTAGTATTATACATTCCTCTTGGTCTCCACACCATTTGATGACCATTTGTCTTTTGGTTTCCATACCAATTTGTGTATGATTGAGGGTTCCAAGGTCTTTGGTTTTGAGGTATTCTATATGAACCTTGGTTATTGGGTGGTCTTTGCACCTTAGTTTGGAGTTCTAGTTGGTTTTGGTACCTTTGGATGACTCCACCTATTTTGACCATTATAAGGTCTTCTAGGATGGTGGAAGGGTCGATTCATATGATGACATTCCCAAGTAGTATGTCCCTTTTTGTTGCAATTATTGCATACAATAATTTGAAGGTTATATGAAGTCTTCCCTTTGGGATTTGGTTTAATAAATTGAGGATTTTTCTTTCTAACATAATATTCCTCAATTGAGTGTCCTTTCTTTCTACAATAGTTGAAAATTTTCATCTTTACTTTCTTCCTTGTTATTTTACTTGAACTTGCCTCTTTGGTGTGATTTGAGCCTTTGTTCATATCATAGCCTACCCTTTCCTTGTTGAAGGATGCTTTAGAGGCATTTTCAAGTAAGATATCAAGAGGCTTTTCACCATTTGTAAAGGTGTTACACCCGCACCCCAGATATCCCCTTATACCTGGGGTAGTTTGGACCTTGACCTAATGGGTAATGCCTTATGACCATAGTCAACCTCGATGACCTTGAACTGGAAATACCATAGAAAGAATCCCCTTGAAGCCCTGAAAGTGTGGGCCAAAGCCCTACAATTTTTCTTGAAGTTTAGGCCATGACAGCAGCACCGGAGTCACGAACAGACTCACTCTTGCTGAATCCGCTCGAGGATCCGCTCGTGCTGTCATCAGCCTTTTTGGATTATTTTCTTATGGGACCCACACCCCCATGTCCCGGACACCCTAATTGAACCTTTGGACCATATGGACCCTTGCCCTCACCATTGATTGGTTGAGTGGGCCATGAAAGTAGGCCCACAAGGCTTAACTTAGGTGAATAATGGGTTTTATACACCCTAACCTAAGACCAAACAGACCTTAGTGGACAATTAAGTCCTATGGACCTAGGGTGCACCCCAAACATGACCTAATGGACCTAATGGTTATGGCTAAAGCCAAATAAGCCCTAAGACCTAAACCAAAACTCATTCTAAAGACCTAGGGCCACTAAGTGATTGGGGATACCTAAACCAAACATACCCTAAGGCCCATCTAACCTTAAAGGATAGGAAACCCCTCTCTTTCACTTATCTCTCCCCCTCCCCTATAAACCGTGGAGGAGAAGAGACAAGAGAAGAAGGAGAAGAAGGAAAGAAGAAGGAGAAGTAGAAGTAGGAGAGGAATAAAAGGGGAAGGGAAGAAGGTGGAAGCCATGCAAATATGGCTGGTAGCTCCACACCTCCTCCCCAGCTGGCCAGACCCAAGGGAGAAGAGAAAGAGGAGGCGAAGAGATGGAGAGAGTGGCTGGAAGAAGGAAGCTCACCAAGGTAAGCTCCCTCAACCTAGCCCTCCCCCATTTCCCTTTGATTTTGTTGGTTTCTTGAGCTAGGGCTAACCTAGGGTTCCATTGGGACTCTAGGTGAAGCTCGGCCCTAGTTAGGAGCTCTAATGGATGCTGACCTAGGCCTCTAAGTGCTGCAATTGTAGCCATGGCCAATGAACCCTTGGTTGAACCTTGAATCCCAACCCTTTGGACCAATGTGTGATCAAACCCTTATAGGATCTTGGATCCTTGAGGTGAGCCTAGGACCTAGTGACCCTAGGAAGGCTTAGACACCCTCTCCATGATCCTAAGGTGCTAAGGAGCTCCAAGCTTCAAGCTGGAGCAAAAGCCCTCTGCAATCTCGGAAGAGATTGTCGGTGGATAAACGACCGGATCCATCTATCGTGGTACCGCCTGTCAGTCTGCCCAGTATAAACCCTGTGTGTTGGCCTGAGCAGACGAAGGCACAGATTCACCCTGTTTGCCTCTGCCCGAAGCCCATTGCTCTCGGGTCTGTCTTAAGAAATCGAACGGATGCAGGGGCGGACCCAAGAAGCACTTCTGCCTATGGATCCGTTCCCTTTTATGATTGTCTCAGCTGTCGAACGGATGCACCACTGGGCTCAAGTGAGAAGTTCCGCTCATGGGCCCGCTCGCTCTACTTTTACCTTTTGGCCATAACGGAGTTAGGGGCAGATTCACCTCTACTGAGACCGCCCGTGAGTCCGCTCGTGCTGTCTTGGTTGAAATCTGATTTTAACCTTACGGGCCTAGTGTGGGACCCTTCTATACATACTTTAATTAATGATTTTGTATCCCTAGGCTACACAACTCGATGGAGAGCGGGAAGCCCAAGTGAGATTCATGTCAACTACACATGGCGATGCCTGAGTTAGGTGAGTGGGTTATGGGTGATTTTTTGGGTTTGATTATTATATAATTGTTAATCTTAAGCATGCTAATATATATTTATAAGCATTGTGCGTATTGTATTATTATCCAATTGTGATTTGATATGAATGTGATAGCATGCTCACCATTGTATCGGGCTACGGTGTCGGGTGTGCCGGTACCGGAACCCCAATTTATTTAAATTATGAAAACTGTTGTATGTCATCCTGAACTATATGTGCCGTGCTGTGCCGTGTTGGTACCCGAATACTAGATGGAATGGGACGTTGCTACACTCAAAATATCTCTCGAGATGATAGGACCTGCATATAGTATATCTGTGGCTAGGATGCTTGTTCCCTTATGCTACGACCCTTGCCAACAGGGGTTTATGTGTTGGATAATCTGAGCACCTGCGGTCTGTGGAGGTGGGAGAGGCCAGGGCAGGGGTAGTGATGGCTATTGGGGTTTGCCAGGGTGGTCATGATGGCTTCTACTGGCATAGGTTCCCACATGATAATTGAGGTCTCACTGGGGTGATAGGATAAGTGACCCTTAGTGTTTCTCGAGTTATCACAGTAACATATACTTGACCGATAGAATTGTGTGTTAGGTGGAAAATGAATATAACATTAGCATGCATCATTCTGATTGATATTGATTGTATGGTGTATGTGCATTCCCCTTTGCTCCCTTACTAGCTAGTGTGGCTAACCCTGTTGTGTAACCCCTTTTTAGTTGATTATGCAGGAGGTACTACTTGGATGAGCACCGTTGGATGCGAATCAAGTGGGACCAACGGTTGTGACTTGGATGTAGATGTACACCCAAGATTGGTGCCCTTGGGGTAATTAATTTTTATTTTATTATTTTTTGTTTTTATTCCACATTTATGTAAAAACTATATGTTTATTTATAGGGAGACTAAGGATTGGTTACTTATGTTAGAATTTTAATGTGTTATCATTAGAGAACTGATGCTCTATAATTTCACATGATTTAATTTAATTTCACTTCCGCTAACTCTATGTCTGGAATGGTTCATTCCTTCTTGTACGTTCCTTTCTGTTATGAAGATGTAATGACAGGGTGGACTGTGGCTCGGGACACTGTATCCACGATCCTGGTAGGTGTTGGGATGATCTGTACTTGTCCCAGTCATACCCCTATGTGGTAATATTTATTACATCGGGATGGAGGCGTGACAAAAGGACTCTAAGGCTTTACACAATTTTTCTTTTTCTTCTTCCAAGATATTTACTTGAGAAGTTAGAGTTGTGTTTTGATCTTTGAGGGTGTTTATCTCCTTTAAGAGATTTTTCTTAGTAGTATCTAGTTCTATACTACTTTGGTAAAGATCTTCAAAAGCTTCTTCCAATTCTAAAAAGTCCTTATCTTTATGAGAAGGACAAGTGGGGGTTACCTCATTTTGGGTTTCTTCATCTTCAGTAGCCATTAAAGCAAGATTTATTTGTTCCTCTTCTTCTTGTGATTCTTCATTATCCTCTTCTTCATCACTTGAATCAAAGGTGTGTTTAGCTTTGTAGGCCTTCTTGTATTTCTTCAGTTTAGGGTAATCTCCTCTAAAATGTCCTAGTTTTCTACATTCATAACATATAATATCTTTTGAAAAAGTGTCAGTATTATCCTTAGAAACATTCTTACCTTTTTGGTCCTTGAAAAATCTTCTCTTGTTGAATGATGTTTTACCCTTGTTCTTCAAGAATCTTAAAAATTTCTTGGATAGATAGGCAATCTCATCATCCGAGAGTTCTTCATCATCATCGCTGATGTCATAGGTTTTGAATGCAACAACTTTCTTCTTTGGTTTTTTAGGCTCATCCTCCTTGGTGTCTTGTTTGAGCTCCATCTCATGAGTTTGGAGTGATCCCAATAGCTCATCTAGACTTAGCTTGTCAATGTCCTTTGATTCCTTTATTGTTGTAGCCTTGGGTCTCCATTCTTTTGATAGAGATCTCAAAATTTTTCGAACATTCTCCCCATTGGAATAAACCTTTCCTAAACCTTTCAACTTATTCACAATATTAGTAAAGCGAGTGAACATGGCATATATGTCTTCATCATTTTTCATCTTAAATAGCTCATATTCATTAACTAACATATCAATTTTGGATTGTTTCACTTCAGAGGTACCTTCATAAGTAATAACAAGTTTATCAAACATCACCTTAGTGGAGTCACACATACATGTCCTGTTATATTCTTTTTCTCCTAAGGCACACTGAATATAGCTTATAGCTACATAGTTGAGTTGAACCTTTGTTTTTTCAGCTGGGATCCACTCTTCCTTGGGTTTGTCTATGGTATTTGGTCCATTCTCAATGACTTTCCATGCATCAATATTATTGGTGCACACGAAGTTCTTGAAGCGATTCTTCCAATAGGAGAATCCTTCACCGTCAAAGAAAGGAAGTCGGATAATGTTATATCCTTCAACTTTGAGATTGACAGAGGATCCCATGGTCTTAAAACTCTTTGTTGGATTAAAAATAATCATGATCTTGAGCTCCCGCTCTGATACCAAATGTGAATTCACCTAGAGGGGGGGTGAATAGGTAAAGCTAGGGAATTATAAAAATTTATGCGAAAATAAAAATAAATCACCAAAGTTAAGACAAGCAATGAATAAAAGTGACACAAAGAATTTATAGTGGTTCGGCCAAGCTTGCCTGCGTCCACTCTTCTCACCATAGAGAGAATTTCACTATGTTAAATCTTGAGTAAGAGCAAGAGGATTCGTACAACTCATGAGAAATGAGCAAGATAACTCAACAACAACTAATCTTGATTATTGAGCAAGAGAACTCATCCTACTCTTGATTACGAGCAAGAGGACTCAAAATAACATATAAAATATAAATAAATACTAAGATTAAAGTTACTTCAACCTTAGTGAAGCTTTGTTACCTTTCAAACTATGAAGCTTGAGTGCAAGTATGAATGAAGGGAGCTAAGTGAGACTTGATGCTTTGGATTGGTACTTGAATTCTCACTTGAGATTGACTTATTTATAGAGGCTCTTGATTGTGATTAATAGTGATGATTGGAGCCTTAAACAAGTAGGTATTTATAGTCTAAGACGCTTGAATTAATTAGGAATCTAAGTAAGGATCGGATTCCACAAGCCATATATAATCCGGTATGCTGGATCACCTAATTTCCATTTTAAACAGAGGAATAATGGTAAAATTAAGCTTAGTATTACACTGATCCGGTATGCTGGATAGCTATCTGGTATGCCGAATCAGGGCAAAAAGCAGGCAAATAGGATCCGGTATGTTGGATCCTTATCCAGCTTGCTTAAGTGAGCCACTGTGATCATTTTTCCTGAGATTCCCATTAATCCGGTATGCTGGATGGGAATCCAGTATGTCGGATTGGGCATTTTCAGTGTAAATGGTCCTGTAATGATAAGGGTTTGGTTTGGGAGGGTTCTATGTCTAAGGGGTCAATTTACCACCTAAGCACATTCTAAATGGATGAATGCGTGCGTGTGTGTATTACACCAATTGTGACTTAACTATTACACATGTTTAAATATAAAGTCTTCAAATCTTCAATCTTCAAAGTGCTTAATGCCTTTAGTCTTCAAGGTTTAACTTTCAAGTCTTGAAATGTCTTTGAGCAATGTTCTTCTTGTATGGTCTTGTGCATTTGTATACGCTCCCCCTCACTTGGTGCTATGCTTCAAATCTAAATAATTTAAACACAAGCATTAGTCCAAGGATGGTCTTATTTGTTATCATCAAAACATCTTTGTCATCTTGAGGATGAATTGGAGTGTATAGGGCTATTTGCATTTCCCTAACAACGTCGACCTCACGTTCTTCTTCTATTTTTCGGGCAAGGTAGAGATGCCAATTTTCATGGCATTCCCTAGAGTGAAAGAGTCGATCTTCTCCTTCAGCATAAGGCTTTCTTGAAGAGCCTCCTCTTCCTCCGATCCTTCCTCTTTTAGAAGGTTGATTCTCGGCCATTGTATCCATACCTCTTCGACTCGTTGTGAAGGAGAGAGTTGAAAGAGAGAAAAGAGAGAGAATAGAGAAAAAAAAATTTGTTTGACAATTTATAATCAAAGTGTAGGGCAAGATTAGAGTGAATAGTGAATGAGAAAAAGATAAAAAACTGGGCTCTAAATAGGCATAAAAATTTGTTTAACAATCATAAAACGGTAATAAAGACTAATCCGGTATATCGTTTCATGATTCGGTATACCGTTTTAAGTCCAACGGTTATGAAAACAGCCATATTTGCTGAACTAGTATACCGTTTGGCAATCCAGTATACCTTTTCAGTGGAAATAGTAAAAAAAATACAGTTAAACAGTATGAACAATTTATGCAAAGGGGTCACAAATCCCTAAGTCTCTTCTGAGGGTGCAGAATCTTTCTTCACTTAAGGGTTTTGTGAAGATGTCCGCGAGTTGCTTCTTGGTCTTAATAAAGTCAAGTCTGATTTCACCTCGTTGAACTGTGTCACGTAAGAAATGGTGACAGATATCAATGTGCTTAGCTCTTGAGTGTAAAATCAAATTCTTGCTTAAGTTAATTGCACTTGTGTTATCACATCAGATAGAGGAAGTATAAAACTTAACTCCATAGTCTTGGAGAGTTTACCTCATCTATAGCACTTGTGTACAACACCATCCGACTGCAATGTACTCGATCTCAGTGGTAGAAAGAGCAACGGAATTTTGCTTCTTACTAAACCACAAAACCAAACATGATCCTAAGAAGTGACAAGATCCGCTTGTACTCTTGCGATCAACATGACACCCGACAAAGTCGACGTCGGAGAAGCTAACAAGGTCAAAGTCATTGTCCATAGGGTACCAGAGGCCAATGCTTAGAGTTCCTTTCAAGTACTTAAAGATTCTCTTCACAGTACTTAAATGGGATTGCATAGGTTTGGCTTGAAACCTAGCACAAGCACAGACACTAAACATTATGTCTGGTTTACTAGCCATTAGGTAAAGTAAACTACCTATCGTGCCTCTATATTTGGTAGGGTCAACAGGGGTTCCATCTTCATCCTTGGACAAAGTTACAGATGTACTTATTAGAGTACCAGATGACTTTTGTCCATTGATGTCAAACTTCTTTAATAATTCCTTAAGGTATTTTGTTTGACTGATGAAAATCCCATTAGGGGTTTGTTTTATTTGAAGTCCTAGAAAGAAATTTAATTCTCCCATTAGACTCATTTTAAATTCACTACTCATACATTTACTAAATTCATGGCAAAGTGATTCATTTGTAGAACCAAAAATAATATCATCAACATAGATTTGAACTATAATTAAGTCATTACGGTTATGTTTTACAAAAAGAGTAGCATCAATTTTTCCCATTGAATATCCATTATCAACTAGAAACTTACTTAACCTGTCGTACCAAGCTCTTGGGGCTTGTTTCAAACCATACAGGGCCTTCTTCAACGTGTAGACATGGTCAGGGTACTTTGAATCTTCAAATCCGGGTGGTTGGATTACATATACTTCTTCATTTATGAAGCCATTTAAGAATGTGTTTTTCACATCCATTTGGTGTAACCTAAAATTCTTATGACAAGCAAAAGCAAGCAACATTCTAATAGACTCAAGTCTAGCTACAGAAGCATAAGTTTCATCAAAGTCAATGCCTTCTTGTTGGTTATAGCCTTGAGCAACCAGCCTAGCCTTGTTTCTAGTTATCTTACCATCTTCATCAAGTTTATTTCTAAAAACTCATCTAGTTCGAATTATCTTGATGTTTGATGGTTTTGGCACTAACTCCCAAACTTGATTTCTTTCAAATTGATTAAGCTCTTCTTGCATAGCAATTATCCAATTACTATCCAAAAAGGTTTTCTTTATGTTCTTGGGTTCAATGGTAGATATGAAGGCAACATTGGAACAAATATTTTGAATTTTATTTCTTGTTTGTATGCCTTTCTCAAGGTTTTCAATGACAAGGTCAAGTGGATGGTCTTTAACAATCTTTATCTCTTTCAAAAGTTGATGTACTTGATTATTGGGTTTTTCTAAAGAGACATTTTCAACTCTTTTCCTAATCTCAAGTACTTCATCTTCATCATCTTCTTCTAAGTCTTTGTACTTGTCCTTGGCCATAGATTCATCAAACTTTACATTCATAGACTCTTCCACAACTAGAGTTCTTTTATTGAGTACTCTATAAGCTCTACTATTTATGGAGTAGCCTAGAAAAATACCATCATCGGCCTTTTCTTCAAACTTTCCTGAGTTGTCTTTAGTATTAAGAATGAAACATGCACAACCAAAAACTTTCAGGTAATCAACTTTAGGAAGCTTATTATGAAAAAGTTCATAGGGGATTTTCAACAAAATAGGTCTTATCAAAACCCCGTTTAACACATAACATGCCGTGTGAATAACTTTGGCCCAAAAATACTTTGGCAAAGAGTACTCATTGAGCATTGTTCTTGTCATTTCTTGGATAGTTCTGTTCTTTCTTTCAATCACATCATTTGATTGTGGTGTTCTAGGGGCTAAAAAGTCATGAGTTATACCTTATTTTCGACAAAACTCACCAAATTCATTTATGTTATCAAATTCACCACCATGATCACTTTTTATAGAAGTGATCAAGTAACCCTTCTAATTTTGTATTCTTTTGCAAAGAAATACAAACTCCTCATATGCAATATTTTTATGCTTGAGGAAGAGGGTCCAAGTGAAATGGGAGTAGTCATCTACAATAATGAAGGTATACTTCTTTCCTCCCAGGCTAATGGTTTGTATCAATCCAAACAAGTCAAGATGGAGTAATTGCAAGGGTCTAGAAGTAGCAACAAAGTTAATGGCCTTATGAGATATCTTTGTAAGTTTACATCTTTGACATGCTCAACAAGTGTGTTGCTTATCAAATTTCAACTTAGGTAAATTTCTCATCAAATTCTTAGAGGAAAGAGATTTAATAATCTTAGAATTAATATGTCCCAATTTTCTATACCATAAGGTAGCATCATCAGATTTAGAAATGAGGCAAGCATCGTGAGAATTTATACTAAATATACAAGTATAAACATTGTTCTTTCTATTTCTTTCAAGAACAATATTATCATTAGAGTCTTTGATCTTACATTTAGAGGCATTGAAATTAACAAAGTAACCATTGTTACATAGCTGACTTATACTAAGTAAATTATACTTAAGATTATCAACTAGACTAACATTGAAAATTACTGTACCTCTAAATTTTATAGATCCGTTTCTAATAATTCTTCCTTTGTTGTTGTCTCTAAAGGATACCCATCGTCCTTTTTGCTTTTTGAGCTCCGAAAATAACTTTGGATTGGATGTCATGTGCTTTGAGCAACCACTATCGATGCACCATTCCATGTTGCTCAAGTTCTCCTACAAAACAAAGATATTTAATAAAACTTTGGTCCCCATTGTATGTTAGGTCCGTCATTGTTAGTATCATACCTTTCTCTTAGTCTTCAAACCATTTGGTTACCATTTGCCTTTTGATTTCCATATCAATTTGGGTATGATTGGGGGTTCCAGGGTCTTTGATTTTAGGGTACTCTATATGGACCTTGGTTTTTGGATGGTCTTTACACCTTAGGTGGATTTCTCCTGTTTTGACCATTAATGAAAGGTCTTCTAGGATGGTGAAAAGGTTGTTTCATGTGATAGCATTCTCAAATAGTATGTCCCTTCTTGTTGCAATTATTTCATACAATAGTTTGTGGGATATATGGAGTCTTCCCCTTGGAATTGGGTTTGTTGAATTGAGGGCTCTTCTTTCTTAAGTAGCACTCCTCAATAGAATGTCCTTTCTTCTTACAGTAGTTACAAAATTTCTTCTTTACCTTCTTACTTGACATTGTACTTGTGCTTGGGTCTTTAGTTTGATTTGAACTTTTGTTCACCTCATAGCCCACATCTTCCTTGTTGAAAGGCGCTTTTGAAGCATTTCCAAGTAAAATGTCAAGAGTTTTCTTCCCATTGGTAAAGGATTCTAAAGCTTCACACAATTTCTCTTTTTCTTCTTCTAAGTTGTTAACTTGAGAAGTTAGAATTGTGTTTTGGTCTTTGAGGGTATTTATCTCTTTTAAGAGATTCTTTTTGGTAGTAGCTAGTTCCATGGTACTTTGGTAAAGGTCTTCAAAAGCTTCTTCCAATTCTAAAAAGTCTTTATCCTTATGAGATAGGGAAGTGGGGGTTACCTCATTTTGAGTTTCTTCATCTTCAATGGCCATGAGTGCCAGATTGGTTTGTTCTTCTCCTTCTTGAGATGCTTCATTATCCTCTTCTTTGTCACTTGAATCAAAGGAGTGTTCAGCTTTGTAGGCTTTCTTGTATTTCTTTATTTTTGGACAGTCTCCCCTGTAGTGTCCTGGTTCCCTACATTCATAGTACACAATGTCTTTTGAAGAAGAGTCATTATTTTTTTTGGAAGTATTTTTACCTTTTGGATCTCTTGAGAATCTCTTCTTATTGAATGTGGCTTTTCCTTTGTTCTTCAAGAATTTATAGAATTTCTTGGATAGATAAGCAATCTTGTCATCAGAAAATTCTTCTTCATCATCATTGATTTCATATGTTTTGAATGCTACAACTTTCTTCTTTGGTTCTTTCGATTCATCCTCCTTGGTATCTTGTTTGAGTTCCATCTCATGAGTTTGGAGTGATCCCAACAGCTCATCTAGACTTAGTTTGTCAATGTTTTTGAATTTTTTGATTGCGGTAGTCTTGGATCTCCAATCCTTTTGAGAGAGATCTCAATATTTTTTGAACATTTTCACCATTGGAGTAGATCTTCCCTAAACCTTTCAACTTGTTTACAATGTTAGTAAATCGAGTAAACATAGCATATATATCCTCATCATTTTTCATTTTAAATAACTCATACTCATTTACAGGCATATCAATCTTAGATTGCTTGACTTCTGAAGTACCTTCGTAGGTAACAACAAGCTTATCAAACATCTCCTTAGTGGAGTCACACATGCAAGTTCTATTGTACTCCTTTTCTCCTAGAGCACATTGAATGTAGCTTATAGCTACAAAATTGAGTTGAATCTTTGCTTTATCAGCTTGAGTTCACACTTCTTTAGGCTTGTTTATGGTGTTTGGTCCATTTTCAATTACTTCACATGCGTCAATGTTATTAGCACAGACGAAGTTCTTGAAGCGATTCTTTCGATAGTAGAATCCTTCACCTTCAAAGAAGGGTGATCGGGTAATGTTGTATCCTTTAATCTTACGATTGACAGAGGATCCCATGGTCTTAAACTCTTAATAGGATTAAAAAAAATCATGGTCTTAAGCTCCCGCTATGATACCAAATGTGAATTTACCTAGAGGGGGTGAATAGGTGAAGGTAGGGAATAAAAAATTATTGCAGAAATAAAGTAAGTTATCAATAAAATGTAAAATAATAAAGACAACACACAAGATTTATAGTGGTTCAGCCAATACTTGCCTACGTCCACTCCTCTCACCTTAGAGAGAATTTCACTAAATCGAATCTTGAGTAAGAGCAAGAGGACTCGTACAAATATTGAGAAGTGAGCAAGAGAACTCAATCAACAACTAATCTTGATTTAATGAGCAAGAGGACTCAATCTACTCTTGATTTTGAGCAAGAGAACTCAACCTACTTATAAAAAGTAAAAGTGGTACTAAAGGATTAGAGTTACCTCAAACCTTCGTAATGTTTTACTACCTTTCAATCCTTAACTCTTAATGCAAAGTGAATGAAGGAAGCTTGTGAGAGTGAATGCCTTGAATGGATACTTGAATTCTCACTTGAGAGTAACTTGTATTGGAATCACTTAATTATGATTAGCAATGGTGTTTAGAGACTTAAACAAGTGGCTATTTATAGGCTAGATGACTTAATTTAATTAGGAATCTGAATTAAGATCGGATTCCAAAAGCCATAAATAATCCGGTATGCTGGATTACCTAATTTCCATATATGAGTGAGGAATAACGGTCAAATTATAATAGTCTTTTATTGATCCGGTATACTGGATAGTTATCCGGTATGCCATTTCAGGGTAGTATATAGGCTAAATGTGATCCGATATCCTAGATCATCATCCAGCGTACTCCGGAGGCCTACTGTGACTAATTTCCTGAGATTGCCATTAATCCGGTATGCTGGATAGTTATTTGGTATGCCGGATTGGGAAATTTCTATGAAAATAGGCCAATTTCATTAAGGGGTTGTTATGGGGGATCTCAAATCTATATAGCCACATGTTTAGGGGTTCATTTAACCTCCAAAGGTCATTCTATATGAATGTATGCGTGCGTGTGTGCATTACATTAATTATGACTTATATTTTCAAATAGATAATTACAATGTCTTCAATTTGTCTTCAATCTTGACAATAATCTCTTTTGTTAGCCATGGCCTTTTGTCTTCAAGGTTTGACTCCTCCATGTCTTTGGAATCAATTTGAGCAGTAGTCTAGATATGTATTCTTATATGCACTTGTATACGCTCTTGTGTACGCTCTCCCTCACTTGGTGCTACTTTCTCATCTAAACAACTTACACAAGTGTTAGTCCAAGAGTGGCTTTATTTGTTATCATCAAAACATGACTTGGAATGTATGAAGTCTTTTCCTCAACAAGGCCAGGACAGGGGTAGTGATGGCTATCGGGATCTTCCACTGGGCGATAGGATAAGTGACCCTGAGTGTCTCCCGAGTTATCACAGCAGCATGTACCATGACTTAGACTGCTTGTTAGGTGAAAAATATATATTTAACATTTCATGCATCATGGACTATGTGTGATTGTGTGTATGTGCACTCCCCTTTCCCCTTACTGGCTCAGTTGAGCTAACCCCCTATGTACATAACTTTTTAGACTTTGATGTAAGAGATGGATACTTGGCCAGCCTAGATGTACAGTCGACGAAGTATGATTGTATTGGTACAGAGGAGCCTGGGTACATGTTAGAGGAACACGACGAGGGTTGCCCCTATGATGATTGTGCTTACAGGCACTGATGTTACTTGGGGACTACCCCCACCTTTTGATTCTTTGGGGCTTTGCTCCCGTTATGAACATTATATGTAATACCTTACTATTATTTTGAGTAGTTATGTCATGGTCAGCTGATGGTAAACATTAATTATTACTTTATCACTTAGCCTGCTGAACATACTGTAACTGCTTATGTAATTAATGCTTTCGCTTATTATAACTTTGACAACTATTGGAATATTTATTCTTATTTGCTCAAACGTATTTATTTGAGTGAGCCCTTGGGTGGTGACTATGCACTGGAACACTGTGTCGTTGATCCTGGTAGGTATTGGGGGGATGTGTGACATCCTAATCACCCTCTTGACTGTGCTTGTGGCATAAGCTTGGGATAGGGGCATGACAGCGTAGTATCAGAGCATGATGCTCTGCACCGAACATGGTTCATCGAGCTCTTGATTTACTCTACACAATAGGGTCTAAATTTAAAAACTTTCAATGTGCATAATTAGAATGCTTGCAGAATATAGGAAGAGGACTAGTTAGGGAGAAAATTTGGGACTATAGCAAATAATAGGAACAACTTGATGGTTAAAAGAGTTATATATATATATATATATATCGATCCAAGTTCCAACTACATCCAGTTGTCCTTTGCTTCAAACCTCCTGTGGAGGCAAGCAACTACACACAAACCACAATAAAAGTTCCCAAAATCACAGCCAAATAGAACCATAATTACATGTTCAAAAAAAAAAAAAGAGAAATAAAAGACAAGTCAAAATAAAATGTTGTTCAAACATTCCTCCAAAACACAAAAAGAGCTGAAATTAGAAAAAGCCAATAGAACTCCATCAGTCTCGGGGTCTAATCCCCCATCCCATCATCATTGCTCTCCTCTCCCTCATCATCATCACCCTCATAGTAAAGATATGCAATTATATCATGGATGTCTTTCTCCATTCTTTCAAGGCAATGGTTGTGTGAGGCAAACTGTCCACTGATACCTGCAAAGCCATCTAGCATGTCTGAATTGAGCCTAGCTAGGTGGAGGTTCATCTGATCTAGGGCATTATGAACTGCACCCAGCTTTGAAGTTCCAGAACTGGAGGCACTAGTAGCATACTGCACTGGAACCTCTTCCTCATCCTCATCACTAGCCACTGCATCCCCACCTCCACCTCCTGCTGGGACCACTGGCTCCCCATCACTATAAGTGTTAACTATAATCCTCATGTGAGCTAGGGAATTCTTCCCAAATGGTTCCTTGAAGCTTTCACATGGTGGCTCATCATTTAGGTTAACCTGAAAAATGCTGGAAGATGAGGGTCAGAAGTCTTCCATAGGGATGTTCACTTCTGGTCTGACCATGATCGGGTGGTCATTTGGGGTTATTATTTCTGAACTTTTTTTGGTTTGGGATTTTCTATAAAGTGTCCTTATCCCATATGAGACCTGTGGATGAGATGTTGAGGGTCGAGACCTGTGTATCGATACATATTTCAACATATGTCCAGTTCCGATCTGAACCAGATCGGGTATGTAGTTTGGGCACTTTGGGGGGCATTTTGTACTTTTTTGGGTTAGGGCTTTTCTATAAAGTGTCATTATCTCTTATGAGACATGTGGGTGAGATGTTGAGGATCGAGAACTTCGAATCAAAACGTATTTCGACACTTGTCCAGTTCTGGTCCAAACCAAATGAGTGGGTAGTCTGGGGTTATTGGGGGGTATTTCTGAACTTTTTTGGGTTTGGGATTTTCTAAAAAGTGTCCTTATCTCTTATGAGACCTGTGGATGAGATGTTGAGGGTTGAGACCTTCATATCGATACATATTTTGACATATGTTCAGTTTCGATCTGAACCAGACTGGGTGGGTTGTTTGGGCACTTTGGGGGGGCATTTCTGTACTTTTTTGGGTTAGGGCTTTTCTATAAAGTGTCTCTATTTCTTAGGGGACATGTGTATGAGATGTTGAGGGTCGAGACCTTCGAATCGATACGTATTTTGACATATATTCAGTTCTGATCCAAACCAACCCGAGTGGGTCGTTTGGGGTTATTAGGGGTATTTCTGAACTTTTTTGGGTTTGGCTATTTCTAAAAATTGTACTTATCTCTTATGAGATGTGTGGATGAGACGTGGAGGTTCGAGACCTACGAATTGATACGTAATTTGATATATGTTCAGTTATGGTCCGAATCAGACCAAGAGGGTCATTTGGACTTATTCAGGGGCATTTTTGTACTTTCTTAGGTTAGGGCTTTACTACAAAGTGTCCTCATCTCTTATGAGAGGTGCGGATGAGATGTTGAGGGTCGAGACCATTGAATTGATACGTATTTTGATATATGTTTAGTTCCGATTTGAACCAGATCGGGTGGATCGTTTGGGGTTATTGGGCGGCATTTCTATACTTTTTTGGGTTAGGGCTTTTCTATAGAGTGTCCTTATCTCTTATGAGATGTGTAGATGAGATGTTGAGGGTCGAGACCTCTGCATCGATACGTATTTTGACATATGTTCAGTTCCAGTTTAAACCAGACCGGGTGGTCGTTTGGGGATATTATTTCTGAACTTTTTTGGGTTTGGGATTTTCTAAAAAGTTTCCTTATCTCTTATGGGACCTGTGGATGAGATGTTGAGGGTCGAGACCTTCGTATCGATACGTATTTCGATATATGTTTAGTTTCGATCTGAACCAGACCGGGTGGGTTGTATGGGCACTTTTTTGGGTTAGGGATTTTCTATAAAGTGTCTTTATCTCTTATGAAACATTTCGATGAGATGCTGAGGGTCGAGACCATCGAATCGAGACGTATTTTGACATATGTTCAGTTACGGTCCAAACCGAATCGAGTGGGTCGTTTGGGGTTATTGGGGTGTATTTCGAAACTTTTTTGGGTTTGGGTTTTTCTACAAAGTGTCATTATCTCTTATGAAACCTATAGATGAGATGTGGATGGTCAAGACCTTCGAATTGATACGTAATTCGACATATGTTCAGTTCTGGTCTGAATCTAACCAGAAGGGTAGTTTGGACTTATTCGGGGGCATTTTTGTACTTTTTGGGTTAGGGATTTTCTATCAAGTGTCCTTACCTCTTATTAGAGGTGTGTATGAGATGTTGAGGGTCGAGACCATCGAATCGATACATATTTTGACATATGTTTAGTTCCAGTCCAAACCAGACCGGGTGGGTCGTTTGGGGTTATTGGGGGGCATTTCGGCACTTTTTTGGGTTTGAACTTTTCTATATAGTGTCGTTATCTCTTATGAGGTGTGTGGATGAGATGTTGAGGGTTGAGACCTCCGTATCGATACAAACTTTGACATATGTTCAGTTTCGATCTGAACCAGACCGGGTGGTCGTTTGGGGTTATTATTTTTGAACTTTTTTGTGTTTGGGATTTTCTAAAAAGTGTCCTTATGTCCTAAGAGACCTGTGGATGAGATGTTGAGGGTCGAGACCTTCGTATCGATACGTATTTCGACATATGTTCAGTTTTGATCTAAACCAGACCGGGTTAGTCTTTTGGGCACTTTGGGGGGACATTTATGTACTTTTTTGGGTTAGGGCTTTTCTATAAAGTGTCTTTATCTCTTATGGGACATGTGGATGAGATGTTGTGGGTCGAGATCTTCGAATCGATACGTATTTCGACATATGTTCAGTTTCGATCCAAACCAAACCGAGTGGGTCATTTGGGGTTATTGGGGGGTATTTCTAAACTTTTTTGGGGTTGGATTTTGCTAAAAATTGTCCTTATCTCTTATGAGACGTGTGGATGAGATGTGGCGGATCGAGACCTTCAAATTGATACGTAATTCGATATATGTTCAGTTATGGTCCGAATCAGACTAGGAGGGTTGTTTCGACTTATTCGGGGGTATTTTTATACTTTTTTGGGTTAGGGCTTTTCTACAAAGTGTCCTTACCTCTTATGAGAGGAGTGGATGAGATGTTGAGGGTCAAGACCATCGAATTGATACGTATTTTGACATATGTTCAGTTTCGATCCGAACCAGACAGGGCAGGTCATTTGGGGCTATTGGGGGGCATTTCTGTACTTTTTTAGGTTAGGGCTTTTCTATAGAGTCTCCTCATCTCTTATGAGACGTGTGGATGAGATGATGAGGGTCGAGACCTCCGTATCGATATGTATTTCGACATATGTTCAATTCTGATCCAAACCAAATCGAGTGGGTCGTTTGGGGTTATTGGGGGGTATTTCTAAACTTTTTTGGGGTTGGATTTTGCTAAAATTGTCCTTTATCTCTTATGAGACGCGTGGATGAGATGTGGTGGATCGAGACCTTCGAATTGATATGTAATTCGACATATGTTCAGTTCTAGTCTAAATCAGACCAGGAGGGTCAATTGGACTTATTCGGGGGCATTTCTATACTTTTTTGGATTTGGTCTTTTCTACAAAGTGTCCTTACCTCTTCTGAGAGGAGTGGATGAGATGTTTAGGGTCGAGACCATCGAATCGATACGTATTTCGATATATGTTCAGTTCTGATCCGAACCAGATCAGGTGGGTCGTTTGGGTCTATTGGGGGGCATTTCTGTATTTTTTTGGGTTAGGGCTTTTCTATAGAGTCTCCTCTTCTCTTATGAGATGTGTGGATGAGATGATGAGGGTTGAGACCTCCGTATCGATACGTATTTCGACATATGTTCAGTTCCAGATTGAACCAGACCAGGTGGTCATTGAGGGTTATTATTTCTGAATGTTTTTTGGTTCGGGATTTTCTAAAAAGTGTCCTTATCTCTTATGAGACCTGTTTGAGTTAAAATAAAACCACAAGCGTACGGATCAATCGTAGCTACGGGTTAAACACGAGGAGATATACGCCACTCTATTTAACTAATTTTAAAAGTAATGCAAAGTGAATCAGATTAAAGTGTTAAATTCAACTAATTAAACTAATGAAAATTAATGCATCCTAACTCATAAGCATCTAACAAAATTAAGGGATTAAATTGACGTCCTAACACATGAGGATCTAACCTATCAAACTAACGCAAATTGGAACGAATTGGAAGGAATAAAAATAGAATGCAGCCACACTTCACAACCACATAAACAAAATAACCACATAAAGGAAAAAAAAAATAAAAGAAATAGAGGGAGAAGAAGAAGAATAGAGAGAGAGAGAATGAGATGGAGGAGAGGGAGAATGAGATTGAGAGTTTAGAGAATGCAAACCTAGGTGTGCTTGAACCGGATTAATTGAAGAAGCTTGAATGAATACTTGCATGAACTTACCATGGCCTCCTCTTCTAAATCTCCAAGTCTTGTCATAAACATAGGAGCTTAGACTAGGAAGCTTTAAACTAAAACTATTACGACCATATTGACGACATTAAAGCATAAACTAATCATGTTACAACCATTAACTAATCTTATGAAAGCAAAATTAAGAACTAAAGCCAAAAATAGGAGAAGAAGAAAAGAAATTTTACTAAGTGAATGAACTAAAAATTACACTAAAAACTGAATTAAAATTGAACTAGAAACTAACTAAAAACTGAACTAAAAAACTAACTTCTTACAACCCATAGGGCAAGGGGTATTTATAGGGGGAAGAGAGGAGAAGAGAGAAGAGGGAAGTGTAGGAGAAATATTCCCCTAAGAAAAGAGAATATTCTCTTCTCCTTCCTCTTTTACAATGCCTTGAATCCTAAGAAAAAAGGAAAAAAATAGAAAGAAGAAGAAGAGAAGATTGTTTACATAGACCTTCTATTTCTAGAAAAGTAAACTTCCAATTCTAACAAGTGCTTCCTTTTCTTTGTAGATATCTTCTCCAAGCAATAAAATCAAAGATGCTTTGATTTTTCAACCTTCCATAGATGAGAAAATATCTTTCAAAATAAATCTATCCCCAGTAGAATTCCAAAAATGCCCTTGAGAAGTTGGAGGAGAGAGAGAGTATGGGTGATGACTAGGATTCCTTTAAGAATAAATAAAATACCCATTCTGTCCTTCAGAAAACGTGAAGCATGGGGTGCTTATCTAGGCCTCATCATTGTGTTCCTTGCGAAAAATCACCCAAAATAGACCCAAATTTTGTCCAATTTGGAGTTCGGGAGCCCAAGATATCTCAAGTTAAAGTTGGATTGTCCAGAGCCCTCCAAATGGAATCTTTCGGGTACAGGAAATATAACTTCTGGTTATTGCGTTAAGGCCCCTAGAATCCGAACTTTCGCTTCACTTTGTCTCCGGCCGACTGTCAATAATTACAAATAAACTCCTGTAGACCATTTTCGTGCTTCGTTACGAAAACGACCGTAACTTCTTCGTTTCAACTCGGAATCATGTGCCGTTTGAACCGTTGCGAAGCTGACTCGATGGGCTACGCATCCAAGTCATTAACACCTCTAAATATCTTAAAAATATTTCCTTAGCATCATCTCCTCCATTTTCACAAGAATTCAACTAAAATCTGAAAAGCACAAGAAAGCACCGAGTAACTCTGTCCAATGTGGTAAAATGTATGCTTTATGCCCTAAAATTTCATACATAAATGTGCTCATCAGATTCCCCCACACTTGAACGTTACTTGTCCCTAAGTAAACAAAAGAAAAACTAACCTAGAATGCAAAAATCCTAACTCACTTTCGTAGGAATCACGGTTGCACTTAGCATATGCAACAAGCCTTTAAACCCCTAGGTTACCCCTAGTGGACGAGTTTTGTCTCATGGGTGTTTGCAGTGAATGTACACCCAAAATTCAATTGTAAATAAATACTGCAAATTTTAATCATGGCATAAGTAGGACAGTGCACATAATCCCAATAAGTGTACAACTAAAGATCAAGGAGCCAAAGGTTCCCCCACACTTGAATTTTATCACCCCACATCAATTAAAGTAATAAGCATGCATCAAGATTAAGGGATCTCCTCATATTTTCTGAACACTACTCACCTTCAAGTAAACCACTCATAATATCAATGGAACCAAAGACTTAGGCTTTGAGTATTTTTGACCATACTTTCTTTTTCAGGCATTAAGGCAAAAGCTTTTTTTTCTTTCTCAACAACAAACTCTTTTTCTACTCCACTACTGTTCCCTGAATGACATGGTGGAGCATACACCAGACACCCAAATACTTGGTAGCTTCGCTTTTTGTATATATCTATAAGACATTGAGACATTGATGCAAGAGTTTTTTTTTTGAGTTTCCTTCTAAGGAATTTCGATCAAGTCACCCTGCTTCATGAGGCACAGTGCCCTGTCTAGTCCCAAGGAATTCCACTTTCCTTTCTTTTTTTTTTTTTTTTTTTTCTTTCATTTACTTTCATGCCTTGCCTTGCCACAAACAAATTGGTCTCAACTACTAGCCAAAAGATTAAAGGGTCCTTAAAATACATAGAGAAATCTAACCATCAAATGAAATAATGCTCATATTTTCTAATTCAATCACTCTCACCGGATACAAATCAACCATCATCCTTGAAAAGGGATTTTTTTATTATTTCGCATGCTAGGACACCTAATTCCCTCTCTCGCTCTTGTTTTACAATCAAAGAGACATATGCACAAAACCAAACTATTGCCACAATCAAAATTCACCAATTAAGCCCAACATCCCCCCACACTTAATTCATGCAGTGTCTTCAATGCATGCATAAAAGAAAAAAATAAGGACAAGGAAGGAGATGAAGGGGCTTACCAGATATAATCAACAAAGAGGATCATGAAGAGTCATGAGCTCTACAAAAAGTGCTAAGAGAAGCAATAGAAATCTCAATCCATGGCCAGTAAATGGAGAAATAGCTTCTGAAGCAGAAAACACTGGACCATGAATTTTAGTAAAGCGAGAAATAATACCGAAGTTAAGCACAACTGATAAATATCCAATAGAAAAATCTGTCCTCATGGGACAGTAAAAAATGAAGGCAATAATACTCAGGCCATAAATCCTTGCCTTCTCTCCTATTTGCAATGTAGAACACCTATCATTCTTTGAAATACCAACAAAAAATGGATCACAATAAACATAAAAAGGAGTATGAATAACCTCATCTAAATAATCATAAAAAATTGGAGGTTTGCTTAAATCAATCCTAGCAATACAACTATCCGCTCTTTGCATAACTTGGTTTGCTAAATAAGGATCATGGAAATTTACTTGAAAAGCATCATAACTAACATTGTCCTCCTTAATAAAATCGTCAAACCTAGGAGGTTTGGACAAATCAACATGTGAAACAATGGAATCCTCAAAATGACAATTATCTAAGTTTTCCAAAGAGAGAGGGCGAGATCGAATTTCCTGAGTTTCTATGTTATCATGAAAATCTAATTCTAAATCAATAAAAACACTAGGCTCACTAAAATCAGAAATTTCAGGAAAAAGTTGGACTTCCTTAGGTAGCTCATCAAATCTCGCTTCACTAATATCCTGAGGAGACTCAATCTCAACAAATAAATCATCATGAAAAGCAGCTTGTTGGGAATGACTCTCATTAACCTCAAACTGGGGTGGTGGACTTTCAATATCATTAAATTGGGGATGGGGTGGTTCATTCTGAACAGGAATCCGGTAACATAGACTAGGTTCAGGCTGATTAGGTATTGTACCAATTTCCTCCTCCTGTAACATGGTGATCAGTTGAGAGAGTTGCTTCTCCATGGTATTGTGGTTTGTTGTGAGAAGGGCTATGTTCCTCTCAAGCTCACTCAGTCTGGCCTCCTCACCCATGTTCTGAAATTCAGGAGGTTGGTGGTATGGTTCAAGGAGAGGTGGCCCATTGAGATTCAATGGAGGGTTGGGCATTGGAGGACCAAACTGGCCATGATATTGGAAATTGGGTGGTCCAGCTTGGTTATTCCATTGATCCCATGGGAAATAGGGATGATTACTCCACCCGTGATTGGAAGTGCCAAAAGAATTGTATTGAAATTGAGGACTCACATTCTCATCACCATAGTTACCCCCATAAAGATTAGGGCATCCTTCCATAACATGGATAGTCTGGGGATGTGACCAATCAAAATTTCCCGAAAACCCATAGTTGGGTTGGGGAGCAAAATTGTACTGGAGTGGTACAAAATTGTTCTCTATCTCACTACTTTTGGCTTCCCTAACCTGTTTAAACATTTCCTCCAAAATCATGGTTGCCTTAGCATAGGTCCATCTTTCCCCCAAAATCTTATATGGAAGTGTATCTCCCATTATTCTAAATTAACCACCTATCCCAAATTGAGGTCTCCCATAAAAAAAAATTTTAAAAAAAAATAAAAAACTAGAAAAAAAATACTAAAAACAAGAGGGAGCCCAAGGTAGATAGTGCATCTATCCCTCAAAAATCGAAACAATGGTTTCAAAGCTGTAAGGTTGCCATATAGGTTGACAGCAAGGGAACCCGTATAGTTTTCACGAGCCACCTACGGGCGACTCCAAATGGATTCTGATGTAGGGTGGAGGACTACTATACGTTTATGTTTCCAACGCTCTCACTATGTCGCTTTCCTATTATCAAGAGTGGTTACCTCCAAAGATAAGTCGCATGCCAATCCAAACCACCCAACAAATCAAGGAGCACCAAGATTGGCTGGATTTGGGCATATGAAGGACTTTAGATTGGGCGCACACTATTTGAAATAGAAGAGAAACAAGAAGAGGTTTTCAAAAACTTTTTTTTTTTTTTTAAAGGAAGAGAAAGAGAAGAAACTAAAGCACTTCGAATTACTTAAAAATCAGAAAAATAAAGTGATCAATAATCTCTCCGGCAAAGGCGCCAAAAATTTGTTTGAGTTAAAATAAAATCGCAAGCGTACGGGTCAATCGTAGCTACGGGTCGAACACGAGGAGATATACGCCACTCTATTTAACTAATTTTAAAAGTAATGCAAAGTGAATCAGATTAAAGTGTAAAATTAAACTAATTAAACTAATTAAACTAATGAAAATTAATGCATCCTAACTCATAAGCATCTAACAAAATTAAGGGATTAAATTGACGTCCTAACACATGAGCATCTAACCTATCAAACTAACGTAAATTGGAATGAATTGAAAGGAATAAAAATAAAATGCAGCCACACTTCACAACCACATAAACAAAATAACCACATAAAGGAAAAAAAAATAAAAGAAATAGAGGGAGAAGAAGAAGAATAGAGAGAGAGAGAATGAGATGGAGGAGAGGGAGAATGAGATTGAGAGTTTAGAGAATGCAAACCTAGGTGTGCTTGAACCGGATTAATTGAAGAAGCTTGAATGAATACTTGCATGAACTTACCATGGCCTCCTCTTCTAAATCTCCAAGTCTTGTCATCAGCATAGGAGCTTAGACTAGGAAGCTTTAAACTAAAACTATTACAATCATATTGAAGACATTAAAGCATAAACTAATCCTATTACAACCATTAACTAATCTTATGAAAGCAAAATTAAGAACTAAAGCCAAAAATAGGAGAAGAAGAAAAAAAATTTTACTGGGTTGTAAGAAGTTAGTTTTTTTCCTTCCTCTTTTACAATGCCTTGAATCCTAAGAAAAAAGGAAAAAAATAGAAAGAAGAAGAAGAGAAGATTGTTTACATAGACCTTCTATTTCTAGAAAAGTAAACTTCCAATTCTAACAAGTGCTTCATTTTTTTTGTAGATATCTTCTCCAGGCAATAAAATCAAAGATGCTTTGATTTTTCAACTTTCCATAGATGAGAAAATATCTTTCAAAATAAATCTATCCCAAGTAGAATTTTAGAAGTGCCCTTGAGCAGTTGGAGGAGAGAGAGAGTAAGGGTGATGACTAAGATTCCTTCAAGAATAAATAAAATACCCATTCTGTCTTTCAGAAAACGTGAAGTATTGGGTGCTTATACAGGCCTCATCATTGTGTTCCTTGCAAAAAATCACCCAAAATAGACCCAAATTTCGTCCAATTTGGAGTTCGGGAGCCCAAGATATCTCAAGTTGAAGTTGGATTGTCCAGAGCCGTCCAAATGGAATCTTTTGGGTACAGGAAATATAACTTCTGGTTATTGCGTTAAGGCCCCTAGAATCCGAACTTTCGCTTCACTTTGTCTCCGGCCCACTGTCAATAATTACAAATAAACTCCTGTAGACCATTTTCGTGCTTCGTTACGAAAACGGCCGTAACTTCTTCGTTTCAACACGGAATCATGTACCGTTTGAACCGTTGCGAAGCTGACTCGATGGGCTACGCATCCAAGTCATTAACACCTCTAAATAGATTAAAAACATTTCCTTAGCATCATCTCCTCCATTTTCACAAGAATTCACCTAAAACCTGAAAAGCACAAGAAAGCACCGAGTAACTTTGTCCAATGTGGTAAAATGTATGCTTTATGCCCTAAAATTTTACACATAAATGTGCTCATCAAGACCTATGGATGAGATATTGAGGATCGAGACTGTTGGACAAGTGTGTCCATCAAACCCGATTCGGTCCGGTTCAACCCGGTTCACCTTTGTATTGAACATTTTTACATTCTTGTTTAATATTATCACATGCGATATAAACTTTTTGAGCATTATGTGTCTGTAAGTTATACTTAAAATGGTAGTCACGACTAGGGTTTGGGCTAGGCACCCTTATCATATGGTCGTCGCATTGGATATGCCTAGACATGTGATGTCAGGGTACGAATGCGAGTGCTCACATATTTGATGTGTGCATTGGCGAAGAATCTACTTTGTCGATTCCCTCATGTATTACTGCCAGATGTAGGAAGGGATAGACATGTGTCACCAACACCATGTACCTGAGGGAGCCCTATCACTGCAAAGTGTGATCACATTCTTTGGTTCATCAATGACTGAGACTCAAGCGAGTCAAAGCCGGTGTTCTAGGAATACGTGAATACTTTGTGAGTGAAGGAGTTATCCAACACGGTCACCACTGCCCGATTGGGGAACACCAAGATAGAGACTGTCTGTGCATGGTCGGATCAGAATCTGGATCCAGTGCCGTTTTAGAAATGATTTTGCAAAAATCTATTTTACATAAAATGATACATTATTTATAATTATTTGAACAAATTATTTTGTCGAGTTTTACGGGACTCGATTAGATGCACAGACGCTCGTATATGGACTTGTACTATGGATTGGGGCTTGGCAGTATATGTGTACATGCCCTAGATTTCATAATGATGGTGTTGATTAGTGGGGGGGTTGTATATGATAATAGTTATCATATAGGGAGTTATTTGGAATTTATTAATTTAATTGGCTCTTTATTTAATTAATGGAATTGGTGCTAATTATAATTATCCATTAATAATTAAATAAAGTAGCTAATTAATATTGTCCCTATTAGATTCTGCTTCTTCCCCTTTTAGAAGCACTTTAAGTTTAAACAGAACTGCCAAACTGTGAGAGAGAGAGAGACAGACTCTCACTGGGATTAAAGTAATCCATCCAGGGTTTAATTAAAACCCTAGATCTATAAAAGGATCAGAAAACATAGGAGGGGGGCAGTGCTCCATGTTTTTGCCTGGCCCCCTCTTCTGCATTTTGGTCTCTCTCTCCCTCTTTGAGATCTCTTCTTCTTCTTCTAGTTTCTCTCATCTGTGTTTGAGAATTAGGGTTTGTGAAACCCTAGATCTGTGCTGAAGAATTTGAGTGCATCTGGGATTGGCTTGAAGAACCTTGGTAGCACCATTGGAGGTTCAGATCTGTTTGCTTGGAGCGCTCACTGGAGGAAGAACCATTGTCTATTGGAGGAGCAACACTTGAGGCTCACCAGGTTAGCAGTTCTTTATTAATTCCTTTAGTTTATTATTATTAATTTTTTTATATTCATGGGATGCGAAAGAAACTCGAATCAATTTAATTCTGCTGCGCATTCGAGTATGGGATGGACCCCTCTTACCATGTGATGGACTAGAGATGAATTTCTCTGTCCCTATTGTGATAACTAATTTTATGGGATGCAATAGGGAAGGAGAAACCCTAATAGGGATGCACCAGGGTTCCCATGGGCGACCATGGAAAACCCTAAAATTTAATGAGGCACCCATGGGACACCATGGGATAATCCAAGGTGTGCAAAACCCTAATTTTGTAGTATATTGGTTTTCCTAGGGAACCATGGCTTGATCCCTGGACCGTAGTTTGGCCTACAGTGTGGTATCAGAGCCACCTTTCCCACCCATGAATATTGAGCAATTAATGGATTAATATGATTGTCATGAGTGGGATGCAAGTTGGTACATGGGTGGTTATAATATGGTTGTTGTAACAACCTTCCCATGTGCACATGGGTAGTTACAAGATTGTTGGTGTAATAACCTACCCATGTATGATGGATTTGATTATTGATTTATATATTCCAATTATTGAAGCATGTATCCAAATAAATGATTTTTTTTTTTAATTTTTAATCATGTGGGGGGGGAGAGCACACGCTGCCAAGCCTCTATGCACGCCCCTTCCCATTTTCTCTGCCCATTTACGTGTTTTCCTTTTTTTTAGGCTGCTGCCTATGATGCCAGTCACTTCTACCTACGGTACCAGTTGCTTCTGCCTACGGTGCCAGTGGCTACTGCCTACGGGAAAAATATAATTTTTGGTTTTAAAGGAAGAAGATGGGTGAAGGGATCCCTCCCTCCACTCACTAGCAATTAAAATATGATTTTAATTTTTGAGTTTGGATGCATATTATCACATGTGATGTGGTGATTCAATAATTGAGAAAATCCATGTTATTTTTAGTTTACTTGTTTTAATGCCCATGCATGAAATTATATTATGATGTGATTATGGGAATGACATACTAATAAATGGATGGATTATTCATGTATGTGATACATGGGGTTATGGGTGGATGTGATGCTTCTCTCTCTTTCTCTCTTTCTCTCTCTCCCCCTATCTTTTTTTATAAACAAATGTACTCCACCCCATGGGCAGCCCAAATGGTGGGTTGGTTTCTCCATGCGGGGTTTCTTTATTATTATGGAAAGGAAAGTGTATAGAATTTTTCCTAGGTTTCCATTGTAATTTTGGAGGAGTTAGGACTCCCAGGGCATGTAGATGGTGATCCACATATGGTGCTCAAAGCTTATGGAGATGCAAGTCACCTACTTTGAAGACGTGATCGGACGAAGGAGATAATCGAGGCGTGGCATCCATGGCATGATAAATGCACCCAAAGTTATTAGTTTTATTTTTATTGGGAGGGTTCTTTAATTGTTTCTAATAAAAATGCCGTCATCCCATAATCACTTTTAATTAATGTTGATTAATTATGTTGTTTAAATCTATCCATGTATGTGAGAGTTGCTTAATCCCTCTTTAATCATAATACATGTATGATATGGACTAGTCTTATCGGTAGACATGACTATGGCCTCCTATTGAAGATAAATGTAGATATTGGGTGATATGCCCCGCATACGCCGACAGGACATTTCCAGGACCACTGTCACATACTTATCTATATTTACCTCTATCTAGATATGTTAGGATATGGATAGTGAGAGGGCACTGCGACAGTGGGCCACTTTTCATGATTCCATGATTCTAACTAATGCAATATGTAAGTACATGACTTAGGTGTATGTCAGCCGACAGGATCTAGACATGGCACCCAGGTGGCCAAAACTATTGGAAGCCCATGAGGCGGACAGCCTAGTCCACACTACCACGGTGTGTATAATGACTCCCGACAGGGTAAGTTATGCATGCAAGGGTTGTAGGTATCCAATTCATCTTTTGGGTTATGAGGGAAACCCAAATAATGAAAGACCATTGATGTGTGTGTGCTCAATTTATTATTTTCAATGGTTATTAATTAGCATGTGGTTATTCACTTGTGCATGTGTAGATAGTTATACAATGACTGTTGTTAATTCCAACCTTTTGACACTCATTAGCGAATACAAACTTAATGGTACATACTTTGTCGATTGGTACCGGAGCATTAAGTTGCTCCTGACTACTAAAGGACTGTATACAGTTCTAGATGAACAAGTTCCTCCTCAACCCGATCTGAACGATTTTGAGGCAAATGAAGAGATGCAGGAGTTCCTTATGAAGGATTCCAAGGCATCACTTTATATCCTAGGATCGTTGGAAAAGTCAGTTCTGGACTCGGTCAAGGATATACGCACTGCTGGGGGTAAGATGGATAAGCTTGCTGAATTGTTCAACAAGCAGTTGACACACGCCCATTCTGATGTGGTGAGTCAAATCCACAACACCAAGATGTCCCAGGGGATTCCAGTGATGGATCATGTAATGAAAATGATTAATCTGTTTAAAAAATTAGAATCCATGGGACTTGATTTCAGCCTGCGATACAAGACCGATGTGATCTTAGCGTCACTCACTTCTGCCTATGCACCCTTTAAGATGTTCTACAAGATGTCCGATAAGGAGATGAAGCTCACCGAGCTTGCTAATGCACTGGTAGAGGCTGAAGCGTCCTTGAAAAAGGACAAGGCTGAGGTCAATGCAACTGAGGCAAAGCCTTCTTCAAGTGGGAGAAGAAGAAAAAGAAAAGTAAGGGTAAGACCCTGAAACCCAAGGGTGGGAAGTCTGGCAATAAAGGCAAAGGTAAGTGCTTCTATTGCAAGAAGGAGGGTCACTGAAAAAGAAACTGTCGTGCTTACCTAGCTACTATGAAAAACAAGAAGCCAGATGAAATAGAGGTTGCTAAAGAAGGTACATGTGATGTTCACGTTCTTTATGAGTCTAATTTATCTTTTGCACCGACCAATTGTTGGTTGGTGGATAGTGGTTCCACTGTTCACATTTGCAATGATTTGCAGGGGTTCAAGGAGACAAGGAACCTGAAAAGAAATGAGGTGCGTCTTTGGATGGGCACTGGAGCTGAGACCATGGCGATGGCTGTGGGAACTTTTATTTTAAATTTTAGTTCTGCTTGTTTAGTTTTAAAGGATTGCTATTATGTACCCTCTTTCAAGAGGAAGATAATTTCAGTTTCAGAACTTGTTTTGGATGGATATAGTTTTTCCTTTAATTCTAAGTTAAATATTCGTTTTAATAATTCCTTTGTGGCATCCGGATATATGCAAAGTGGTTTGTATTTTTTAGATTACCCTATTAGAACGAATGTTGTTTCAAATGTTGATTTAAAATGAAAAGCAGCTCCAGTGAACTCAACATATCTATGGCATCTAAGATTAGGTCACATTAATGTGGACCGAATCAGTAGATTGGTGAGGGATGGACCCTTAGAGAGTCTGAGGGTGGAACCATTCCCAACCTGTGAGTTATGCCTTCAGGGCAAAATGACCAAGAAACCCTTTAGCAATAAAGGTACTAGAGCCACAGATCTATTAGAGTTAATACACACTGATGTGTGTGGACCCATAAACATACAAGCGAGATATGGGTATGAATACTTTATCACATTCACCGATGATTACTCTAGATATAGTTACATATACTTGATGCATAGGAAATCAGAAGCCTTTGATAAATTTAAAGAATTCCAAGCCGAGGTCGAAAGATAACTCGATAAACGCATCAAGTCCTTATGATCAGATCGTGGAGGGGAGTATCTATCGGATGAGTTTAAAGATCATCTCATATCCCAAGGGATAGTTAGTCAGCTAACTAATCCAGGCACACCACAACAAAATGATGTATCCGAATGACGCAATAGGACCCTATTGGATATGGTCCGGACGATGCTCACTTATAGTGAGCTACCTCTCTTTTTCTAGGGGTATGCTTTAGAAATGGCAATTTACATCTTGAATAGGGTTCCATCCAAGTCTGTAGCCAAGACACCCTTTGAGTTGTGGAAAGGGCGTAAGCATTCAACACCTTAGGGTATGGGGTTGCATAGCACATGTGCGAAAGCAACAGACAGACAAGTTAGAATCCAGGACTTCAAGATGCCATTTCATAGGCTACCCCAAAGGCACGATAGGCTATTATTTCTATGACCCAGTTGACCAGAAGCTCATTATAAGTAAACACGTCACATTTCTAGAGGAAGAAATGATGACCCAGAGGTCTGAACTAGTAGTCATTAAAGAGCTATCAGATAGCTCAAAAAATATCACTTCCTGAAGTGAGACCAATTGGCATACCCGCTAAAATACCAACACCTGAAGAACCTCGACGCAGTGGGAGGATTATTAGACCACCCACCAGGCTTACTCTTTTAACCGAAGAGGAAACTGTGGAAGAGTTCCACATGGTATCGGTTGAATCGAATGATGATCCGATGACATACTTTGAGGCTCTAAAGGATGTTGATGCCACTAGGTGGCTGGAGGCAATGCGCTTTGAAATCGATTCGATGCATTCCAACAAGTTCTGGACTCTAGTCGATCCACCACTTGGCGTTAAGCTGATTGGATGTAAATGGATCTTCAAGAGGAAGAAGGGCACAGATGGAAAGGTGGAAAGATTCAAAGCGAGACTGGTGGCAAAGGGCTATATCTAGAAAGAAGGTATAGACTATGAGGAAACCTTTTCACCAGTGGCAATGATGAAATCCATCAGGATTTTATTGGCTATCGCTGCACACTTTGATTATTAAATCTGGCAGATGGATGTGCAGACTGCATTTCTGGATGGATTCCTTCAAGAGAAAATCTACATGGAACAGCCAGAGGGGTTCTCTTCCTTGGAGGAAGAAAGAAAGGTGTGCAAATTACAAAGGTCCATTTATGGGCGGAAGCAGGCTTTCAGGAGCTGGAACATCAGGTTTGATCAATCAATCAAATCGTTTGGTTTTGATCAAAACATGGATGAACCATGCGCTTACAAGAAGGTCAGTGGGAGGGGAGTATGTTTTCTTATTTTGTACGTAGATGTCATATTGTTAATTGGTAACGATGTAGGTTTTCTTTCATTAGTAAAACAGTGGTTATCCACAACGTTTTCGATGAAAGACCTTGGTGAAGCTAGCTATATCCTTGGGATCAAACTCGTAAGAGATCGCCAGAAAAGGATGCTAGGCTTGTCATAGGCTACCTATATAGACAAAGTCCTAGCCAGATTTAGCATGGAGAATTCCAAGAGGGGAAGTGTTCCCTTCAGACATGGAGTCAGTCTTTTCAGATCTCAATGTCCTCAGTCTCAGACAGACATTGAAGAGATGAAGAGGATTCCCTATGCCTCAGCCGTAGGGAGTCTTATATACGCTATATTTTGTACGAGGCCGAACATTTACTATGTAGTAGGTATGGTAAGTCGTTATCAATCTAACCCTGGACGCGAGCATTGGAGTGCTGTCAAAAATATCCTTAAGTACCTGAGAAGGACTAAAGAATATTTCTTGATTTTTGGATCTGATCAGTTGTCAGTATTGGGGTACACAGATTCAGATTTTCAAACTGACAAGGATGATAGAAAATCCACATCCGGGATGGTATATCTAATGGGTGAGGGTGCCATTGTATGGCAGAGTGCGAAATAAAAGTCTACAGTCGATTCTACTACCGAAGCAGAATACCTTGCAGCTTGTGATGCAGCAAAGGAAGGTGTTTGGCTGAGGAAATTCCTATCAGATTTGGAGGTAGTCCCTGACCTTGTCCAGAGCCCTATTCCCCTGTTATGTGACAACAGAGGGGCCATTGCAGAAGCTAAAGAGCCTAGGGCTCATCAGAGGAACAAACACATGCAGCGGAAGTATCACCTCATCAGAGAGATTATCCAGCAGGGCGACGTGAGTATCTCTAAAGTGGACACAACTGAAAATGTGTCTGATGCCATGACAAAGGGTTTGTCACCTGGAGTGTTTGAGAAACACATGGAGGGCATGGGTTTAAAATGTATGGGGAATTGCCTTTAATGTACAAGTGGGAGATTGTTGGACAAGTGTGTGTCCATCAAACCCGGTTTGATCTGGTTCAACCCGGTTAACCTTTGTATTGAACATTTATACATTCTTGTTTAATATTGTCACATGCGATATAAAATTTTTGAGCATTATGTGTCAGTAAGTTATACTTAAAATGGTAGTCGCGACTAGGGTTTGGGCTGGGCACCCTTATCATATGGTCGTCGCATTGGGTATGCCTAGACATATGATGTCAGGGTACGAACGTGAGTGCTCACATGTTTCATATGTGCATTGGCGAAGAATCTACTTTTTCGATTCCCTCATGTATTATTTCTAGATGTAGGAAGGGATAGACATGTGTCACCGACACCCTGTACCTGAGGGAACCCTGTCACTGTAAAGTGTGATCGCATTCTTAGGTTCATCAATGACTGAGACTCAAGTGAGTCAAAGCCGGTGTTCTGGGAATACGTGAACACTTTGTGAGTGAAGGAGTTATCCAACACGGTCACCACTGCCCGATTGGGGAACACCAAGATAGAGACTGTCTGTGCATGGTCGGATCAGAATCTGGATCCAGTGCCGTTTTGGAAATGGTTTTGCAAAAATCTATTTTACATAAAATGATGCATTATTTATAATTATTTGAACAAAGTATTTTATCGAGTTTTACGGGACCCGATCAGATGCACAAACACTCGTAGATGGACTTGTTCTATGGATTGGGGTTTGGCAGTACATGTGTACGTGCCCTAGATTCCATAATGATGGTGTTGATTAGTGGGGGGGTTGTATATGATAATAGTTATCATATAGGGAGTTATTTGGAATTTGTTAATTTAATTGGCTCTTTATTTAATTAATGGAATTGGTGCTAATTGTAATTATCCATTAATAATTAAATAAAGTAGCTAATTAATACTTTCCCTATTAGATTCTGCTTCTTCCCCTTTTAGAAGCACTTTAAGTTTAAACAGAACTGCCAAACTGAGAGAGAGAGAGACAGACTCTCACTGGGATTAAAGTAATCCATCTAGGGTTTAATTAAAACCCTAGATCTATAAAAGGATCAAAAAACACAGGAGGGGGGCAGTGCTCCACGTTTTTGCCTGGCCCCCTCTTCTGCATTTTGGTCTCTCTCTCCCTCTTTGAGATCTCTTCTTCTTCTTCTAGTTTCTCTCATTTGTGTTTGAGAGTTAGGGTTTGTGAAACCCTAGATCTGTGCAGAATAATTTGAGAGCATCTGGGATTGGCTTGAAGAACCTTGGTAGCACCATTGGAGATTCAGATTTGTTTGCTTGGAGCGCTCACTGGAGGAAGAACCACTGTCTATTGGAGGAGCAACACTTGAGGCTCACTAGGTTAGCAGTTCTTTATTAATTCTTTATTAATTCCTTCAGTTTATTATTATTAATTTTTTCATATTCATGGGATGCAAAAAAAACTCGAATCGATTTAATTCCGCTGCGCATTCGAGTATGGGATGGACCCCTCTTGCCATGTGATGGACTAGAGATGAATTTCTCTGTCCCTATTGTGATAACTAATTTTATGGGACGCAATAGGGAAGGAGAAACCCTAATAGGGATGTACCAGGGTTCCCATGGGCGACTATGGGAAACCCTAAAATTTAATGAGGCACCCATGGGACACCATGGGATAACCCAGGGCGTGCAAAACCCTAATTTTGTAGTATATTGGTTTCCCTAGGGAACCATGGCTTGATCCCTGGACCGTAGTTTGGCCTACAGAGACCTCCTTATCAATACGTATTTTGATATATGTTTAGTTCCGATCTGAACCAGACCAGGTGGGTCCTTTGGGCAATTTGGGGGGGGGAGAATTTCTGTACTTTTTAGGATTAGGGCTTTTCTATAAAGTGTCTTTATCTCTTATGAGACATTAGGATGAGATGTTGAGGGTCGAGAACTTCGAATCGATACGTATTTTGACATATGTTCAATTCCGGTCCAAACCAAATCGAGTGGGGTGTTTGGGGTTATTGGGGGGTATTTCTGAACTTTTTTGTGTTAGGGTTTTTCTAAAAAGTGTCCTTATCTCTTATGAGACATGTGGATAAGATGTGGATGGTCGAGACCTTTGAATTGATACGTATTTCAACATATGTTCAGTTTCGGTCCAAACCAAATCGAGTGGGTTATTTGGGGTTATTGGGGAGTATTTCTAAACTTTTTTGGGTTAGGGTTTTTCTAAAAAGTGTCCTTATCTCTTATGAGACGTGTGGATGGTCGAGACCATCGAATCGATACGTATTTTGACATATGTTCAGTTTCGATCTGAACCAGATCGGGTGGGTTGTTTGGGGTTATTAGGGGGCATTTCTGTACTTTTTTGGGTTTGGGCTTTTCTACAGAGTTTCCTTATCTCTTATGAGACGTATGGATTAGATGTTGAGGGTCGAGACCTCTGTATCGATATGTATTTTGACATATGTTCAGTCCCAGTCTGAACCAGATCGGGTGATCGTTTGGGGTTATTATTTCTGAACTTTTTTGGGGTTGGGATTTTCTAAAAAGTGTCCTTATATCTTATGAGACCTATGGATGAGATGTTGAGGGTCGAGACCTTCATATCGATATGTATTTTGACATATGTTCAGTTTCGATCTGAACCAGACCGGGTGGGTCGTTTGGGCCCTTTGGGGGGGTATTTCTATACCTTTTTTGGGTTAGGCGTTTTCTATAAACTTTCTTTATCTCTTATGAGACATGTCAATGAGATATTGAGGGTCGAGACCTTCGAATCGATACGTGTTTTGACATCTGTTCAGTTCTAGTCCAAACCAAACCGAGTGGGTCGTTTGGGGTTATTGGGGGGTATTTACTAACATTTTTGGGTTTGGGTTTTTCTTAAAAGTGTCCTTATCTCTTATGAGATGTGTGGATGAGATGTGGAGGGTCGAGACCATCAAATTGATACGTAATTCGACATATGTTCAGTATTGATCCGAATTAGACCAGGAGGGTCGTTTGGACTTATTCGGGGGCATTTCTATACATTTTTGGGTTAGGGCATTTCTATAAAGTGTCTGTACTTTTTATGAGGGTTGTGGATGAGATGTTGAGGGTTGAGACCATTGAATCGATACGTGTTTTGACATCTGTTCAGTTCCAGTCCAAAGCAAATCGAGTGGGTCGTTTGGGTTTATTGGGCGGTATTTTTGAACTTTTTTGGGTTTGGGTTTTACTATAAAGTGACCTTATCTCTTAGGAGACATATGGATGAGATGTGGAGGGTCAAGATCTTCGAATTGATATGTAATTCAACATATGTTCATTTATGCTCTGAATCAGACCAGGAGGGTCGTTTGGACTTATTCGGGGGCATTTCTATACTTTTTTGGGTTAGGGCTTTTCTATAAAGTGTCCTTCCCACTTATGAGAGGTGTGGATGAGATGTTGAGGGTCGAGACCATCGAATCGATACGTATTTCAACATATATTTAGTTTCGGTCCGAACCAGACCGGGTGGGTTGTTTGGGGTTATTGCGTGGCATTTCTATACTTTTTAGGTTAGGGCTTTTCTATCGAGTGTCCTTATCTATTATGCGACCTGTGGATGAGACGTTGAGGATCGAGACCCTTGAGTCGATACGTATTTTGACATATGTTCAGTTGCAGTCCGAACCAGACTGAGTGAGTAGTTTGGGGTTATTGTGGGGCATTTCTATACTTTTTGGGGTTAGGGCTTTTCTATAGAGTGTCCTTATCTCTTATGAGACATGTGGATGAGATGTTGAGGGTCGAGACCTCCGTATCGATTCGTATTTTGACATATATTCTGTTTCGATCTAAACCAGACCAAATAGTCATTTGGCATTATTATTTCTGAGTTTTTTCGGGTTTGGGATTTTCTGAAAAGGGTCCTTATCTCTTATGAGACCTGTGAATGAGATGTTGAGGGTCGAGACCTTCGTATCGATACGTATTTTGACATATGTTTAGTTTCAGTCTGAAGTAGGCCGGGTGATTGTTTGGGGTTATTATTTCTGAACTTTTTTGCGTTTTGGATTTTATAAAAAGTATCTTTATCTCTTATGCGACCTGTGGATGAGACATTGAGGGTCAAGACCCTCGAATCGATACGTATTTTGACATATGTTCAGTTCAAGATCAAAATAGACCGAGTAGGTCATTTGGTGTTATTGGGGGCATTTTTGTACTTTTTTAGGTCAGGGCTTTTCTATAGAGTGTCTTTATCTCTTATGAGACGTGTGGATGTGATGTTGAGGGACGAGACCTCTGTATCAATACGTATTTTGACATATGTTCATTTCCAATCTGAACCAGGCTGGGTGGTCGTTTGGGGTTATTATTTCTGAACTTTTTTGGGTTTGGAATTTTCTAAAAAGTGTCCATATCGCTTTTGAGACCTGTGGATGAGATGTTGAGGGTCGAGACCATCGTATCGATATGTATTTCAGTATATGTTCAGTTTTGATCTGAACTACACCCGGTGGGTCGTTTGGGAACTTTGGGGGGGGGGGCATTTCTGTAGTTTTTTGGATTTGGGTTTTTCTATAAAGTGTTTTTATCTCTTATGGGTCATGTGGATGAGATGTGGCGGGTCGAGATCTTCGAATCGATACGTATTTTGACATATGTTCAGTTCCGGGGTAAACTAAGCTATGTGGGTCATTTGGTGTTATTGGGGGTATTTTTGAACTTTTTTGTGTTTGGGTTTTTCTAATTATTGTCCTTATCTCATATGAGACGTGTGTATGAGATGTGGAGGGTTGAGGCCTTCGAATTGATCCATAATTCGACATATGTTCAGTTCTGGTCCAAATCAAACCTGGAGCATCGTTTGGACTTATTCGGGGGCATTTTTGTACTTTTTTGGGTTAGGGCTTTTCTACAAAGTGTCCTTACCTCTTATGAGAGGTGTGGATGTGATGTTGAGGGTCGAGACCATCGAATCAATGCGAATTTTGACATATGATCTGTTCCTTCCGAACCAGACCGGGTAGGTCGTTTGAGGTTTTTGGGGGGCATTTCTATACTTTTTTGGGTTAGGGCTTTTCTATAGAGTTTCCTTATCTCTTATGAGACGTGTGGATGAGATGATGAGGGTCGAGATCTTCGTATCAAAACGTATTTTGACATATCTTCAGTTTCGGTCTGGACCAAACCGGGTGGTCGTTTTGGGTTATTATTTCTGAACTTTTTTGGGTTTCGGATTTTCTAAAAAGTGTCCTTATCTCTTATGAGACCCGTGGATGACATGTTGGGGGTCGGGACCTTCATATCGATACGTATTTCGATATATGTTCAGTTTTGATCTGAACCAGACCGGGTGGGTCGTTTGGGCACGTTGGGGGGCATTTCTATACTTTTTTTGGTTAGGGCTTTTCTATAAAGTTTCTTTATCTCTTATGAGACATTTGGATGATATGTTGAAGGTCGAGACCTTCGAATCGATAAGTATTTTGACATATGTTAAGTTTCGGTCCAAACCAAACCAAGTGGGTCATTTAGGGTTATTGGGGGGTGTTTCTGAACTATGTTGGGTTTGGGTATTTCTAAAAAGTGTCCTTATCTCTTATGAAACGTGTGGATGAGATGTGGATGGTCGAGACCTTCGAATTGATATGTAATTCGACATATGTTTAGTTCTGGTCCGATTCTGACCATGAGGGTAGTTTGGACTTATTTGAGGGCAATTCTGTACTTTTTTGGGTTAGGGCTTTTCTATAAAGTGTCCTTACCTCTAATTAGAGGTGTGGCAGAGATGTTGAGGGTCGAGACCATTGAATAGATATGTATTTGGATATATGTTTAGTTCCGGTCCAAACCAGATCGGGTCGGTCGTTTGGGGTTATTGGGGGGCATTTCTGTACTTTTATGGGTTTGGGCTTACTATAGAGTGTCCTTATCTCTTATGAGATGTGTGAATTTGATGTTGAGGTTCGAGACCTCCGTATCGATGCGTATTTCGACATATGTTCAGATTCAGTCTGAACCAGACCGGGTGGTTGTTTGGGGTTATTTTTTCTGAACTTTTTTGGGTTTGGGATTTTCTAAAAAGTGTCCTTATCTTTTATGAGACCTGTGGATGAGATGTTGACGATCAAGACTTTTGTATCGATATGTATTTTGACATATGTTCAGTTTTGATTTGAACCAGACCGGGTGGGTCGTTTGGGCAGTTTGGGGTGACATTTCTGTACTTTTTTGGGTTAGGGCTTTTCTATAAAGTGTCTTTATCTCTTATGGGACATGTGGATGAGATATTACGGGTCGAGACCTTTGAATCGACACGTATTTCCATATATGTTCAGTTCTAGTCCAAACGAAATCGAGTGGGTCGTTTGGGGTTATTGGGGGGTATTTCTAAATTTTTTGGGTTTGTGTTTTTCTAAAAAGTGTCCTTACCTCTTATGAGACGTGTGGATGAGATGTGGAGGGTCAAGACCATCGAATTGATACGTAATTCAACAAATGTTCTATACTGGTCCGAATCAGACCAGGAGGGTCATTTGGCCTTATTCGGGGACATTTCTATACTTTTTTGGATTTGGGCATTTCTATGAAGTGTCCGTACTTTTTATGAAGGTTGTGGATGAGATGTTGAGGGTCGAGACCATTGAATCGATACGTATTTTGACATATGTTCAATTTCGGTCCGAACCAGATCGGGGGGGTCATTTGGGGTTATTGGGTGTCATTTTTGTAATTTTTTAGATTAGGGCTTTTCTATAGAGTGTCCTCATCTCTTATGAGATGTGTGTGTTAGGGAAATGCAAATGGCCCTATACATTCCAAGTCATCCTCAAGATGACAAAGATGTTTTGATGATAACAAATAAGACCATCCTTGGACTAATGCTTGTGTTTAAGTTATTTAGATTTGAAGCATAGCACCAAGTGAGGGGGAGTGTATACAAATGCATAAGAGCATACAAGAAGAACATTGCTCAAAGACATTTCAAGACTTGGAAGTTAAACCTTGAAGACTAAAGGCATTAAGCACTTTGAAGATTGAAGATTTGAAGACTTTATATTTGAACATGTGTAATAGTTAAGTCACAATTGATGTAATGCACACACACACACATTCATCCATTTAGAATGTCCTTAGGTGGTAAATTGACCCCTTAGACATTGGACTTTTTGGTGTTGGAACCCTCCCAAACCAAACCCTTATCATTACTGGACCATTTACACTGAAAATGCCCAATCCGGCATACCAGATTCCCATCCAGCATACCGGATTAATGGGAATCTCAGGACAAATGGTCACAGTGGCTCACTTAAGCAAGCTGGATAAGGATCTAGCATACCGGATCCTATTTGCCTGCTTTTTGCCCTGATCCGGCATACCGGATGGCTATCCAGGATACTGGAATAGTGTAATACTGAGCTTAATTTGACCGTTATTCCTCTGTTTAAAATGAAAATTAGGTGATCCGACATACCAGATTAACATCCAGCATACCAAATTATATATGGCTTATGGAATCCGATCCTTACTTAGATTTCTAATTAATTCAAGCCTCTTAGACTATAAATACCCACTTGTTTAAGGCTCTAATCATCACTATTAATCACAATCAAGAGCCTCCATAAACAAGTCAATCTCAAGTGAGAATTCAAGTACCAATCCAAAGCATCAAGTCTCACTTAGCTCCTTTCATTCATACTTGCACTCAAGCTTCATAGTTTGAAAGGTAGCAAAGCTTCACTAAGGTTGAGGTAACTTTAATCTTAGTATTTATTTACATTTTATATGTTGTTTTGAGTCCTCTTACTCGGAATCAAGAGTAGGATGAGTCATCTTACTCAATAATCAAGATTAGTTATTGTTGAGTTCTCTTGCTCATTTCTCAAGAGTTCTACGAGTCCTCTTGCTCTTACTCAAGATTTGACATAGTGAAATTCTCTCTAAGGTGAGAGGAGTGGACATAGGCAAGCTTGGCCGAACCACTGTAAATCCTTTATGTCACTTTTATTCATTGCTTGTCTTAACTTTGGTGATTTATTTCTATTTCTGCATAAGTTTTTATAATTCCCTAGCTTCACCTATTCACCCCCCCTCTAAGTGACTCCACAGTGTGCTTTGATGCCATGTCAGGGGTTTCTATCCTTCAATCAAAATCCCCTTAAGGATGTTGATATCTTATTGAACAATACACTAATGGATTCATGGTCGATAGGTTTGACACTGAGGCTCTTAAGGATGTTGATATCGTTAAATGGTTGGAAGCAATACACTCTGAAATGGATTCAATGCATTCCAACAAGGTCTGGACTCTACTCAATCTACTAATTGGGGTAAAACCCATTGGATGTAAATGGATCTTCAAGAGGAAGAAGGGCCTTGATGGAAAAGTTGAAAGGTTCAAAGCAAGACTGGTGGCAAAAGGATATACCCAGAAAGAGGGTATTGACTATGATGAGACCTTTTTCTTAGTGGCGATGATGAAATCCATTAGGATTTTGTTGGCAATCACAACGTACTTTGATTATGAAATCTGGCAGATGGATGTGCAAACCGTATTTCTGAATGGATTTCTCGACGAGGAAATTTATATGTAGCAGCCAGAGGGGTTATCTTCCTTAGAGGAAGCAAGCAAAGTTTGCAAATTGCAATGGTCCATTTATGGACTGAAGCAGGCTTCCAAAAGCTGGAACATCAGGGTTGATCAAACAATTAAATCTTTTGGTTTTGATCAAAACATAGATGAACCATGTGTTTACAAGAAATTCAGTGGGAGTGCAATATGTTTTCCTATTCTTTACGTAGATGACATACTACTTATCTGAAATGATGTGGGGTTTCTTACATTAATTAAGTAGTGGTTATCCACTACTTTCTCGCTGAAAGATCTCAGAGAAGCCAAATACATCCTAGGGATCAAACTCGTGAGAGATCACGAAAGACAGATGTTAGGCTTATCACAACCATCCTATATAGACAAAGTTCGGGCCAGGTTCAGTATGGAGAACTCCAAGAGAGGAAGTGTTCCTTTTCAGCATGGAGTCAATCTTTCCAAATCTCAATGTCCTCAAACTCATACGGATATTGAGAAAATGAGGAAGATTCCCTATGCTTTCACAGTAGGGAGTCTTATATATGCTATGTTGTGTACGATGCCAGATATTTACTATGCAATAGGTATTGTGAGCCATTACCAGTCAAATCTCGGATGAGAGCATTAGATTAATATGAAAAACATCCCCAAGTATTTGAGGAGGACTAAGGATTATTTCTTAGTTTTTGGATGTGATCAATTATCGATTCTAGGGTATACTGACTCAGATTTCCAAACCGATAAAGATGATAGAAAATCCACGTTTGGGATGGTTTACTTAATGGGAGGAGGTGCCTTTGTATGGAGGAGTGCAAAACAAAAGTCTACAGTCGATTCCACTTTCAAAGCAGAATACCTTGCAACCTGTGATGCAGCAAAAGAAGGTGTTTGACTGAGGAAGTTTCTATCAGATCTAGAGGTAGTCACTGACCTTGTCAAATGCCCTATTCCCCTATTATGTGATAATAGAGGGGCAATTGCACAAGCCAAGAAGCCTAGGGCTCATCAGAGGAACAAGCACGTGCAGTGGAAATATCACCTTATCAAGGAGATTATCCAGTAGGGCGAGGTGAGTATCTCTAAATTGGACATTACTAAAAATGTGATGGTTACCATGATAAAGGGTTTGTCTCCTAGAGTGTTTAAAAAACACATGGAGGGCAGGGGTTTAAAATGTATGGGGAGTTGGTTTTGATGTACAAATGGGAGGTTGTGTGTCCATCAAACCCGGTTCAATCTAGTTTATTATGTATTAAACATTTTATACATTTTTTTTAATATGATCACATGTGATATAAACTTTTGAGCAATGTATGTCCATAAGTATTACTTTAAATTGGAAGTCACGACTAGGGTTTAGGTTGAGTAGCCCTTATCATATGGTCATCGCATTGGGTATGCCTAGACTTGTTTGATGTTGGGGTACGAATGCGAGCGCGCATATGTTGATGTGTGTATTGGCGAAGAATCTTATTTTATCGATTCCCTCATATAGTACTGACAGATATAGGTTTGGAATAGACATGTGTCACCGAGACCCAATACCTTAGAAGGTCTTGTCACTACATGATGTGAGCGTATTCTTTGGTTCACCAATGATGCCGTTCAAGAGAACTAAAGCTGATGTTGTGGGAATGCATAAATATTATGTGAGTGAAAGAGTCACTCAACATGGTCTCCACTGCTTGATTGAGGAACATCAATGGGAGTTAGTCTATGGATGGTTAGATATGAATTAGGATCCTGTATCATTTTGTTAAATGGTTTTGCAAAACATATTTTTTCATAAAATGATAAATTATAATTATATTTTTGATTAAATTGTTTGATCGTATTTTTTGGGATTCTGATCACGTACACAGACACTTCGATACAAACATGAAGCATGGAATGGGGTTTGGCAGTATGAGTGTACATGCCATAGATTCTATGATGATGATGCTATTTAGTTGAGGGTTACCACATATAGATTTATTATGCAGGGGTATTTATAGGATTTATTAATTAGTAATTAATTTATTTAAACTATTATGGGCTTGATGCTGATTATTTAACGCTCATTAATGTTTAAATTTCTTAATTATAATTATTTTCTTTTAGATTCTGCTTCTTTACTCATTAAAAGCCCATCAGGGTTTTAAGTCAAATAGGGGAGAGAGTGTCAAACTCTCACTGGGAATGGGGTGGTTCATTAGAACCTAATCTATTGAAACACACTTAGGGGGGACGACCAGCAGACCTAGCTTGGGCGAAAATTTCCCCCCTTGGAAATCATCCTGCCTCTCTCTCTCTCTCTCTCTCTCTCTCTCTCTTTCTCTTCTCCCTTGCTCTCATGCTCTCTTGAGTGTTGAGGCTGATTAGGGTTTTGGAACCCTGGATTTTTGGATTGGATCCAGTTTTTGGAGAAAAAGTTCTGTTTTGGCTTAAGGATCTTCTATTGCATCAAGGAGATCCAAGTTGGGGCTTTCTTGAACGGCTCGTTAGGGGAAGAACCATTATTTGGAGTAGGAGCCACACTTGAGGCTCTACAGGTTAGCAAATCTTAATGTTTTATTTTATGCATTAAGTTTCTTAATTATTTGACAATCATGCAATATGAAAGAAACCAAAATTGATCTATTTTCCGCTGCGCATTCAGCTATGGGATGGATCACTTTTTCCATGGGATGGAAAGGAGATGACCTGCTCAATTCTTGTGGATCCCATAATTTTATGGGATAAGAAAAAAGAGGGTTTGGTGTAAAATTTTTATACCAAACCCTAATAGGGATTCACTAGCATTCCCATATGCAAACATGGGATTGCCCTAAGGTCCCATGGACGACAATGGGGTGACGCAAAGATTTCCAATAGTTATGAACCTAAGATGATCCCATGACTATTCCTACAGATAATTCTTACCTGATGAGTCCCATCAGCTGTCCCTCTTGGTGCCACATGTCGTGGCATTGGGTACCTATTATATGGTATAACAACCAATCTTCAATGTTAGAAATAGAGCCTGAAAAACCATATAAAGACGTATCTTCATGTTTAAGCTTCTCTTCAAACCTGAACTGCTTGTAGGCATCATATGATAAGATGTCCATGGATGCTCCAGTGTCCACCAGCACCCGATGAACCGTTCGGTTGGCAATTACGGCCTGTATGGTCACTACATCGTCATGCAGGAAGCTCAATCCTTGAAGGTCCTCGTTGGTGAAGATGATGGTTGAGTTTAGCTTTACTCACTTGCTCTACACATCTTCTACACCAATGAATCAAGCGTGGGCTTTCGCCTTCCTGATTGACTCCTGGTCGGGTCCTCCAAAGATGGTGAGAATGTCAGCATCCATTGGCTGGTTAGCTTTAGGATTTGATCGCCACTCTTCTACCTTATTTGGTGGAGTGCCCCGATCGGTCCCATGGTTTTTTGTTTCCTCCTTCTGGGGCTGACTTCTTCCCTCCTCCCAAGCCTGAACGGTAGTCTGCTTTACGTCCTTTACGTACCGGTGGAGGCGGCCGGCCTGGATTAATTATTCGATCTCCTTCTTTAACTGCCAACAATCTTCTATGTCGTGTACACTATCTCCATGGAATTAACTATATTTCTTTGAATTTCTTTCTCTGGGTGTTGAATACATAGGCTTGGGCTGCTGAAGAAGTCCTCAGTCGTGAATTTACATCTGGACTTTTATTTGGGAAGTATTCAACGGTGTATACTCAGTGCTTCTAGCCCTTCCATGTCCTCTGGTCAATTAAACCTTCGCTTCTTTTCTCCACTCCTCCAGTCATCCTTCTCCCGCGAGGATTTCTTCTTCTCTAGGGCTCCCTGGTCCATTGTCTTTCAAGCCTCTAGGACATCAGCCATGTTCGCGAGCTGATAACATCTTTATAGCAGCTCCCTCATGGTGTTAGAGTGGTCCAAAGCCATAGATCGAATGAGGTCCTTTTCCATGATGCCAGTGTAGAGTACATTGTATGCCATGGCATCGTCTAAGACTTTGATGTCCAAAGATTCTTTGGTGAACTCGTGATGTAGTCATGGATGGGCTCATTGTCTCTCAGCCTTACCGCCAAGAGAAAGACAATAGTTTTCTTTTGGTTGAAATGATTTGTCACCCTTTGACCAAAGACTAAAATTATGATGGTGATTAGATACTCTTCGGTCAATCACAAATATGATTCGACACCCTTTGGCCGATCGCAAACAAATATATGATGGTGATTCGACACATGCAACAACACTCTTTGGTTAGTCCAAGGAGATGATAATCTATTGGTTGATCAAGAATGTTGGTATTATGGCGGGACACCCTTTGATCGACCTAATAATGGAACTTTGGAGCGACACCCTTCGGTGGGTCCATAGAAAAGTTATATGGAAAGACATCCATCAATCAATCCCAAAAAAATGGGTTCTTCGAGCGAAACCCTACGGTCAATCCAAGAAAAAGGTATGTTTTTTGCCGATTTGACCGATTTATGAAATGAGTCCCTTAAGAAAATGATATGATTTTGACCAATATGAATGATATGTGGAATATGAAACAACACCCTTTGGTTGGTTCAAGAGAATGGTATGTTGAAAGACATCCTTCGGTCAATCCAAGAAAATGGTATACTTTTGGTCTATCTACGACACCCTTTGGTTGATCTGAGAGATTGATATGATCTTGTCCGATCTAGAAGAAAAATATAATGACACCTTTTAGTCAACAATGGTATGTGGAAAGACATCCTTCGATCAATCCAAGGCAGTGATATGGTTTTGTCCGATTTAGACGATTTGTGAAATGACACCCTTCAATCGATAATGGTATTTGGAAAGACACCCAAAATGGTGTATGGAAAGACACCCTTTGGTCAATCCAAGGCAATGATATGATTTTATCTGATTTGGACATTTATGGAATGATACCTGTTGCACAAAGAATGTTGTCAGAGGAAGACCCTCAGGCCATACAACTTTCAAGCTAGGCCTGGGCTAGGATTGAATTAGGGAAAAATGAAGATAACTCTGGTACGTTTCTTGATTTCTTTATTGATAGATAAATTAGTCCTTTTTACATGAGCAATAGGGCTCTTATTTATACAAGTTTAGGCCCAATGCCTTTCCTATTCCATCCCTTCGATCTGCTAGAGGACCTTTCCTTTCTGGTAAGATGGTCCCTGCATGCTCGGATTAGGAAACCCTTATAAGAACCGAGATTCTCCCCTCAAATCTTGGGATCCTTCCTGATTTGGCATGTGAATTACGGTTATCTACTTATACCCATTTGGAAGTTTACAACTGTCTTTGCTGATGTGTCCAGGCCGGTATAACTGTCTTGGGCGTGACTTTCCAGGCTTTGGGTTGAGAACCGGTTTGCTTGTAGCCCAAGTGGGGCCACATGTAAAGTAGGGATTGGATGCACAAAAGTGGTGTATCATTTGCCCCCTACTCCCCTTACCTGAAATGAGGTATGGGGAGAAAATTTTCTGGCCATCCCGTGCAGATGGGAATGCAACTCGGTTTGTATGTTCGGTGGTGCTACGTATCGTGAACAAATCATTTTTCCCTTTGATCACATTTCTCCTTTGGACGACATTACCCTCCATGGGTATTTTGTAATCGCACCGCCATTCGTGGATGTTTGCATGTGGGTGCAAAATATCTTCTAATTTTCATGCCTTTTGAGGGAAGTTTAATGGGATGTCATAAAGTTTAAATTTAAACTTTCTTGCTTTCCCAGTGTTTTCCTCACAGAGGCAGTTTTTCTCACTCTCGAAATATGTGTCTCTTCTTCTTCTTCTTCTTTACATCTTGGGCATTCAAGCAAAATGGATGGTTGGATTAGGAGCTTTGTTTCATTGCCCCCAAGAGTATAAAGCGTTCTAACTTCCCCTGTCTTTACTTCCTCATCGTCTTCAAGTTTCCTTGCTAAAAAACCTCTTGAGTTTCTGAAGTCATCTCGCTCAATGCCTCTTCTTTTCTTCAATCGCATCCCCTCTTGCTCAAGTAAGTTTTCCCTTTCTTTTTCCTCTTTATTTCTTCATTCGCTTTGCTTTTCTGTTTAGTCTGAGAGATGGGGAAATCTAAGAAAATTTTGGTTCCTGAGTCCAATCAAGAGGTGGACTCCTTGTTAAAAGAGGGTGAGGAGTTGTATCATGGAGAGGTTGTGAGAGGAAATCGAAGGGCTCCTCCCCAGTCATCCATGGAGGGCACTGTAGCTCCTCAGGTTCCCATTTTGATTCTTCAAAGTTCATCTGGTGCTTTTGCCAGTACTTCCAGTCGTGCCTCCAAAAAATCATCTGCCTCCCACGAAAAAAGGGGTTATCGCGTTCGCCAACCCCAGTTTGATCCTACTATAGGGAAAGGGGTGGATGAGATCCCCTCCGCACTGACAGTATATAACCTTCTGGAGATCCGAGAGATTTATTCGATCCCAGAGTCTATTGACCTTAGAGACCCCTCTCCCGAGGATAGGTTGAATAATGCACATCCCAACAAGGTCGGCCTCATCTTAGATGCTTTTGAGGCAGGGCTCCATTACCCCCTTCCTACCTTTATCTCTTGTCTTCTTAAGTATTATGGGGTTGCCCCCAGCCAAGTGGTCCCTAACTGTTGGAGATGTGTAGGAGCCTTCATAGTTAGATGTTCTCGGTTAGGCAAACGTCCTTCTCCCACTCTGTTCATTAGGTGCTTTACTTTGAACTCAAACAGTGATCACCCCAGGTGGTATTACTTTCGTCAGTGTGACATTCCTGTCATAGGCAGGATCCCGACCGCCATTCATGATTGGAAACAGAGATTCTTTTGGGCTTCATATACGGGGCCTAAGTTTCCTATTATATGGGGCTACCCAAACACCTCTGCTCGGAACAGAACCCCCATCTTGACGCCAAGGATCTGTCCACTTTGGAAAGGATAGTGACCAAGCAGGAGCATGCAGAAGTGGATGCTATTGACGCTCTAGACATGAATGACTTGGAGAGGGGTGATCGCCCCTAGAATTTGCTTCTTCTTGTCTCTTTCCTGTGGACCTTTACTTTGCACTAACTTTCTCTTTCATGTTTGTTGTAGTGGAGTTTACTTTGGGTTCCCTCACCAATTTCATGGAGACGAAGAATCTTCAAGTGGCTGGGGACACTGTCCTCCCTCCCTTGGACAAGGGCAAGAAAAGAAAGGATGCCCTGACCAAGCATAAAAAGGGTCTTCTAAAGAAAGAGCCCAAGAAGAATTTCCCTCCTCTGTCTTCCTAGGGTCTCGAAATTCAGGGGCAACATCCGAGCAAGAAGAAGACAGCTTCTTCCTCTGAGCATTCAACACGGGAGCAGAGTTCTCTCATAGTCTTCAAGGATCCCCCATCCTTGGAAATTGCTAAGAAGAGCAAGGGGAAGGAGAAGATAAGCTCAGATGTGTTCGTCCCCAAATGACCAATTTGTATCGACCAGAAGGTGATCAGTAATGCAGAGGCTGCCGAGCATCTGGTATTGAATTGCATTCCTCCAGCTGATCAGGATTTACTTTCTGACATGGATGATGATAAGCTAGAGAATATCACCCTTGCTCAGGTGTATGAGGTAATGCCCTTTTGTCTTGATAGATCTCTGGGTTTCAGGTGATCATGGTTAATTTTTTCTTTGTACCAGGCTTTGGCTTTTGCCTTCGGGTTGGTGGAGCACAAGAGAAAGATAGCCTTGATGTATAGTGAGCTGGAGAAGAAGTGCAAGAAGCTGAAGAAAACTAGCCTTGAAAGGAATGACCGGATACATCTCCTGGCTACCAAGGTGAAGTATCTGTCGGCGGGGAAGAAGGCTACATAGAAGGTCCATGCTGAGCCAGATGCAAAGCTTGTTGCGGCAGAGGAGCGAGTGGAGACTCTCTCTTCTTCTTATGAGAAGATCAAGGAAAAACTGTGCGAGAAGGAGTAGCTGATCAAGGATCAAAAGAAGTAAATTGTCGGCTTGAAGTCCAAACTTGAGAATCCCTATGCCAAGGCCATGGAATATTATCTCTGCTCGGAGGCCAACACCAGAGAGCATTTGAAGATGACCTCGAAGGTTTATTTGTAAGTGTCTCACTCCATCTGGGAGCCAGTGAAGGAGAAGCAGCCTGACTTTGATTTTGACAACATATCCGAGGTGTAATACATGCTCGGTCGATTAAAGTCGGGTGCTTATGTCCCCACATCATCTAGGGGTCAACTGGTAATTCCTTGGCCGCTTCCTTCTTCTATGGTTCCCCCTGTAGTAAGTACTAAGGTTGGGGGGTCAACTTCTTCGGCAGGTATTGCGGAGATCAAGACCATTGCTTCCGAGCAAGTCGAGACAGCTGTAAGGATTCTTGATCAGGTTGCCGAGCAAGGCACTGAGCTGGGAGAGGAGAATCCTCCATTGGTACCGGCGTAGGGCGTAGTTCCTGCACCAGATGCTCAGGATCCCAAGGACGCTTCTGTAGTTTAGCTCTTCCCCTTTTTCTTTCTGATTTTTGGTCATGTTCATTTTTTTATCTTTTATCCACCCAAAAAATGTAACTCGTCTCTGGGGCTTTCAATGAAGAACAACTACTTTCTCACTTTCTGCATCTCTTATCCTATACTAGTTTCTTTAATTTTCCATTTTCCGACCATAACCCTCATACCTTGTCTATAGAGTTATCCTCCCATGCTCGATAGCACACAATCTGATGCTGTGGAGCAAGAAAAGGAATTATAAGCCCAGATAACAATGTATGCAACCACAAATGCTGTCCTGCAGAAGCACTATTCTCGTCTTGAGAGTGAATTAGATTACTATAAGTCACTTGAAAGCTGGGAGAAAGATTTGCTGGAAAGGCTGGAGTTTTCTCAGGGCATTGTAGATAACATCGCTGACTATCTCTGGGCGGATAAGTATGCTATTGCCAACCTTACTATCGAGCACCTTGTGAAGTCGGCGGTCTTCCAGCGCTTCTATGAAGATAAGGCACTAGAAGGTGCCTAGCGCTTGTATGATAAGATAAGGGAAGCCGCCCCCTACTTCAAATGGGGGAAGATTAAGCTAGGCTTTAATCCTCGAATTCCTGTACGGGAGGTGGTGTTGGATCCATCTTCCATCTCGGTACCTTTCTTTCCCCCTCCCCAGAATGTTCCAGGATCTTTGCCCCCTAGTCCTCCATGCCCTAAGCGTGTGTATTTGTAGGCAATTCATTGTATCTCAGGCAGTGACAACTATCATATTTTATTTATGGAATCTTCATTTTGCTCGGTATTTATCTGGTTCATGTTGCTTAGTCTTTCTGTCTTAATTAATAGTTATCTCCTTTTTGGCAAAAATTGCCTTTATGACGAAGATCTTTTTCTAGGGGATTTTGTTTGTAATTCCCAACGTAGAACATTTATTTCTTATTTACTGTGCCATTAATGGAACTTAAGTAGGAGCCGAATCGTTGCCTCCGTAGTTGGACCCTTTCACAATTTTTGAAGAGTATAAGTGCAATGGGGCTTGGCCACATGGCTCCCGGCAATTATTTCTCTTAATTCTGGTGGTTGTCTTTTTGATATTCCTCTCTTGATTTGGACCATCGGTTTCTCTTTAAATAGTGTCTCTGCTCTCCACTTTTGCTGTTCATAGTGAAACCATGAGTTCTTTCTGTAGATGTTCTTTCTGCACCTTTGTTGAATCTCTTATACTTCTCTGATGCTTCAGTTGTCGTTGCCTTTACGGCTATACAGGATGCATATTTTTGGAGGTTGATTCCTCCGTAGGTGGAATTATTTTTGGCTCCGATCTTCAATCGCCATTGGCCCTTATAGCTTTGATCCTTAATCGACACATAGTGCCCTTTGGGGTTCCAGGCTTTTGGGCTGCCTTTCTGCGTGGTGTGCCCTTGCCAATACTTGGTGGGGTTATACTATCACAGAGAAGATGAAAGTCTTAAGGGGGCTATTTTCTGCCATCCCTAACCTCTTCAGAGTTCGAGGTATGGAGGTTTTGCACAACCAGTGTGCTGGAGAACCTAAACCGGTGCCTTGCTCGTCGTCTTCATCCTCCTCATCTCTGGTGCCTTAGTAGGTCGGCAATGGAGGTCATTTGGGTTTTGGAGGAGCTCAAAGATGTCGGGATGGTGATTCCCATTTAGCGAAGCAGTCCCTCAGGACTTCTCGGAGTCACTTTGGGACAGATCGTATTGCATCATGAATGTTGGGGTTGATCATACTCAACCCAATGTTCTTGTTGTTGCTACTCATGTCTCATGCTTCTCGTCCCCTGGTTCATTCACGCCTCAATGATCTTCTCTGGTGGATCAAGACAATGCACATCGGGCTTGTGGGTTAGGCACATTTTGATTTCGCCTTGCTTTCTTCCTTTAGGAGAAGAATCCAACTGGAACCGAGCACAACTTACATTTGAATCTTGTAGTACCATTTGATTCCATTGTTTGTAACAATCTAATGTATCTGTAGCACTATTTGAAATCTATCAATAAAGAATTCTTATTTTTGACTTGTCTCTTTTGGTCTAATTCCTTCTTTTACGCTTCCATTGTTATGGTCGGTCTCTCGCTCTATCATCATTATTAATGACACTTCTGACCTTTTCTATCGTTGCGGTGTAATTCGTCGATATGCTCGGATGACCATTCTCTTCTTTGGGGAAACGCCCCTATGGTGCAACTCACCATTATGGTTGGATGACCATTGTCTTCATTGGGGACACCCCTATGGTGCAACTCACCATTATGGTCGGATGACCATTGTCTTCATTGAGGAAATGCATGATGCAACTCACCATTATGGTCGGATGACCATTGTCTTCATTGGGGAAACGGCCCTATGGTGCAACTCACCATTACGATCGGATGACCATTGTCTTCATTGGGGAAACGTCCCTATGGTGTAACTCACCATTATGATCGGATGACCATGCTCTTCATTGGGGAAACGCCCCTATGGTGTAACTCACCATTATGGTCGGATGACCATGATCTTCATTGGGGAAACGCCCCTATGGTGCAACTCACCATTATGGTCAGATGACCATTGTCTTCATTCGGAAAACACCCCTATGGTGCAACTCATCATTATGGTCGGATGACCATTGTCTTCATTCGGGTAACTCCCCTATGGTGCAACTCACCATTATGGTCGGATGACCATTGTCTTCATTGGGGAAACGCCCCTATGGTGCAACTCACCATTATGGTTGGATGACCATGATCTTCATTAGGAAAACGCCCCTATGGTGCAACTCACCATTATGGACGGATGACCATTGTCTTCATTGGAAAAATGCCCCTATGGTGCAACTCACCAGTATGGTCGGATGACCATTGAATTATTGGCACATCACTAGTAATAGCATGTGAAATTTGCTTAGAAGATGATTACAAAGTTTAATTGCAAGAATAAACCATTGCTATAGTTTGATGAGTAAGCATTGATATCTTTATTGGTCATAGCCACATGAAACTTTGAAACAACTTCAATTTTGATTCAAAACAAATGGGAACTGACCTCATTGATAGAATTTTCACAAATTTTCTGCATTCCAAGATCATGGTATGGGTACTCCCTCCAAAGTCTCCAAATGAAAAGCCCATGGCACCACTTGCTTGGAGATTCTATATGGTCATTCCCAATTGGGCGCTAGTTTTCCCATGGATCTCGTGTCAAAGGCTTCTATCTTGCGAAGCACCAGTTCTCCTCGATGAAATTTTTTTAGTTTCAACTTCACATTATAATGGTGTGTCATCCGCTGTTGGTGAGGAGCGTTCCTTACCTAAGCTGTTTCTCGGATTTCTTCCAACAATCCAAATTTGATCTTAACTCCTCATCATTAGCTTATGGATTGTATAATTGCACCCTCATTGATGTTTCCCCTATCTCCATGGGGATTACTGCCTCGGTTCCATATGCCAGCCAGCATAAATGGTGTTTTGCCTGTTGCAATTCTCATTGTTATTCGGTACGCCCATAAAGTACTGGGTAATTCCTCTGCTCATAATCCTTTCGCTGTCTCCAATTCTTTTTTATTCTATCAAGTAGGATTTTATTCATGGCTTCTACCAGGCCATTGGATTGCGGGTGTGCTATCGAGGTCTTTCGCAACTGAATTTCATAATGATCACTGAATTCTTTGAATTTTTGCTCAAATTGCTTTTCGTTGTTAGTGATAAGTGTTCTTAGAATTCCATATCTGTAAATGATAGAGTAGAGGAAGAATCTCCATACTTTTGCAGCTGAAATTACAGCCAAAGCTTCTGCCTCCACCCATTTGGTAATGTAATCCACGGCCACAACCATAAATTGTCTACCTCCTGATGCCTTTGGGAAGGGTCCTAGAATATCCATCTCCCACTGTACAAAAGGTAATGGACTGGAGATTGAAGTGAGCTCCATGGCCGGCTGGTGCATGATCGATGCAAAAGTTTGGCATTTGATGCATTTGCACGGAAAACTCATTGCTTCCTTCCATAGGTATGGCCAAAAGTACCCCTGCCTGATGACTTTATCAGCCAGTACTATGCCCCCAAGTGTTGTCTGTAAATGACTGTGAATTTCTCTTTGAACATATTCTACCTCGGATGGCCTGAGACATTTTAAGTAGGGCATGGCATATGCTTTCTTGTAAAACACTCCCCCAATCATCATGTACCATGCTGCTCTCATTCTTATCTTTTTGGCTTCTTCCTTGTCCGTTGGGAGTGTGTCCCTTTGGAGATATGCTATCAGGGGGTCCATCCAGCAGGGTTCAACTTCAATGGGCAGTATGTCCTCGGTTTCTTCTATACTTAGCGCTCCGAGCACGTCTATGTATACGGTTCTGCCCAGATCTTGAAATTCTGAGGTGGCTAGCCTAGAAAGCGTGTCTGCTGAGGCATTCTGTGCTCGTGGTACCTGCAATATTTGAAAGCTGGTGAACTCATTAATTAAGTTATGCAATTTTCCCAGATATTGTGCCATGCGTGGTTCTTTCGCCTCGTATTCTCCATTAACTTGGTTTACCACCAATTGGGAATCGCTATGCACGATGATGTTCTTCACTACCAAACTCTTCGCCAGGTTCAGACCTGTAATTAGGGCTTCATATTCTGCTCTGTTGTTTGTGGTATGGAATTCAAATCTTAGCACATACTGCACTAAGAATCCCCCTGGGCTTGTCAATATCAGGCCAACGCCACATCCGTTACCATTAGATGAACTGTCCACAAACAAGGTCCAAGTTTCTGTTACCTCCCTAGCTTCAGCCTCTGGTGCTATCTCCTCATCCGGTAAGGTGCATTCGATGACAAAGTCTACAAGGGCCTCAGCCTTAATGGTAGTGCAAAGCTTATACTGAATGTCAAATTCTCCCAGCTCTACCGACCATGCTACTAGCCTCCCAGAATGGTCATGCTTGGCTAGGATTTTCTTCAGAGGCTAGTTTGATATTACTTCTATGGTATAGGCTTGAAAATAAGGTCTCAACTTCCGACCAGCCGTTATCAGAGCATGGGTGTACTTCTCCACATTGCTGTATCTAGTTTCTACCTCTAGGAGCACCTTGCTAACATAGTAGATTTGTCTATGTACCCGTCCATCTGCTCAGATCAGAGCTGCGCTTACCGCCATCGTAGTAATAGCTAAATAGAGCTGGAGAGTATCCCCTGGTTCTGGCTTGGTCAAGAGCGGTGGTTGAGCCAAATATCTCTTTAATTCTGTGAATGCTGCTGGCATTCTTCCGTCCACTCGAAAATGAGTCTAGTTCCCTTTGTTTGTCTCTCCCGTGTTCAGTTTTTTAATGCTTTAAAGAAGGGTAGGCAGTGGTCATCGAAAGCCAAAATAAACCTTCCTAGCGCCACTACTCTCACCGTCAACTCTTGCAAGTCCTTGACTCTGCCCGGTGGATGCATTTCTAGTATGGCCTTGATTTTAGCTGGATTAGCCTCTATTCCTCTTCTTGAGACCATAAACCCGAGGAACTTCCCAGAGATGCCAAAGGCGCATTTTGCCAGATTCAACTTCATTTTGCTTTCCCTTAAGACCTGGGATGCCTCATCCAGTTTAGAGTGATGGTGTTCTGCCTTCAAGCTTTTCACTAGCATATCATCTACATATACTTCCATATTATGCCCTATTTGACCCTTGAAGATGTGGTTCACTAGTTATTGATATGTGGCCCCGACGTTTTTTAACCCGAAGGCCATACGGGTATAACAATATGTATCCCTTTCGGCGATGAAGGAAGTTTTCAGAATATCAAGCTTGTACATTCTAATCTGATTATATCCTGAATAGGCATCCATGAAACTCAACATCTCATGGCCGGCAGTTGCATCTATCAATAAATCAATACGAGGCAAAGGGTAGTAGTCTTTAGGGCATGCTTTATTCAGATCAGTGAAATCAATACACATCCGCCATTTGCCATTAGGCTTTGGCACCATTACAACATTGGAAAGCCATTCTAGATAGATGGCCTCTTCTATAAAGCCTGCTTCTACCAACTTGGTTACCTCTTTGATCACTTTCTCTTGTCGCTCTAGAGCAAAAGTCCTCTTTTTCTTAAAAACTGGCTTGGAGGTAGGGTACACGCTGAGCTTATGCTCGGCTAACTCTCGATCTACTCCAGGCATGTCGGATGCCGACCATGCAAATATATCAGCATTGGCTCTCAAGAAATTCATGAGGGTGCTCCTATGCTCGTCACTCAGACTCACCCCAATCTGCACGGTACATTTTACATCCCCTTCAACGATCTCTATGGGGACCAAATCCTCAGTTGGCTCTGTTCTTTCATGCTCGGTGGTGTCTTGGTTGTCGTCTAGGTTGATTAAGAGCATCTGTGGCTCCTTAACCTTGGCTCTTAGATATCCCTCGTAGCATCTCCTGGCAGTTATGTGATTTCCTCTGCACTCCCCAACTCCCTGATCAGTTGGGAACTTCATTACGAGGTGAGGGGGAGGAGACCACCGCCTGTAGAGCATTAAGCCCTGGTCGTCACAGTATTCCATTGTGGGTGGAGTTTACCTTTACCACCAAAAATTTCATCCTCATCGTAGCGAGCTTGGGCTCTGTCCCCACCATCACCAATAGTTCAATTGACCCCTCAACATGTACCAGGGCTCCATTGAATCCGTACAGGGGGGATTCAATCATTTTCAGTATCTCGAGTTTCAAAAGCATTTTCTCAAATGCATCGTAATACAAGATATCAACTGAGCTCCCGTTATCCACAAGTATCCTTCCCACAGTACAATTGGCGATAGTCATCTTGATTACTAGAGCATCATCGTGGGGAGACTGGATGTCAGATAAATCTTCGTCTGAGAATGTAATTTGATGCTCGGTCCTCCTCCTCTTGTCTGGTACTTTTGTTTAAAACACGCTCCGAACATGATTTTTTCTTGAGTTGGAGGACTCGCCTCCTAGCCCTGGGCCTCCATATATCATGGCTATTTCCCTTATGGGGGCATTCTCGACATGTTGTTTCCCTCTGGTATGGTCTTCTCTGTCCAACTAAGCAGGTGATATGGGCTTCAACTTGGGTTCCCGGGTGTGATAGTCTTGTCTTCTATCACTGCCATCTTTCTTGACAAACCGGCCTAGACGGCCCCTTTGGATGAGCGCTTCTATCTCGTCCTTCAATTGCCTGCAGTCCTCGGTGTCGCGACTATGGTCTTGGTGAAATCGGCAGTATTTATTCTTGTTACGCTCATGCGCTGGTTTCACCATCTTGGCCATCCACTGCAAGGTCACCTGGTCCTTTATCTCGTTTAAGATGTATGCTCGATTGTGCGTGAGAGCCGTGTAAATAGGTTCTGGATCTGCATCGCTCTTGGCGATCCATGCCTTCTTGTCATCTCTCTTCCTCCTTCCCTCCTTCTCATCTTTGCCGCACTTTGAACCGCTCTCCCCGACCTAGATGTCTTTCTTTTCTTGACCTTTCTTCTTAGGTTTATCTTCTTTTTCTTGCTCGGCCGCCAAAACTTTGGCCAGATTGATATATTTCTCACAGCATGAGAAAAATTCATACATATCTCCTGGTTCATCCATGATCAGGGATTTCTTCAATTTGACATCTCGGATACCGCTGCGCAACGCCTGAAACTTCACCATCTGATCTAGGTTTCGGACCTCCAGGGCCTCCTTATTGAATCTTGTAAGAAAGTTCCAGATTGACTCATCGGGGCATTCCTTTATGGCCAGAAGATTGGCGGCAGTCTTCTTGTGGACCCTACTGCTCACAAAGTGGGCCAGAAAGGCCCGCCCAGATCCAAAAATTGGAGAGTGAGCACGGCTGAAGGCGCGAGAACCATTGTCTCACTGCCCCCTTTAAGGTGGAGGGGAACACTCTATCCATTATGGCGTTCGAGGCACCTTTAAAAGAACATCAGGGACTTAAAATTTTCTAAGTGATCTTCTAGATCCGTCGTGCCTGCGTAGTGTCCTATGGTCGGCATCTTGAACCCCTTCGACAGAGGTTCCTTAAGGATCTCATCCGTGAATGCCAGATCAATAGTGAACTAGAAGTCATGATTAGGGGCAAGGTTCTTTCCTTTCATGATTTCCTGGATCTGATCCTGCAGTTCCAAGACCTTGTCATTCAAAGCTTGTTTGACCTTGGTCATCTGGGAACCTTGATTCTTGTTGTTCCTTGGCACTTCTTTCCCCTTTCACATGGCATTGTTCGCATTGCTGTGGTTCTCGCTATGCTCTAGGGAAGGAGTTCTTTCTCTATCCCGCGACGGTCGTGGGGGTATCTGGATCCCCTGTAAGAAATCACGCTGTAACTCTACCATCTGGTCCATCTTGTCCTACCAGCGAGCCTACAGTACGTCGAATTGCTCCACTATCACGTACCGTGGTGGGTCTCCTGGGAGTCTGGGATGAGATTTCTCCTACTGTGATTCATTCACTTCGAGGATTGGATCCTCTGCTGCCTAGCAAGAGCTTGCAGATTCACCCAAAGATCCTCCCTGAGCGATGGCAGGAGTAGCAGTTGGAGTAGTGACTACTGCAGCGGCGGCGAAGACGGTGGCCCTTGTGAGTTTTGACTGATTTCTGGTATTAGTCATGGTGGGATCTTCACAGCTCTCTGTTCTTCGCTTCCCACAGACGGTGCCAAAATGTTGCACAAAGAATGTTGCCGGAGGAAGACCCTCAGGCCATACAACTTTCAAGCTAGCCCTGGGCTAGGAATGAATTAGGGAATAATGAAGATAACTCTACTATGTTTCTTGATTTCTTTATTGATAGATGAATTGGTCCTTTTTACATGAGCAATAGGGCTCTTATTTATACAAGTTCAGGCCCAATCCCTTTCCTATTCCATTCCTTCGATCTGCCAGAGGACCTTTCCTTTCTGGTAAGGTGGTCCCTGCATGCTCGGATTAGGAAGCCCTTATAAGAATCAAGATTCTCCCCTCAAATCTTGGGATCCTTCCCGATTTGGCACGTGAGTTACGGTTATCTGCGTATACCCACTCGGAAGTTTACAGCTGCCTTTACTGATGTGTCCAGGCCGGTATAACTGTCTTGGGTGTGAATTTTTGGGCTTCGGGTTGAGAATCTGTTTACTTGTAGCCCAAGTGGGGCCATGTGTAAAGTAGGGATTGGATGCAAAAAAATGGGAAATCAATACCCTTCGGTTAATCCAAGGCAATGGTATGGTTTTGTTCGATTTGGATGATTTGTGGAACGACACCCTTTGATCAATCCAAGAAAATGGTATTTGGAAAGATACCCTTTGGTCAATTCAAGGTGATATGGTTTTGTCCGATTTGAGCAATTGATCAATTATCCATGTTTTTAATGAGGGATGTGCCCCATCTTAATGATTTGCTGGGGAATGAGCTATACACAAGTTTGGCAATGGTTGGATGATAAAACTGTAAGTGAGTGCAAAAGTGATTGAAGGTTTGGTTAAACCGTATGCGAATCCGATGGAACCAAATGATTAGAGATCGGGTTGTATATGAGTTCAACAATGATTAGATAATCCAATTGCACATGAGTACAATGAAAATCAGAGTTCAGACGGTATACGATTGCTATAATCAAAGCATTGGACAATACACAAGAAAATGCAATCCTATGCATATAGATCCATTATGAAAATGAAAAAGTAATCCAACATGTTGTAGGTATCGCAACCTCCGAATATGGGGTACACCGCCTTGCGGGCGGAATCCAAATAGTTGTTCACTTATTGAAGTCCCTTGGCGACGAGGAAAGGATTAATCGGATTTGATTTATTAAACATGGGGGTTGGGATCATGCTTCATATATCAATATAAAAGGAGTTGCCACCTAGGATTCGGGCCTAGGACCCAATGGGTGTAGCCTCATCCGGGGTGAACAGAAAGGGCTACGTGATTCAATGTGGTTTAGTCAGAGATTCTGGGTAAGTGGTCAGGTTATGAATGTGGGAAGGTATTAGCACCCTATCTCTCCTAATTAAACTGGTCTTTTTACTAGATACTTGATTTCAAACGTTCTCCCTTAATGATGTGTCCTATAGCAATATACAAGGCTAACTTGTGATACATCAAACACACGAAAATATGCTAATCATAATGCTTGTAGCTAAAAATGTTGATATGCATATTAACATGAGTTGCTTTAATGGTTGCAAGGTATACTAAATGCTTTGTGAAAATTAAAACAAGAAGAGAAAAACTACATTTTGTAAATAAAAATTACTATTTACACTATAGCAAGCTACTTTACTAATCTACATCATGCCAAAAATAATAAGAAAGAAAGAGACAGATACTTGACACGAAATAAAGGAATTAAAGGAAAATGTATCAAATACAAAATATGCGATGGCCCAAGGCTCAGGTGGAGATGGATGACTGACTTGCCTCTCTCTTGTTGGATAGGGTAACAACTATATAAAATTGATTTGGATTACTCGGACTTTGGGCAGAGTAATGGCTGTAAAAGGAAATTTTGCTACTTGGACTACGGGCAGAGTAATGGCTGAAAATGGGATTTTAGCTACTTGTTCTCAAATAAAGGCGATATATGGGATTTTGCTACACGTACTCAGATAGAGTAACGACTGTGTGTAGGCTAAACATGGGCCATGTATTATGGGAAGACAAGGCTTTGAGCAAAACAACCTTTAGGCATGGTAATCGAAGGATCTACCCACGGGGAAGGATGATCAAAGCTAGCAAGAGGGGCTAAAAAAAGATATGGGAGGGCTCAAGAGGAGCAAAATGGGAGAAAATGGGGTGAAAATGAGGCAAAACCAAACTTTAATGTCTGATTCAAGCTCCACCAGTCGACCGGTTGCCAACTGACTGTACTATTGAACCTTTTGATCAACCCGCAGCTCGATCAAGCTGATTTAGTTGACCGGCAGACCTATCGGCAATAAAACTTTAGACTAGTACTAATCCAATTGACTAGATCCTACTTCTAGGCTTAGGTCCTCTAACCTGTGGTTGCTCAATCGGCCATAACTTGCTCGTGGTACGACGAGCTCTGTTTGGAGGTATCATCCCGGGTCAGGTGTACTGGATTAGGGCACATTGCTACTTGCCCCCGTCCGTGAGCTGGACACCTTGACTGTCCAGGCTCTAGTGGAGAGATGGTGGCCGAGCACCCACACATTCCATCTCCTACTAGGAGAGGTGACCATCACGCCTCATTTTTTACATGATCATGGGGCTACCATTTGGAGGGACGCCCATGGTACTGACTCCAGAGGACCGGGTCGATCGCTTCTCTTATTGGAGTCCTATGACCGGACTCGAGGTCACTCACAGAGGCATGCCTGTTGCTACCATGAGGTGGGTATGGGAGGAGAAGGGGGTGACAGATCAGTCACCTTCGGAGGAGCATGATCAGATGGCCCGGTGCTTCCTCCTCTATTTTCTAGTTGAGGTCGTGATTGGTGATACGAATGGGATGGTGACTGTCGACCTCCCCTTCTACCGATTCTTTGAGGACTTTGACCTCGCGGCAGGGTACGACTGGGGAGGTTCGGCTTATGCCCACCTCCTCTACATGATGGACTTCTTAGTCTTGGGTTCCCAAAACCTTATCGGGTGCTCCTATGTCATCTGGGTAAGTCTCTCTCCCCCCTTTTAGATTAACAACTTTATTATCATCCGAGCTTATTAATCTCTTTTGTTTTTCTACAGGCATGGAGCTACGAGGTCCTGGGCTTCTGAACTCCTCTCTTTAGGGGAGGTGAGGACCAGGGTATCACTTTCCCTAGGGCCAGGCGATGTTCCAAGGGAATTCTCTTAAAGAGCGGCCGTCATAAGGATCTTCCTTCTGTTCGGGGCCTTCTGAACGAGTTACGGTTCGAGGATGTGAGTTCAGGACTACTCTCTTTTTTTTTCATTTTTTAATTCTAATTTTGCACTTATACATTTTTTGGTTGGCAGGTCTCCCTTCGTCCCTACCTTCTAGAGTATCTATCCCTTTGAGCGGGTCCTATTTGCTCAGGCTTTCGCTCTCTGTTCCCGACGGATCCTTATTGAGGGTCCATGGGGATTCTCTTTCTATCTGGGAGAGCGGGTGTCTGTGCAGTGGTCTGAGAAGAGACTCATTCCTTGTCTTCCTCTAGCTCACATGAACACTTGGAGCCGGAGGAGATTCAGCGCTTGAGGGTCGGCGAGCCGAGGGCTCATCTTGCCACTACCAGGGACTACCCGACGTTTCTTTTCCAAGAGACTGTTTGTGTCCCTCTCACTCCGGAGGGTCCTCGGGTATGATTTCTTCACTCTTTGTCAATCAACCAAAAAACTTATTGAATCATGCTAACTGATTTGGGTTCTTTTTTTTTGTTTTACAATATCCTATCTACCCCCTCTTCCCTGGGAGCTTTGGACAGTCCTCATGTGCCTCTCGGACGGTAAGAGCAGACCTTGAGGTGGAGACTTCTGGCAGAGTTCCTCTGGTGCGATTGGCGGGTATGGATGACCACATCCCCTACTACCGCCCATGGTTTGTCAGACCCAACGATCTGAGCATGTCAGACGTCGAGCTGCCGCCTCCTAGGTCAACAGACCACACCTCAAATTTTGATGGCCAAATGGTGGGATTTATCGTATTTGCAGGGGACACCGGTTGGCGGGATTATGGAGTGGACTAACACAATGCCCTTCTCTCTTTTTTTTTCTTCTTCTTCTTTTATTGTTTTTTTTTTTGAGACCGCACTCGAGAGGCTGAGTTGCCTACGTATCCCTCGAGAGGAATCAGGTCGAACGTAGTTCAATATAATTAGAATTGAAATGAAATCCAAAGTCTTCCCTCTCAAGTTTAGTGAGATGCATCGCTTTGCCTAGCAATATTGCTCTCGCTCTATAAGGACCACTTCAATTGGGCCAAAATTTTCCCTTTGGGTCATGTATCTGGGTCCTTAGAACCAAACCTCCTTTGATATTTCTAGAGTCTACCCCTTGTTGGATGCTCTAACCATTCTTTGCTGACATGACTTTCATTCCCTTTTCATTCAAGAGATTGAATTCTAGACCTCATTCATTCCCCTTCCAATAGCTGATTATTAAACAATACTCGAAAGGTAGGAACTTGAACTTCCACAGGTAAAACAGCCTCTACTCCATATGCTAGAAAATGTGGAGTTGCCCCAGCTGAGGTTCGTATTGATGTTTGGTAAACCCATAAGGTTAGTCGAAGCTTCTTAGCCCAATCATTATGCGCATCTACCATCTTCTGCAATGTGACTTCCACATTCATGTTGCTTAAAGCCTGAGAATAGTGGACTTATGCTTTTATGCCAAGTTTAGCACAAAGCTCTTCCACCTTTCCTTGGAAATGTAAGCCTTGATCTGGAATCCATTGTTGAGGCGCACCACACCTGCAGGTGATGTTTTCTTTTACGAATTTTGCCATCTTAGCAACGTTTAGTGTTACACCCGCACCCCAAATATACCCCTACACCCTGGGGCAGTTTAGACCTTTACCAAAGGTAATGCCACAATGGCACTAGCCAACACCTATAACCTCAGACTTAAAATATTATTATAAGAGACCCCTTGAACCCCGGGAAGTGTGGGCCAAAGCCCCACAACTTTCCTTGAAGTTTGGGCCCTGACAGTAGCACCGTAGTCACAAACGGACTCACTCGTATTGAATCCGCTTGAAGATCAGCCCATGCTACTACTTGCCCTTTTGGTAATTTTTCCTATGGGACCCACATCCCCGTGTCCCGGACACACTAATTGGACCTTTGGGCCATGTGGACCCCTACCCTTACCATTGATTGGTTAAGTGGGCCATGAGAGTGGGCCCATAAGGCCAAACTTAAAGAATTAACGGGTTTTATATACCCTAACTTAAACCAAACAGACCTTGGAGGACAATTGAGTCCGATGGACTTAGGGTGCACCCAAACACACCCTAATTAACTAAATGGGCCCAACGGTCTAAGACTTGGACCAAACATGCCCTAAGACCTAAATCAAAACCCATTTAAAGCCTAAGGGATTAAAATGTATTCTAAGGACCTAAACCAAACACTACCTAAGGCCCCTTCTACCCCTTAAAGATAAGAGATCCCTCCCATTCACTTATCTCTCCTCCTCTAAGCCAAATCGTGGAGGAGAAGAGACAAGAGAAGGAGGAGGAGGAGGAAGGAAAGGGAAGAAGTAGAAGTGGGAGAGGAATGAGAGGGGAAGGGAAGAAGATGGGAGCTATGCCAAAATGGCTGGCTGCCCCACATCTCCTCCTCTTGCTGACCAGACATAGGGAGAAGAAGAAGGTAAAGGAGAAGAGATGGAAAGGAAGGGAGAAGGTCAAGGGGGCTCACCTAGCCTTGTCCTTGCTGCCTCCATTGAAGGTAAGACCTCAAACCCTTGACACTTCTCTTTCTCATTTCCTTTTTGTAGATTTCCTTGAGCATTGGGCTGACCTAGGGTTCCATTTGGAAGCTCTAAAGGTACTGACCTAGCTCTAGGAATGGTTCCCATGAGCTGCATTTGCAACCATTGTTGCTTACCTATGGTTTTGAACCTTGAAATCTAACCCTTGGACCAGTTTGAGACCAAACCTTGTAGGATCTTAAATCCAAGAGGTGAACCTAGGTTCTAGTGACCCTAGGGAGGCTTAGACACCCCCTCCATGACCCTGAGGTGCTGAGGTGCTCCAAGCTTCAAGTTGGAGCAAAAGCCCTTTGAAATCTCAGACTGGATTGTCGACGGACGCATGACTGGATCCACCAATCGTGGTACCATCCATCAGCCCGCCCAATGTAAACCCTATGAACTGACCTGAAGGGATGAATGAACGGACTCAAGTCTATTGCATCCGCCCAAGGCCAGTTGCTCTCGGGCATGTCTCAGAGATTAAACGGATGCAGGGGCGGACCCAAGAAGCACATCCGCCCATTGATCCGCTCCCTTTCTGGTGTGTCTCAAGTGTCAAACGGATACACGATCGGATCCAAGTAAGATGTTTCGCTCGTGGGTCCGCTCGCTCTATTTTTACTTTTTGGCCTGAACGGAGTCAGGGATGGACTCACCTCTGCTGAAATCGTCCGTGAGTCTGCTCGTGCTGTTTTAGTTGAAACTTGATTTTAACCTTAGGGGCCTAGCATGGGACCCTTCTATGCATGCTTTAATGATTTTTTTTGTATGTCTAGGCTGGTGCACCGGTGAGATTCATGTAAACCACGCCGAATGGCACCCGATGCCCAGGGAGATTCATGTCAATCATGTCAGGTGACGCCCGAGTTCGGTGAGTGGGTTTTGGGTGACTTTGTTGGGTTTGAATATATATATTTGATAATCTTAAGCATGCTATCATATAATTATAAGCATTGTGCGCATTGCATTATATCATATAATTATAAATGTGATAGTATGCTCACCATTGTATCGAGCTACGGTGCCAGGTGTGCTGGTATCGGAACCCCAATTTAGTTAAATTATGAAAACTGCTATATGTCATCCTAATCTGTATGTGCTGTGCCGTGCTGGTACCCGGGTACTAGATGGAATGGGATGTTGATGCACTCGGAATACCTCTCGGGATGATAGGACCTGCATATAGTATATCTGTGGCTAGAATGCTTGTTCCCTTATACTACGACCTTTGCCAACAGGGGTTTATGTGTTGGATAGTCTGAGCACCTGATAGCTATGGAGATGGGAGAGGCCAGGTCAGGGGTAGTGATGGCTATTGTGCTCTACCACTGGATGGTCATGATGGCTTCTACCGCCGTAGGTCCCCTCGTGATAATTGAGGTTTCACTGAGGCGATAAGATAAGTGACCCTCAGTGTCTTTCGAGTTATCACAGTAGCATATACTTGACAAACAGAATTGTGTGCTAGGTGGAAAATGAATCTAACATTAGCATGCATCATTCTGTTTGATATTGATTGTATGATGTACATGCATTCTCCTTTGCTCCCTCACTAGCTAGTGTAGCTAACCCCGTTGTACAACCCCTTTTTAGTTTATATGCAGATAACCTTTTGACGAGCACCATTGGATACGAATCAAGTGGAGCCAGTAACCATGACTTAGATGTAGATGTACACCCAAGAGTGGTGCCCTTGGGGCAATTAATTATTATTTAATTTCTATATCCATTTCACAATCATGTATAAACTGTATGTTTAATTATTAGGAGAGATTGAATGATTACGAACATTGATATTGTACTATGTATTATTATTAGAGAACCGATGCTCTATAATTTCACATGATTTTAATTTAATTTCACTTTCGCTAACTCTGTAATTGGAATGGTTTATTCTACTTGATGCGTTCCTTTCTGTCGTCATAATGTGATGATAGGGTGGACTATGGCTCGGGACACTGTATCTGTGATCCTGGTAGGTGTTGGGATGATGTGTGATTATCTCAGTCATACCCCTATATGATAAAATATCTTACATTGGGATAGGGGCGTGGCAGAGTGGTATTAGAGCGATGATGCTCTACACCGACCACAATTCGGCATAACCTCTTAATTTACTCTCCACAAATTAGGTTCTAAATTAAAAATCTCAAGAACATAAATCCTTGTATGTGGACATAGGAGAAGACTGATTGGAGTGAAAACAAGAACCTAGATGATAATAGGCAATATGGAAATTAGTACTTGAAATATAGGCTGTTGAATATAACTATGCAAATGTTGTTGGGTTTTAAAATAGTTAATAGATGGGTAAATATATATAATGACCCATAATGAATAAAAATGGATTAAACATAACCAACCCATAATTCTGAACAATGATCTAAAAGAGGGAATTAAGCATAAATATATGTATATATATATATATATATATATATATACATATGAAGTTAAGTACAACTACTCCAATGGTTCCAAACCCTTCCAGAAGGCAACTATGTCCTTCACAATTCGACACCTGTGATTCTATCCTATCTAATCCAAATTTTGCAAATCCAACCATGATTGTATCAAATTTTATTTGGGCATACCTGTGCCCTCTCCAACCCAAAATATTAGATTTCACCTGTTCCGACCCAAAACACCTGATTTTCACCACACAAGATCAATATATACATTCGTTAATTCCAAAGGTTCCCTGATTGTTCAAATTAACTAATCAAAAGACAAAAAAGAGAAATGTAAGAGAACTAAAGGAAAAGTAAAAATAAAAGAGTTCTACAACATATCCATCAAAGTCAGAAACTAAAGAACTGATAAAACAACTTCAAACTTGCTGGAGGAGAGGAATTGGGCTAGTCATCTGCACCGTCGCCACCACCGCGACCTAGGAAGGCATTGATGTCATCTATTCCTCGCTCTATGGCCTCAAGACGCCAAGCTTGGGCATTGAGTTGCTTCTTGATCCCATCAAAGCCATCCGCCACCCTCACGTTCACCCGTCTGATGGCCATCAAGATGTCACTCCCTCCCCCTGGTGCACCTGAATACCCTGTTGCAGATGGTCCAGAACCCATGAACTCGGGACTATCATCACTGTCATCCTCATCATCATCTCTGACCCCTCTACCATCCTCGTACTGAACTTGCTCCCCTGCACTGTCATAATCATAATATAGTCCCATCTTCTGTAATGCATTAAATCCAATGGGCCCCTCAATGCTTGATTTCTTGGGCTCACGGTCTAGAGTGACCCCAAAGAACAAGAAGATCTTAGTAAGCAGCTGACCATAGGGCAGAGTGTTTTTGCGAGTAGGATTCAGTACTGCACGAGCCATGTGCTGTATGATTACATGAGGTAAGCAAATATGTTGGCCAGTGTACAGAGAGTGGGCTAGGACCATAGACATCAAAGGAGGAAAAGTGTTGTGTCTCCTAGAAGGAGCCAGATTGGTCCTGGCAATGAAGATGAGGACCCGTTGAGAAGGCGGAAACTTGGACAGATCAACATTCGCCTCATATTTGTCTTTTTCAGAACCTTAAATAACTCCCTGCCCTCATCTGGGTGTAAACACTTATCTGGATGACTACCTGGAGGATAATAAACCTCCTTACCCTCTGATGAGATATCGAGGATAATTCCCAATTCCTCTGTAGTAAAGCTAATGAATACTCCCTTTACCAGGGAAGTCTGCCTGAACTCATCATCCTCCTCCTTAACCAGTAATAGGTTAGAGTAAAATTCCCTGACCCAGGTGGGGTAATAAAACTCATGCTGAACCAGCATGTTACTCCACTCCAATCTCTTGAACCTGGCACCTACCTTATACGCCAGTAGTTCTTCCACTGTCACATCCCTCTCCACAAGAATCTTTCTGTTACACAGGTGCTCTCTAAAGATCCCCTTAGTCTTTTCTGATGATAATCGAAGCACATTGTAGGCAGTAGGGATGGAAGGGACAATGGCAAGGTCCCTCTTTCTCTTGGGAGCCATGACTAGTTACCTACATACAAGGCACCACCAAAGGAAATAGCAAAGGTAAGCCAAATTGGGATAGTGACATATGATTGGCAAATAGAATCAAAGAAGTAAAATGCACAAGTGATATGGAAATGGTTGAAGAGAAGGCTATACATGATGATGAAGATATATATATATATATATATATGTCACACCCCAAACCACCCCCTGGGAGGATTAGGTAGGTGACCCAAATTACGTAACGGCAATCCGCCAAATCCCACGGATCTAGAAGCAGTGCTTACATTCACAAAACCACATTCATCACTTTACCATAAGTAAGATCAGAGTGCTACAGATAAACTATAATTATAATAAAATAGAAAGCGTAGCGATACGGGAAATGATGATAATATATACATAGATAATGTTTGATACATTTCCCAACAACCCACAAACTAGGAAGCAAAGCTGACAAGAAACAAACCAAAGTAAATACATACATAAATATATACAAGATGAGCTAACTCAACCCCAAAAAGAAAAAGAAAGAAAACTACAACAGAACCACAGTCAGAATGGGGATAAACTTCTAACAAAAACAAAAAGGAGTCCCCAAGTCAAAACATCAAGTGCACTCTTCAACGGTCTTCATCAATGACCATCGAGAATGCACGCATCATTGGCACGACCTCCGTCGGGGTCCATACCAAGATCATCATAACAACCAAGGCTCTCCTCCTCGTAATGAGCCTCCATGCCATAGCGGCATCGATCTACAAAATCATCTAAGAAAAATAAAGTATAACAGAGTGTGAGCCCCATTGAGCTCGTGAGCAAATATATCATCATGCATGCACGTGCAACCACAATCCACATGATCCTACATGATATGCAAGTCCAGATTATTTATTAGCCACCTAGCATACAACTAAGTCAGCTCTGTGCTACTACAATCCCCAATACATGTATCCCTGGTACAGGCTTCTAACCCCTTCCTACGATACACCCATTGAGTTGTTGGAGAGGACCAGTTAGCTCCCGCATTCGTTCACCAAGGTCAACCTGACCAGCCCTTTGGATTAACTCCTGTGTGGTAACCGACTCAATATCAATTCACCCGAACCGGTGCATAATCATCATATGTGGCATTCTGCCAAAAATTCACCTTTCGGTGCTTCCCAAGCTGTTAGCCCGAGGCTTCCCGACAAATCTGCCCTGGGGCATCCCAGCTGTGCTGAGGCTTCTCGGCGTAAACGCCCGAGGTTTTACGGTAGTCCTCGCAATTATCCAACACCTTAACCCCTATTGGCAAGGGTGCATAGCATGGATGATGAAACTATAACCCCATGTCTATATGGCATCGTATGAGTCAGGTGGTGTCAATCGCATCCCATTCTACGGGCTACCACATGCCTCATTTTCAAGCCGACTACGGCATCTAGTCTAACAATCACAAACATCATGTATAATTCATAGTGTTGATCAACAGACAATCAATGTGTAGAATTTTGAATAATTAAACAAAATTTAATAACACAGCATTTATGATTTAAATTTAATAGCTGGCATAGCATCACAGTTACATGTACACATGATAATATTTCACTCACCAGAGTTTGGTTCTAGGAACTCAGTCGTAAAATGAGTTCCAACAGTAGTCTGATTATTGTCCTCGAGCACAGGATCAAATCCTAGATGTAAATCAGAAATTGTCATATTAAGTTTTCAATCTGTCCCTAGTAGTCCTAGGGTTAACCTAAGTTTACTGGGTCGACCCAGTGTTCAATTGGTACTCACTTGGAATCACTGGGCCTTGCATTGGGCCTTCGGCTCATGTCCAGATGCATCATCCAGAGTTTGTGGTCTAGGGGTAAAATAGTCATTCTTCATAGTTGTACCTGACTCTAGGTCAGATTAGGATCACAGTGCTATCTATAGCTTGTCTATGTTGTAGGACCTTACACAACAGGGTTTCCTTCACATGCGGGGCCCACTTGGGTTCCAAAGCATTTCCTTTATAAGGGCAGATGTGGAAAAGGGCATTTAGGTCATTTCCCATCTTCCCACAGTGTCTCATGGCCAATAGGTGAGGTTCCCAAAGCTAGATCAGCATTTTTGCAGAAAAACCCTTCAATGGGCGATGGCTCTGGCTCTGGGCGTTGGGTGCATCGCCTAGAGTCTGTAAATTGACATTGGGCTGAGATTCCAAGGTTGGGCTTCTGAGACTGAGGTCAGATTTGATCCCCCTGCATGTTAGGGTGCTATGTAGCCCTAGGGGTGACCTCCATTTTGGTCTAAATGGATCTTCCATCAGACCCACCATTTGGCTGCCAAAGGCTACCCAGACAACCTAGTGAATAGTGTCATAGGGTTTTCTCCAAACATGAACCTCAGTTTCAGCCACATGCAAGGCTGGAAACAGATGTAATTTGATGATTCATGGCTGTAATCACCTAGGGTTAGATCTGTGCAACCCTAGCTTGTATCCAGGGTTCCAAGCCACAAGCCAGCAGTGGATCTGGGCAGTGCAGCCATGCACAGCCAGATTCGGCTCTCAAGAACAACAAACCAGAATTATAAAATTGAATAAAAATCACAGATCTCCCATGCTCAAGGCTTGCATGGCAGATATAGAGTTGTTCTAGGCAAACCCTAGTTGTTTTGGGTTGCCCAGGGAGCAGAGAATCCCCAAATATAAACACAAAAGAGGAGCAGTAGATCTGAGCAGGGTTTCTATACCTGCACAGGGCTGAGAAAGCTTGGTTCCAAGCTTGGATGGGGGTGGCAGCTCCTCCTTCTTCCTTCTTCTTCTTCTTTCTTCCTCTCCTTCCTCTCCTTCCTCTCCTTCCTCTCCTTCCTCTTCTTTCTCTCCTTTCTCTCTTCTTTCTCCCCTCACGGTTTTAGTATTGCTAAGGGCTCTAAATGAGCCCAAGGCATTCCTATTTATAGGCTCAGCCCTCACTGAGGCTTGTTTGGCTATGAAGGCCCTTTTGTAAAATGAGTTTTTAAACTAACTCTGAGTGAGGTTTCAGTATTGCTAAGGGCTCTAAATGAGCCCAAGGCATTCCTATTTATAGGCTCAGCCCTCACTGAGGCTTGTTTGGCTATGAAGGCCCTTTTGTAAAATGAGTTTTTAAACTGATTCTGAGTGATTCTGGGCACACTGGTGGCATCCACACTGAACTAGGGGTTTAAGGTGGTCCCTCAGACTCCCCTCTATCTAAGGAGGGTGCCCATGTCCATGTTGGGTGGTCCCCATAATTAAAATCCATTAAAATATGCTGTTTCACTCACTGGGCGATGTCTCTGGGCCTTGTCTGCATCACCCAGTGCCATCGCCCAGAGATTGCAACAAAGCTGAATCTCAGTGGGGCTTGCACAGGGTTTGACCCTTGGTTAGGGAATTGTCCCCACTTGCCAAATAGAGGATTTTATACACTTTTCCAGAGGTGGGTCCCACACTTATGGGGAGGAGAGAGATTACCTGGAGTTCAGGCCATACATCATGTTATGAGCTATGCATTTACGGGGGTCTGCTATCCACCTACTCGCAGGCATGTAGGATGATCCACACAGGGTTTCCTCGTTAATCCATATCACTGGAGTGATACTCCACAGTGTTCTTGGTTGCCAAATCAGGGGTTCCTGTCCTTAAATCAAAATTCCAGCCAGTCAGGAGCAGGGTTTGACATTTCTCCCCACCTTACAAAAATTTCATCCTCAAAATTTGCTTACCTTCAAATTTGAAGAGTTAAGGATACTTCTCTTTCATTTCTTCTTCTCGTTCCCATGATGCTTCTTCCACTGGTTTATTTACCCAATGAATCTTTACAAAAGCGACAGTGCAGTTACGGAGGTTATGCTCCTTTCTGTCCAATATCTCCGTAGGTTGCTCTCCGTAGGTCATATCCACATCCAACTGTTCAAGTTCAGTTGATAGTACATGTGTCGGGTTGTTAATATATTTCCTTAGCATTGACACATGAAAAACATCATGGACACCTGACAAAGATGGTGGTAGTGCCAGTCGATAGGCTACGGGTCCCACTTTGTTGAGTATTTCATAAGGACCAATGAATCTTGGGCTCAACTTGCCTTTCTTGTTAAATCGTAGCAATCCTTTAGTTGGGGATACTCGAAGGAATACTTTTTCTCTGACTTCAAATTCAATGTCCTTTCTTCTATTATCCGCATAACTTTTCTGTCTTGACTGGGCTGCCTTGATCTTTTCTCTTATAATATCCACCTTGTTGCATGTCGCTTGAACTAAGATTTAGTTGAGTTCCCAATGCCTTCTGTAACTTCTCCAAAACCTTGAGGTGAACCGAGGGTCTCTGTCAGACACAATACTGACAGGCACACCATGTAAGTGGACTATATTCTCTATATATAATTAGGCGAGCTTATCCATGGAGTAGTTTATCTTGATTGGTATGGAGTGAGCTGCCTTAGTCAGTCCGTCTACAATCACCCACATCACATTCATGCCCTTCCTGGTGTTGGGTAGATTTTTCATGGAATCCATAGTAATTCTTTCCCACTTCCATTCAGGTATAGGAAGTGGCTGCAACAATCCATACGGTCGGTGTCTCTCTGCTTTTATCTATTGACAGGTGAGGCACTTGGACACGTATATTGCTATGACCTCCTTCGTTCCCATCCACCAGTAATACTTCTTCAAATCCTTGTACATCTTTGTACTTCCGGGGTGGATTGTATAGGGTGAATTGTGCGCCTCTTTAAGAATTCGGTCTTGGACGTCAAAATCATCAGGCACGCATAGTCTATCTCGAAACTTCAATGCACCATCATGGGCCAAAGAAAAATCTGGGTCCTTGTGGACACCTTGTTGTACTTCCCACATAATCTTGGCCAACTCGGGGTCCAATGGTTGCTTTGTAATTATCTCCTCTCATATCGATGGATGTAGATCCATGGCCGCTAATTGCATAGCCGTTCCTTCGATCATGAGTTCCAGATCAAGCTTCCGAGCTTCTTCATACAACTATTCGCTTACAACCAAAGAAGGAGAGATGTTGTCTGAGATTTTCTGCTTAACGCGTCAGCTACAACTTTGGCCTTGCCAGGGTGGTACTAGATTTCACAATCATAGTCTTTCACCAATTCCAACCACCGTCTCTATCTCATATTCATCTCCTTCTGGGTGAAGAAATACTTCAGACTTTATGATCGTTGAAGATTTCACTCTTTTCACCATATAGGTAATGCCGCCATATCTTCAACGTGAAAATTACCACCGCCAATTCTAGGTCATGTGTGGGGTAGTTCTTTCCGTGTTCCTTTAATTGTCTGGAGGCGTAGGCGACTACTTTACCTCTCTGCATTAGGATGCCACCCAATCCTATTCTGGATGCGTCGGTGTATACCATCATTCCTCCAGTGCCGTCCGGAATGGTCAGAACTGCAGCTGTTACCAAATGGTTTTGTAATTCTTGAAAACTCTTCTCGCATGCTTCATTCCATTCAAACTTGGCTCCCTTCTTTGTTAGTTTTGTCATAGGTGCCAAAATTCATGAGAAATTTTTAATAAACCGTCGATAATATCCGACCAAACCTAAGAAACTTCAAATCTCAGTGGCACTCTTCGGAGTTTCCCATTCAAGAACTGCCTTCACCTTACCTGGGTCTACTTTAATGGCATCCTCGGTGACGATGTGTCCCAAGAATCCAATCTGGTGAAGCCAAAATTGACATTTACTGAACTTGGCAAAAAGTTGGGGCTCTCGCAGCCGCTGCAACACGAAGGTGAGGTGTCGAGCGTGTTCTTCTTCATTCTTAGAGTACACCAAGATGTCGTCAATAAACACGATGATGAACTTATCTAACACGTCATGGAATACTCTATTCATCATGTCCATGAAAGCCGCCGGGGCATTGGTTAATTCGAATGACAACCAAAAATTCATAATGTCCATATCAAGTTCGAAACGCCATTTTGTGAATATCGCCGCTCTTGATCTTCAGTTGATGGTGTCCCGACCTAAGATCAATCTTGGAGAAAACTCTTGCTCCTTGTAGCTGATCGAATAGGTCATCGATACATGACAATGGATATCGATTCTTGATAGTCAGCTTATTCAACTCGTGGTAGTCAATACATAGCCGCATACTACCATCCTTCTTCTTAAAAAACAGCACGGGTGCTCCCCAGGGTGATACACTGGGTCGTATAAATCCCTTCTTCAGCAGGTCTTGAAGTTGAACCTGTAACTCTTTCAGTTCAATTGGTGCCATCTGATATGGTGCCTTGGATATCGGTGCTGCACCAAGAATTAGATCAATCGCGAACTCTATATCGCAGTCAGGCAATAGCTGCGTCAGATCTTTTGGAAAGACATCAGGAAATTCTCTGACAACTTCTAGTTCCTCCAAGGGTTTTATCTTCGCCTCCATGTCTATCACAGTGGCCAAAAAGCCTTGGCATCCATTATCAAGTAACTTTTGTGCCTGGAGGGCTGATAAGGTTACTCTCCTGGGTTTCTTCCTTGGTCCACTTTGATAGGTGAGGATTGACCCATCATTCATCTTAAATACTATCTTCTTCTCCGCACACAAGACGTTTGCACCATAGGCGGATAGCCAATCCATGCCTAGTATCACGTCAAAATCATTTATATTTATCGTTATCAATCGTGCGGTTAGTTTCTTCCCACAAATTTCAATCTGACAAAGGTCGTAGACCTTCTTCAAGCTCACGACACTTCCTGTCGGTGTGCTGACTACTAGCTCATGCCCGATGTCTCTCGGTTGGTCTTTCATCTTACTTGCAAAGGTCGAGGAGACGAAAGAGTGGGTCACGCTTGAGTCGAATAATACTCGTGCAGGTATGGTTGAGACATTCAGGGTACCTAGGGTTTGTAGGTAATTTAGGTTACATAAAGTAAGCCAATTAGTCCCTATAAGTTAGTAGTGTTCAGCAAACTTACCTGTTAATACATCGGGGTTCACCTCAGCTTCTTCATTCGTCATCGTAAACACCTTTCCTCGCGTCCGATTTTCCCGTGGATGAAAAGGTCTAGTGTAGGGCTGATTCAGCGAGTTGTTGCTATATCCACGTGATCTGCAATCTCTAGCCATGTGTCCCTCCTTGTTGCACACATAGCACTTATAGGGTGGAATAGCAGATGTTGAGGCTTGGCTCACTTGACTTGTTGCTGGTCAGGCTGGCAAAGCTGCTGTTGTCTCTTGACTGGTCACCGGTTGAGCAGGTCGATTGATTGTGGGACAAAAAGGGTTCTGACCCGCGTTCGGCCTACGATACGGAGTCGAGACAGAACTTGAGTTGGTTCCGCAGTAAACTTTATTTGGCCAGGCATAGGTCTGGAAAATTTTTGGCCTTTTGCCCACGGACGCCGTCACGGCTTTTTCTTTCTCTTTCTCTTTAAACCTATCTGCCATGGTCTTCGCCTTATCGACCATCTGAACATAATCTCGGATGTCCATGATTGACAATACTGATCCGATCTCAGTCTTGAGTCCTTTCTCAAATTTCTTCGCCTTACTAACTTCCCCTTTCAGGTGTTCTGGAGCAAAATGGAACAGGTCTTCAAATCGCTTTTGATAATCTAGCACTAACTTGGTTCCTTGCACTAGTGCTATAAATTCAACTTCTTTCCTATCCCTGAAACTCTCTGGGAAGTAGTTCTTGAAGAAAACTTCTTTAAATTGCTCCCACATGGGATTCGGGTGAGTAGCTTTCCACCAAGCTTCGGCTTCATTCTGCAACTGATAACCCGCACATATCAACTTCTGTGCATCCATGCACTCAAGTACTTCAAATGCCTTCTTTAATGCACTTATCCACCAATCCGGCTGCATTGCCTCAAAGGTTATTTTGAAAAATGCAGGCGGTTGAAGTTTCTTGAATCTTTCCATAACCTTGGCGGTAGAGTTCTCTGCTAAGTGTTGAGGTACAGGTGGTGGAAATAGTATGGACTGATTGGGTGGTGGTGGTGGTGCTGCGCGTTCGTGCATCATGGCTGCAAACTAAGTAGACATCTGACCAAGCAATTCTTGCTGTTGTTGCATGGTCCACATCATAGTGGTCATGAATGTAGTCACGTCACCTGTTGCCATATTTGGCTGAGGTGCTACAATAGTGGTTTGTGCAACCGCTGGGGCCTCTGATGAAGCAGCCGATGCCTCAGAATTTTAAGCCTCAGTCCCATTAGGCAGTTCAACCTCCGCTACAGCTCGAGGTTGTTTTCCTTTACAACCACCAAGTGAACTTCTCCTGGTGTTGACCATTGTGGCTTCTCTGAAAAGAGGAGCGTGTTTAATATTCCACTATCAATCGTATGGATCAACAGTTATTTCCTAGCTAGAGCAGGTACAAACCTAGTCCACAGTTCCAATGAGTTTCATGAGTCGCACCAGTAAGGTGGGTTTGTTAGATAAATTGTCGTGGTTTTATTATGTGATGTGTCTTATTGAGTGCATTGTATTTCACTTTCTTAAACATTTTATGTAACAATATGCTATGCATGACACTATATGTGAGGCTTCAAATTTTTAAATAAAGGCTTTTAATTATTTACCTGACCTAACAGGCAAGCAATTTTAGCTTCTTCCCGGTCACAAACTCCATCGCAAGCAAGTACTCTATGTCAACTCTTACTTCTTCAGCTAAGGTCATAAAATGGTCTCGCTCTTCCGGTCTACTAATGGCAACAATGGCTAAATAAAAGTCCAATCTGTTCTCAGCTCGGGGTAGTACTAGTCGTATCCGTCTCAGTCTCTCTCGCAGCTGTCTATTATAGATCATAATGCCGGGGTTTCCAGCCTTGGCTGAGGTAATAGGTCCTATCATAGGAAATGGTTCTAAGCATCAGGTCAGACTTAATTAGAAGAATTAAGTATACGTCTACTGGAACTTAAATAAACAAATCAATAAGAATGTACTTGGGTTGGCTCGAGGTACCTTAGCGTCTAAAAGTGTTTGAGTGACTAGACAGCCTATCAGATCCTATTCTTGGCTGACTTAAATTTTGGATGGGGTAATATCTACGCTCCCCACACGTCGTAAATACATAATACAACATACCTACATAACTAAGATCTATTTCACACAGCAACATTCCACACAGTTCATACATCGCAATATCCAAATACATAATAGTTTACTATTACACACACCAATTTTCACAAGTATGTATGCACATATATTTATATTTACTAGGTACTTATGTTAAGCACATTAACAAAGCCAAGGTCCTATATGTCTTACCTGAATTTCCAAATGGAAATTCCATTCCTTCAAAAAAAAAAATTTCAAAGGGGTGCTTATCTAATGTTCTTGTTTAATTAATATTTTTATTTATTATTTTTTTTTTTGTATATTATATTTTTTTTTGTGACCAATTAAGAAAATTCATATTTTTATGTCCATTAAGGTTATTATGGTTAAATCTCAAGTCCTTATATGCAAATAGCCCAAAATCAGCGAGGTTACATTCACTGGGCGATGTCTCTGGGCGTTGCTTACATCGCCCAGTGCCATCCCCCAGAGAATCAGGGCGTAGGTTTATTAGTCCGAGAGGGGCCCATTTTGGCCATAACCTCTTCTAAACTTCTCTAATCACTTGGAGAGACTCTTTGGAAGGTGGTGTGACTATTCCCACACCAAATCCTTGCATTTTCTCGAGTCATCCGCGAACTTACACGTGCCTAGGTAAGATTTCTTCGTTACATTGTCTTTTTAGGTTTCCTTTTTATTCTTTCTTGCCTAGGTTAGGGTTTTTACCATTAACTTATGCCCTAACTATCGTTTTCCTTCTTTTTTGTAGAAAATGTCTACAAGCCATCATACGGCTAGGAAGTCAATAGCCCAGAAGAGGTTACGAGTTGAGTCTGATCATTCTTCACCTTCCTCAGTGCCTCCATCATCTCCTAGAGATGATTCTACTTCTTCAGAGGAGCCCGAGTTCGATCGGTTCCATTTTTCTAGGTACGAGCGTGCTAAGGTTTGGAATGATTTTAGGTCGCTAAAAATTGTGAACGGCCGAGTGGTTCGGGTGGAGGACTTTCACCAATACAGCCTATTTGCTAGGTCCAATGCCCTAGGTTGGGCATCTATGTTGTCTCCTACCGAGCCTTGTTATCCCAACTTGGTTCGGTACTTTCACTGTAACCTAGTGCCTTCTAGTGTACAAGAGTTCGGAGTGGAGAGTAAGGTGAAGGGAGTGGATATTAGGCTGACCATTGCTTCACTAGCAGAGATTTTGAGTTTACCTAACTCAGGAGAGAGGTGTTATTATCAGCCATGGATGGACATTTCGGAGATGTTTTCTTTGGAGACCAAGAGGAGGGTCTTCAAATCATTGATAGGATCACAGGACATGCCTAGGTCTGAGACTTCATACAAGCCTAGTGCTCATGTCATTAGTAGGTGCGTGACCTACAACATCTATCCCAAGGGCGGTAACAGGGGTAGTATATCTATGATGAGAGCCTACATCACTTATTGTCTTTTGGAAACTGGTAAGGGGTATCCAGTCATAAACCTCCCATATATTTTACTTCAGGTAATGTTTTACCATGCTCGGAACCCAGCTGATGGGAACCTTCCTTATGGGAAGTTCCTCACTTTAGTCTTCCAGTACTTCGGGGTTCCTTTGGGGGGTGAGTATGCTGAGAAAGATAGGTCCAGGCCCATTGATAAGACCTCTATTCTAAAGATGAAGGTGCCTAGGGAGGATCCACCAGAGGGTGAGGAGCAGGGTGATGATGTGCATGATGAGGAGGTGCACAGAGTGGAGTAGGCATGTCATCGGGGGTGTACATGATGAGAGGCAGGACATTGGTGCAGAGGATGTGGGTCAGGGCAACTTCGAGGGCTTTGGTACATAGTACACCTACTTACTTGCCTATGAGGTGATGGGTGCCACTAGTTCTCAGGTTCCAGGGCCATCAGAGTGGACACTGATGATGACTCATTTTCAGAGTCTCGGTACCCAGCTTTCAGATATGGCGACTAGAATGGATCAGGGCTTTACTTCATTGGAGAGTAGAGTGGGTTCTGTAGAGCAGCGTCTGGACTTCTGGGACAGGTTCTACAAGGTTAACTCCCGCCAGACACAGCCTCCACCTAGCGGCTTGCCTCTGACTGAGTAGCTCCTGATCAGCTTCAGATGCTCATGCTACGTGATTCGGACATATTTTTCTTTTATTCAGCTTATGTATATTTTTTTTTAGCTTATGTAACCTTTTAGATGTAGTTCTTTATCTTATCAAATCTTGTGTAGTGGCTTGGCCACATTTGTTTTTATATTAGTGGATTTTTGCATCTTTTATTTATTTACATCTACCCATGTTTTATTATTTATAGCTTATTAGTCCTAGTCTGCACTCCATGAATGTAAGAAGAGCCTCACGCTCTGATACCAAGCTCTGTCACACCCCAAACCACCGCCTGGGAGGATTAGGTAGGTGACCCGAATTACGCAACGATAATCCGCCAAATCCCACGGATCTAGAAGCAGTGCTTACATTCACAGAACCACATTCATCACTTTACCATAAGTAAGATCAGAGTGCTGCAGATAAACTATAATTATAATAAAAGAGAAAGCGTAGCGATACGAGAAATGATGATAATATATACATAGATAATGTTAGATACATTTCCCAACAACCCACAAACTAGGAAGCAAAGCTGATAAGAAACAAACCAAAGTAAATACATACATAAATATATACAGGATGAGCTAACTCAACCCCAAAAAGAAAAAGAAAGAAAACTACAATAGAACCACAGTCAGAACGGGGATAAACTTCTAACAAAAACAAAAAGGAGCCCCCAAGTCAAAACATCAAGTACACTCTTCAACGGTCTCCATCAATGACCACCGAGAATGCACGCATCATCGGTACGACCTCCGTCGGGGTCCATACCAAGATCATCATAACAACCAAGGCTCTCCTCTTCGTAATGAGCCTCCATGCCACAATGGCATTGATCTACAAAATCATCTAAGAAAAACAATGTATAACAGAGTGTGAGCCCCACTGAGCTCGTGAGCAAATATATCATCATGCATGCACGTGCAACCACAATCCACAAGATCCTACATGATATGCAAGTCTAGATTATTTATTAGCAACCTAGCATACAACTAAGTTAGGTCTATGCTACTACAATCCCCAATACATGTATCCCTGGTGCGGGCTTCTAACCCCTTCCCGCTATACACCCATTGAGTTATCGGAGAGGACCAGTCAGCTCCCGCATTCGTTCACCAAGGTCAGCCCGACCAGCCCTCTGGATTAACTCCTGTGAGGTAACCGACTCAATATCAATTCACCCAAACCAGTGCATAATCATCATATGTGGCATTCTGCCAAAATTCACCTTTCGGTGCTTCCCAAGCTTTTAGCCCGAGGCTTCCCGGGAAATCTACCCTGGGGCATCCCAGCTATGCTGAGGCTCCTCGGCATAAACGCCCAAGGTCCTGTTGGTAAGGGTGCATATCACGGGTGATGAGACTCTAACCCCATGTCTATATGCCATCGTATGAGTCGGGTGGTGTCAACTGCATCCCATTCTACGGGCTACCACAGGCCTCATTTTCAAGCCGACTACGACATCTAGTCTAACAATCACAAACATCAGGTATAATTCACAGTGTTGATAAACAGAAAATCAATGTGTAGAATTTTGAATAATTGAACAGAATTTATGATTTAAATTTAATAGCCGGTATAGCATCACAGTTACATGTACACATATGATAATATTTCATTCACCAGAGTTTGGTTCTAGGAACTCAGTCGCAAAATCAGTTCCAACAGTAGTCTGATTGTTGTCCTCAAGCACGGGATCAAATCCTAGATGTAAATAAAAAATTGTCATATTAAATTTCCAATCTGTCCCTAGTAGTCCTAGGGTTAACCTAAGCTTACTAGGTTGACCCGGTGTTCAATTGGTACTCACTTGGAATCACTGGGCCTTAGGCTCATGTCCCGGTGCATCATCCAAAGTTAGTGGTCTAGGGGTAAAATAGTCATTCTTTATAGTTGTACCTGACCCTAGGTCAAATTAGGATCACAGTGCTGTCCATAGCTTATCTGTGCTGTAGGACCTTGCACAGCAGGCCTTCACCTACAGGGCCCACTTGGGTTCCAAAGCATTTCCTTTATAAGGGCAGATATGGAAAAGGGCATTTAGGTCATTTCCCATCTTCCCACAGTGTCTCATGGCCAATGGGTGAGGTTCCCAAAGCCAGATCAGCATTTCTGCAGAAAAACCCTTCACTGGGCGATGGCTCTGGGCATTGGGTGCATCGCCCAGAGTCTGCAAATCGACATTGGGCTAAGATCCCAAGGTTAGGCTTCTTAGACTGAGGTCAGATTTGATCCCCCTGCATGTTAGGGTGCTATGTAGCCCTAGGGGTGGCCTCCATTTTGGTCGAAATGGATCTTCCATCAGACCTACCATTTGGCTGCCCAGACAACCTAGGGAATAGTGTCATAGGGTTTTCTCCAAACATGAACCTCAATTTCAGCCACATATAAGGCTGGAAATAGATGTCATTTGATGATTCATGGCTGCAATCACCTAGGGTTAGGTCTGTACAGCCCTAGCTTGTATCCAGGGTTCCAAACCACAAGCCAGCAATGGAGCTGGGCAGTACAGCCATGCACAGCCAGATTCGGATCTCAAGAACAACAAACTAGAATTATAAAATTGAATAAAAATCATAGATCTCCCATGCTCAAGGCTTGCATGGCAGATCTGGAGCTGTTCTGGGCAAACCCTAGTTGTTCTGGGCTGCCCAGGGAGCAAAGAATCCATAAATATAAACACAAAAGAGGAGCAGCAGATCTGAGCAGGGTTTCTATACCTGCATAGAGCTGAGAGAGCTCGGTTCCAGGCTTAGATGGGGGTGGCAGCTCCTCCTTCTTCCTTCTTCTTCTTCTTTCTTCCTCTCCTTCCTCTTCTTTCTCTCCTTTCTCTCTTCTTTCTCCCCTCACGGTTTTAGTATTGCTAAGGGCTCTAAATGAGCCCAAGGCATTCCTATTTATAGGCTCAGACCTCACTGAGGCTTGTTTGGCTATTAAGGCCCTTTTGTAAAATGAGTTTTTAAACTGATTTTGAGTGATTCTGGGCACACTGGTGGGGTTCACACTAAACTAGGGGTATGAGGTGGTCCCTCAAACTCCCCTCTATCTAAGGAAGGTGCCATGTCCATGTTGGGTGGTCCCCATAATTAAAATCCGTTAAAATATGCTGTTTCACTTACTGGGCGATGTCTCTGGGCCTTGTCTGCATCGCCCAGAGATTGCAGCAAAGCTGAATCTCGGTGGGGCTTGCACAGGGTTTGACCCTTGGTTAGGGAATTGTCCCCACTTGCCAAATAGATGATTTTAGACACTTTTCTAGAGGTGCGTCCCACACTTATGGGGAGGAGAGAGATTACCTGGAGTTCAGGCCATACATTATGCTATGAGCTGTGCATTTGCAGGGGTCTGCTTTCCACCTACTGACAGGCATGTAGGATGATCCACACAGGGTTTCCTCATCAATTCATATCACTGGAGTGATACTCCATAGTGTTCTTGGTTGCCTGATCAGGGGTTCCTGTCCTTAAATCAAAATTCCAGCCAGTCAGGAGCAGGGTTTGACAATATATATATAATGTCTGATATGGATACCATTGGAGATGTGTTAAAAGGGAAAAGAGATAAGGTTAATTCACACATGAATTTTATATGAAATCCCTAGTGTGTGGATGTGAAGAAGTGAGGTTGGTGTAAGCAATGTGTGCTTTGGATTGTCTTATATCTCAACCGATGCCAAACAAGCAAGTGATTAAATGAAGTACCCCAATAAGAGACAAGAACTAAGTTACTTGATGAAAAAAAAGGGGATAAATACTTATGATTTATTAACAGCAATGTGAATAGAAGATTGTACTCGAGGATAAGACAATGGGGTGATAGCTATGGAACTTAGGCATGTACAATGGATTAATCATGATATTGAAGGATTTCTCAAGGAATGAAGGGATTGAAGATTTTATCCAATTAAAACTTAGAACCAATCTAAGTAAATTAACTAAACATAGCAACCAAATTCTAAATGCTTGCACAGACTCTTGAATCTATCAAAGATGCAATGAACAAGTTAGAAGCCGCCCCTATAGTGTCACTGAATCAATAAAGCCTGCTTCAAATCTAAAAACCTTGGTCTAAATCGATTTTGGCATGAACTTGGTGTACATGAGCATGAAAGTGCAAACAAAATCAAGACATAATCACACTTGGAATGATTCACCACAAATCCAAGAAGAAAGGAAAGAGAAGATGAAAAGACACAAGCAAAATCTTATAATGAGAAGAAAAAGGGAGAATGGAAAGGATAAAAGAGAAGAGGAATCTTACCTTGATCAATTGAGGATTGAACTTGGAGGCTTGAGATTTCTAGAAATCCACCCAAGGAAACCCGGTAGAGCCTTTCTTCCCGTTACGGTTATGTTTCTTCTTAGAGCCAAAAGTGAGTTTTAAGCTCATGGTTTTGTTTTTGTTAAAATTCTGCGGACGGATGAACGAATGGACTCACTTATTGTGACTCCACTCGCCAATCCGCCCTGCACAAATTTGAAAAAAATGTCATTTTAAAACTGATCGGATCAACGAACGGATCCACATCCATAAGTCCATCCATAGATCCGTTCGATTCAAATTCCCTCGGCCGTTTGACATTCTAAGAACGGATAAACGAACGGATTCACGTTTTGCATCCGCCTGTTAGTTTGCTCTCCCTATCTTGTGGAGGAGCCACGATCAGAACCAGAGTACTGATACCGCTCGTGAGTCCGCCTGATTTCTTTTAGAGTTTTGACCCCAGACTTTTAAGACTTTCTGACCGCCCCCATATGTGTTGATTTGTGTGCCTATACCCTAGATTTGGACACCCCTGTGTGTGACCCATTTATGGAGGCCACCTAAGTCTAGTCCATACCCTGAACTGAAAGGGATTAGAACTTGTACCCGACTGGGCCAACCAATAAGAAATGGCAGGCATTGATGACCATCGTGACTCCCCTCGTACCAAGAAAGGAGGAGAGTTACTCTTAAGGATAAAGACCCTTAGACCTTGTGAATTGATGGACCGAAAACCTTATTACTAGGAAGCCTAACCCTGCGGGTAAATATTAAGAAAGGGAGTAATATGCTGGCTTGGACTGGTTCATTCAAATGAACCCTAAAGGCCACGTGTACTGGAGGACATTCATGACACCTTAAGCTAGTGACGACTCTATTTGTACTTTACGTGGTTCATCCAAACCTTGTTTAGACTCATAGAGGGAGCCATACACCATGAGTTGACCCTCCAAAAAATACTTAGCAAACCTTACTCGAGGACTTTTGTTCTTGTGAATTGACCTAGATGACAGATATGTCCATCGGAATATGAATGTAATTCTTGAAATTTTGCCTATGTGTTGGTATGATATATATATACCCCTTAGGACCTTAGACTTGTGTGATTAGAGTAATTCTTTGGTACTACAAGTATAATCTTACTTTAGCCTTACTGTGATTACTCAATTGAACCTAGATCCTTGGTCATGTTGACCATGGGATAATATTTAATGAACCTAGCAGTGACTGGGTAAGTTAAGTTTTAACACTTATTAAAATGATTTGACTTAGACCAAACCATCGAAGGTTGTTTGGCTCTCGAAAGGGAAGCATAATAGACTTTTCCCTATGAAGTAACTGTGTGATAGGTTAAAAGACCTTTAAGGCTAAAACTGAAGGATGTAACAAGACCTTCTCTAATGACAGATATGAATGGGGTAATGGATCACCAAATGCGTTCCCTCCGTACTGGGAGTGAACAATAGGAGATTCCATCAATATTCCAAATCATTCTAAAGTTGGGAGAGGTAATGGGATAACGAGAAGTGAAAGCCTTCAGAATGTGAACCCTATGCCAGGGACTGGATAGGTTAAGTCCTGTAACCCAAGTGTGATCAGAGTAATGAAGGTCGGAATGGTGCATTACATACTAAACTAAACCACCGGGAACAGAAAATTCCCTGGGCTTTCCAGATCAAGAGAAACCATCCCGACCTACTGGTATGTTATGACCACTGGCTCTAAGGATCAATTGGAGCCTGGGTTATTGTGAACCACACCCCTGTGGTAAAGTGACCCTATAAGGAGAAAGGAATGGCAAGATCTGACTTACTGAGTCATGTAAGCACTGCCTTATCTTGGCCCAACCTTTGACTAAGTCCAGGTAGTGGGCAGTTAGAAGTGTTGTTACTTAACAAGCCCTTACCCTTGAGACCGGAATTGCCTCAAATTTTGAGGATGAAATTTTTTATAAGGTTGGGGGGATGTTACACCCACACCCCAAATATACCCCTACACCCTGGGCTAGTTTAGACCTTTATCAAAGGCAATGCCATGGTGTCACTAGCCAACACCTGTAACCTCAAACTTAAAATATTATTATAAGAGACCCCTCAAAGCCCAGGAAGTGTGGGCCAAAGCCCCGCAACTTTCCTTGAAGTTTGGGCCCTGACAGCAGCACCAGAGTCACAAATGGACTCACTCGTACTGAATTCGCTCGAGGATCCGCCCATGCTACTACTTGCCCTTTTGGTAATTTCTCCCGTGGGACCCACATCCCCATTCCCGGATACCCTAATTGGATCTTTGGGCCATGTGGACCCCTAACCTTACCATTGATTGGTTAAGTGGGGCATGAGAGTGGGCCCACAAGGCCAAACTTAAAGAATTAATGGGTTTTATATACCCTAACTTAAACCAAATAGACCTTGGAGGACAATTGAGTCCTATAGACTTAGGGAGCACCCAAACACACCCTAATTAACTAAATAGGCCCAATGGTCTAAGACTTGGACCAAACATGCCCTAAGACCTAAATCAAAACCCATTTAAAGCCTAAGGGATTAAAATGTAATCTAAGGACCTAAACCAAGCACTACCTAAGGCCCCTTCTTCCCCTTAAAGATAAGAAATCTCTCCCATTCACTTATCTCTCCCCCTCCAAGCCAAACCGTGGAGGAGAAGAGACAAGAGAAGGTGGAGGAGGAGGAAGGAAAGGGAAGAAGTAGAAGTGGAAGAGGAATGAGAGGGGAAGGGAAGAAGATGGGACCTATGCCAAAATGGCTAGCTGCCCCACATCTCCTCCTCTTGCTGATCGGACATTGGGAGAAGAAGAAGGTGAAGGAGAAGAGATGGAAAGGAAGGGAGAAGGTCAAGGGGGCTCAACTAGCCTTGTCCTTGCTACCTCTATTGAAGGTAAGACCTCAAACCCTTGACACTTCTCTTTCTCATTTCCTTTTTGTAGATTTCCTTGAGCATTGGGCTGACCTAGGGTTCCATTTGGCACTCAAGGTGGAGCTTGGCCCTAGTTAGGAGCTCCAAAGGTACTGACCTAGCTCTAGGAATGGTTCCCATGAGCTGCATTTGCAGGCATTGTTGCTTACCTATGGTTTTGAACCTTGAAATCTAACCCTTGGACCAGTTTGAAACCAAACCTTGTAGGATCTTGAATCCAAGAGGTGAACCTAGGTTCTAGTGACCCTAGAGAGGCTTACACACACCCCTCCATGACCCTGAGGTACTGAGGTGCTCCAAGCTTCAAGATGGAGAAAAAGCCCTTTGAAATCTCAAACTGGATTGCCGGCGGATGCACGATCGGATCCACCAATCGTGGTACCGTCCGTCAGCCCGCCCAATTTAAACCCTGTGAACTGACCTGAACTGATGAACAAACGGACTCAAGTCTGTTGCATCCGCCCGAGGCTAATTGCTCTCGGGCATATCTCATGGATCGAATGGAATCAAGGGCGGACCCAAGAAGCACATCCGCCCATCAATCCTCTCCCTTTCTGGTGTGTTTCAGGTGTTGAATGGATACACGATTGGATCCAAGTAAGATGTTCCGCTCCCTCTGTTTTTACTTTTTGGCCTGAACAGAGTCAGGGACGGACTCACCTCTGCTGAAACCATCCGTAAGTCCGCTCGTGCTGTCTTGGATGAAACTTGATTTTAACCTTAAGGGCCTAGCATGGGACCCTTCTATGCATACTTTAATGATTTCTTTTGTATGTCTAGGTTGATGCACTGTTGAGATTCATGTAAACCACGCCAGATGGCATCCGATGCCCAGGGAGATGCCCGGGGAGATTCATGTCATTCACGCTGGGTGACGCCTGAGTTCTGTGAGTGGGTTCTGGGTGACTTTGTTGGGTTTGACTATATATATTTGACAATCTTAAGCATGCTATCATATAATTATAAGCATTGTGCGCTTTGCATTATTATCCAATGTGAACTGCTATGATTGTGATAGTATGCTCACCATTGTATCGGGCTACGGTGCCAGGTGTGCCAGTATCAGAACCCCAATTTATTTAAATTATGAAAACTGCTATATGTCATCCTGATCTGTATGTGTCTTGTCGTGTTGGTACCCGGGTACTAGATGGAATGGGATGTTGATGCACCCGGAATACCTCTCGGGACGATAGGACTTGCATATAGTATATCTGTGGCTAGGATGCTTGTTCCCTTATGCTACGACCCTTGCCAACAGTGGTTTTTGTGTTAGATAGTCTGAGCACCTGATGGTTGTGGAGGCGGGAGAGGCCAGGTCAGGGGTAGTGATGGCTATTGGGGTCTGCCACTGGGTGGTCATGATGGCTTCTATCAATGTAGGTCCTCTCATGATAATTGAGGTTTCACTGGGGCGATAGGATAAGTGACCCTCAGTGTCTCCCAAGTTTCACAGTAGCATATACTTGATCGACAGAATTATGTGCTAGGTAGAAAATGAATCTAACATTAGCATGCATTATTCTACTTGATATTAATTGTATGATGTACGCGCATTCCCCTTTGCTCCCTCACTAGCTAGTGTAGCTAAACAGATTGTACAACCCCTTTTTAGTTTATATGCAGATAACCTTTGGATGAGCATCGTTGGATGCGAATCAAGTGGAGCCGGTGACCATGACTTGGATGTAGATGTACACCCAAGAGTGGTGCCCTTAGGGTAATTAAATATTATTTAATTTTTGAATCCATTTCACAATCATTTATAAACTGTATGTTTAATTATTAGGAGAGATTGAATGGTTACGAACATCGATATTGTACTATGTATTATTATTAGAGAACCGATGCTCTATAATTTCACATGATTTTAATTTAATTTTGCTTCCGCTAACTTTGTAATTGGAACGGTTTATTCCACTTGATATGTTCCTTTCTGTCATCATAATGTGATGACAGGGTGGACTGTAGCTCGAGACACTGTATCTATGATCCTGGTAGGTGTTGGGATGATGTGTGATTATCCCAGTCATACCCCTATGTGGCATAATATCTTACATCGGGATAGGGGTGTGACAGTTAGGACTACATAAGATTGAGCCTCCATTCTCTTGGTGAAATAATCAGGGGCGAGCTCGTGCCCATTAGAAGCCTTTGGATTTATCTTTCCTTTTACGTAAATTCCCCAAGTAAGAACGATGGTCATGGCTCAATCAGCGGAAGCAACCTTGTAGGAAAAATGTATACAAACATCCGATATCAAGGCCATTCCTTGACGGCAGTGGCACAGTCAACTTCCATTGTTATCCAATAATGCCCCATCCTAAGGGTCTTTTTGAAGAGTATTTTTGCGTTCACATGCGGTCCACAGAGTGCTTGGTGAATTTCTTCCATAGCGGTCTAAGCCTGTTCCTTACCCGTGCATAGCAGTTGGATGCCATAATAAGTCCTTTTATACTGCAGGCTTCTTTGGAGAAAGAATCGAGTAGGGTGCTTTAACAAATACTTCTTCTTTCCTTCCGTGAAGTATTCAAGGTATTTTCTATCAGCTCATATCAGGGGCTTCCATTGTTTAACTAGCCCTCGGTGTGTTGGGCCAGTTTCATCTTTCTTTTTTTTTTTTTTTGGAATCCTCATTGATTTCTTTTCTTCTTTTTTTTTTGCCCTTTTTCTTTTGGAATTCTCATTCTTTTATTTTTTTTAACTCTTTTCCCTCTCAGAGGCTTCAAAATGGGTTTGCTCATCGCAGTTAAGCGAGTTATGAATCTGTTGATATATTGGATGTGGCCTAAGAACCTTCACATTTCTTTCTCCATCCTTGATGGTGGCATTTCCGTTATGGCTTTTATTTTTTCAGGATCTGCCTGCAAAAAGGCCTTGTCACTCTGTTGATCATGTTGAGCAGTATGGCCGTAGCTACTCCTTGACACGTTGCCCCAACATTTTTCACCTTGTAGCTAAACATTCCCCATGGTGTGGTGAAAGCCGTCTTTTCTCGATCCTTTGGGCACATGCTGATTTGATTGTAGCTAGGTAAACCATCCACGAATGACAGCAAGGCATGGCCTGCAGTGTTGTCAACCAGTAAGTCGATACGGGGTAATGGAAAATCATCCTCGGGCTGTCCTTATTTAAGTCACACATTTTGACCTTCCCATTTTTCTTAGGAATCGGAACAATATTGGACAACTCCTGAGGTTATTGAGTCACTTGGAGGAAGCCTGCATTCCATTGCTTAACGGCTTCCTCCCTATTCCCTTTCAGCCATACCCATCTCGGCTTCTGCTTGACAGGGTGAGTGTCTAGGTATATAGATGGCCTGTGCTGCATGATTCCTAGGTCAATTCCAGGCATGTCCTTATAAGACCAGGCGAAGATTTTCTCAAATTCCTTGAGGAGGAGGTCAATTGGGATACTTATTTTGATTATTCGAGAGCATTGGTCAGTTCACAGATTTATAAGATGAGTGTCCTCTCGGACGAGTTGAGATTTTCTTTGCTCCAGTTGCCCTAACAAGTTGTTATGTTAAAAGACATTATCGTCCTCAGAAAAATAAGAAGAAGAAGGAGACGAGTAATACTGAAATCAGCAATTTTATTCATGATAAGAAGGGGAGTATAGACGGACTCCACAGATTGGAAGTTTACAACCTCCTTTGGGAAAGGAAACTACTAACTCAGAAACAAACTTAGACAGGGCTACATCAGAGCTGGCTACAATGTGGAATTTTTCCATCATCCTTGCTCAGTTTGCTATGGATCCTTGCAGAGGTTATAATGAGACACTGAGGTGCTGGCCCTCCTTTTTCCTTACTGATTGTTTCCATTTCGAATGGCCCATCAATCCCTTGATTCATTTGGATTTCAGCCTCACTTGCTTGATCTGGTCCCACGGCTACCCGATCTACTTCATCTTTGAAGGATGTCTTAAACCCTGGTTGAAACCATGGCTCATTGTTTTCACAGTAAGGAAAGTTCTCTCCTTCCTTCATGATTTTTGTGGATGACCCATTCGCCCTATAAACACATGCATCTATTACTCTCTTCTTCCTCGCGATTGGCTTGGTCAAAAGGGTGGGATCTCCTTGTTTGGAATCCTCCTGCAACACATTCACTTCATGAGTTGGTAAAGGATTTGCAGTCATTCTTGGTTGTTGCTCAACTTGAAGTTTGACCTTGCCATCATCAATCAAGTCTTGGATCGCATGCTTGAGAAATATGCACCTATCCGTGTGATGCCTTTGCTGGTCATGATAGTGACAATAAAGATTGGACTTGTACCATGTAGGTGGATTGTTCAGATCCACATGCTTAGGGGGAACCGAGTCAATCATTCCTTCCTTTTTGAGCTTAGTGAGCAACAGTGATGGCGCCATTCTTCCGAAGTTGAAGGCTCTTTTGGGAAGTTTCGGCTCTGCCTGGATCACAAAAGGTGTGGTCCCTGTGGTCTTCACTTGTACTTTCGCCATCTGGCGGCTGTTGAATTTGCTTCTTTTGCTTTTGAGCTTTTCCTTCCAGAATATGCTCTCGCAGCCTCTCGGTTTACACTCTGTGCTTGTTTCTCCTTGAAGATTTTATTTTCCATCTCCTCCCCAGTGGTCATGAGTGCATCAAATGTCAAATTTTCCAACAAGATCTCTACTTGTTCCTTTTTTTTGGGATAACACCATATCTTTGCAACCTTCTCCCTGCATCCCGCAATGAAATTTGAAAATTCTTCTTGAAGCAAAGTCTCTAGCTCCTTTTCAGCGATGTCCATCTCAGTATCATACGAATACTGCTTCATAAAGGCCTTTACCACAGATGCCCATGATCGGGTCTGGGCATGATCCAGTTGGGTCAACCATTTTGATGCGGATCCCGCCAGGGAATACAGAAAGACCTGGCTCTATTGATTCTTCGTAAGTCCCCAAGATCTAGCAATGGTGGCAAAGATCTTGAGGTGAGCTCTAGGGTCGCCTAATCTGTCAAACTTGTCCAACTTCCACTTGAAATCTTCAGGGATTTTTCTTTCTGGGAAGAACATCAATTCTTCTTCACCTTTGTCTTTGACTGCCACCTCAAGCTCTTCAATCTTTTCTCTCATTTTCCTTTCCACCTCAGTTTCAGGGGGATCTGAAAATTGACTGTGATCCTCTTCTTCTACCAGTATGGTGCTCGGAGTTTTGGGGGATGTAGAGATAGTCCTCCTTACCCCTTGCTCTATAGGTCTAGATGTGGATCCTCCCTTAGAGATTTCACAGACTGACTGCGCCAATTGCGCCACGAGTTGTCGTATCTCTGCCTCATCTGTTTGCAATCTCTCCATTTGGTGCTCTATGCGACTTTCAAATAGGTGAGCATCCACTAGATCCATGTTGCTCTCAAATGGTATCTCAGCTGATGAACTGGATGAATGGAAAGAGGACGGGGAACTTGGAAAGGACGATGAACGGCTTGGATCAGCCTTTCGTCTTGTCGGGCTCAGGCTGGTGAGAACGGCTTTTTCTTTTTTGAGAAATGGAATCGTGCCTCTACGAAAAAGAGAAATCCTAGTTTAGATACTAAGAGTGAGTTTCATTTGGATAAAAAGCTTCCAAAATCAAACAATCGAGGGCAACTTTTTTATTCTCTTTTTTTTTTTTTATATTTTTGTATTCTTTTTTTGTATTTTATTTTTATCATTTTTTTATCAATTTTTTTGTATTTTATTTTTATCTTTTTTTTTTTTGTATTTTATTTTTATCATTTTTTTTTTTTTTGTATTTTATTTTTGGCTCAAGTAATCGAAGTTATCATCGAAACTTCTGACATTGTAAAGTTCTTTCAAACCATACTTCAAATGCCATCGTCGCCCAAACATTTCTTAAAAGAAAAAAATAAACAAACAAAGAAGAAAGCCTAGTTTCAGGTTCCTGATGATTATATCTTGAATCAATACGAGGTGCCCCATTTTCGAGGGACATGTAGGAATCCATTAGACGGGGGTGGACCTCCATCTTTCTTCGAGGGACTATCGCGGGACTATGGAATTCCCTACTCGGGGCAGCGTCTCATATTGAGATCCGATTGTTAGGTGACCTTAAACTTGGTCCCTCTTAAAGCTAACAAGGGTTAGTTTGTGTCGTACCCTAATCATATATGGTCTATTTTCCTACATGATGCATGCAAAGGGTAGGCTGATAGGACATAAAAAGGTCACCCTTGACAAAACCGATATACCTATCACTCGTGGTCTCGAATTGTGGGTACGGGGTTCTTTTAATATATCTAGAAAGTAGGTCAGACAATCTCAGAGTAACCATGCTAGTGCCATTTTTGAGTGGCTAAAGCACCCCACAACACACTAGTGATTACCCTCGCTGGTGTTTCTAAACTCGTACAGTAAATATCAAGGGTTGTGGCTTTGCCACGAATTATCCATGACTACTCATGGGGTCCAACGACTAACCACGGGATAAAAGTGTTCTAATGCACTGTATGTGTGCACAAAAGTGGTACAGGAAGCGGCTATCATCCGATCTCAGAGCACTTAGTATGACGTACCTCACCTCCCCGGGGTAAAGGTACGACAGGGAGTACCCTCGCCGTTTGATTTCACTTCGAGTACTATGCATGATGCAGTTAGTACATAGAAAAGTTAGCCACAAAGGTTTTTATACAAAATTGGAGAGAATATTTGTACATTTGTTGGTAGCATCTATTTTAGAAAGCTTGACCTCAAGTGGGCACATAACATTGAAGGTGCCCGCGAATTGGAGGTGATAATTATTCCCCATGTTAGCACATAACATTTAATGTTAGGTATTTGATTGATACGCCAAAAGTTCCAAAGCTGATGAAGCGCATTAAATCAAGTCCTTTAACCTATCCCATACTAGGCTAGCCCAATCTAGCATCCATACACTAGAGTGAGTCGACCCATTAGGCACATAACAGATTAATAGCTAATTCTATCTGGGGAAGAAGGTCCGGGTTACACAAGTTAGGATGTAACGGGATAGTCCAAAAAAAATGAGTGGGTAGAGAGAGCTTAGATTAATCCTAAAATAAATAAATAAATAAATAAATGGATGACTCGAATTTATCTTTAAATTTTTGGAGAAAAAAAGGCCTCATTTGATCTGCCACATGCGTGTTGTTGGCTTTTAAAGTGGGTACATATGGGAAAGAGACCTGCAACCTGAGAATCACTTTGCTCATTAGTCACATTTCCTGGTTCTCTCTACCACTAAACACAATTAAGATAAATGTTGATGGTTCTAGTCATTATAATCATGGTCCAGCTGGAATAGGGGCATTAGCAGAGATGACATGGGAAACTTCTTATTTGGCTTCGCAGCGAATGTAAGAAATTCTTATGCTGTATAGCCGAAGCTTTGGCAATTCGGTGTGCCTTATGCCTAGCTGTCCAGATGGGATCTAGAGAATCATCATTGAAGGGGACAATCTGATGGTCATCAATTGCATCCTTGGACTAAATGGCTCTATTCTTTCAGTGCAGATCTTCTATGGCGCGCTGCCCTGTCCTGCCTGTGCTGTGAGACACAGGGCTGCATGCAATGACTGCCTTACCCCTACTCGGGCAAGGCATTCGGGCAGGGGTAAGGCAGTCAATGAGTGCCACCTTGTGTCTGCGCAGCATGGCAGGACGGGCAGCCCGCGCCATAGAAGATCTGAATCCCTATTCTTTGGTGTGTTGCTCACATTATTTCAAACTACAAAAACGTTGCCTCAATGATTCCCCATGTTGAGTTTTCTCACTCTCTGAGAAGGAAATTTCGTTGCGGGGTTCAATCCTTAGGCTTGTCATCCTGGACTTCCCCTCCACCTTTCTTACTTGTTAAGCTTTTTTATGGTGTTCTTGTACCCGCCTCCCTAGGGGCTTTCTTCCATAGATTTTCTTCTGATGAAAAAAATAATAAAAAAGGAAAGAGATCTTACCTTGGATGTATAGGAAACAAACAATCCTCCAATTGAGCTGCTGACGAGCTCTTCCCTTAGTTTATAATTTTTATGGGAAAGGGTTCTCTCAACAAGCGACATACGGGAGAATTTTTATCCACTCAATTACATTGCCCGTACTTGACATCAAGTACATCTAATAGAGGGAGGTGGACCCCACGTGGACCCTACCTCGGACAATGTGTTCGGGCAAGGGATAGGATAGTCATTTCTGCCTCCACTATTAGATGTACTTGACGTCAACTACAGGCAGTGTAATCGAGAGGATAAAGATCCCATATGGGACCACCGTTTCTTACGTAGGGCAAAGTGGCCATTTTAAGAGAGAGACAGGGGGATGCCAGTGTCCCTTTGTGACCTTTTAGAGAACTTTTTACCTTAGGACCTGGCTGCTGTCCAGTCGTAGAGCTGGACGGTCCAGCTCCACTAAACGACAACAAATTCAGGGGTGGGGTAGTCATTTAACATGTGGGGCCTAGGTGGGACCCACCTGTGAAGTGACCACCCCACCCTGGATTTTTCTATCGTTTAGCGGAGCTGGACGGTCCACCTCCAGCCACGACTGGACAAAATCCTTTTCCTTTACCTTAGCCAGAACTCATCAATCATGGATAGTCACCAACTTTAGAGATTATTTCCTTCCAACTCCATTAGATAACAAACATATGCTTACATTTTGCAACTACACAATATGAGTACAATACCTTTAGCTAAAAAAATATGAGTAAAATATAAGTGGCTAATTAACATTAAGTAAAAGTGATTCCCCATCATTTTTGGGCATAGTTGAAGAGCTCCATCAACTCCACATCCACCTTGATTGACTCGTAACGGTCGATGTCGGCATGGGCGAGTGCTGCTAGTGGGGTTCATTTGAAATTAGTTAAAAAACTAATTAAGTGGTGCCCCGACTCGGTCTATCAAGTTAATGGGAGGGGCCGAAACATTCTTCATATTGTAATGCGGGACTGCAATGATGAGTATTACTCCCATGAGATTTTCCAACATCTCCTACAGAGAGTTGAGGTTGTGGGATTTTAAATCAGCCTGATCAAGATGGAAACACCCCATTGCATCTTGCAGCCATTACCCAAGATCAATACTTTATGAAGATTCTCAAAAAAGATGAGAGAGTAGACCGATTTGTCATTAACAAGAAGAATATGACAGCACAAGAAACCATGGACGATCAACTATTCATTGAAAATAAGGTAAAACACTTTTAACTTTTATATTGTCTGCATGATGTTTATATAAAAGTTAAAAGTGTTTTACCTTATTTTCAATGAATAGTTGATCGTCCATGGTTTCTTGTGCTGTCATATTCTTTTTGTTAATGACAAACCGGTCTACTCTCTCATCTTTTTTGAGAATCTCCATGAAGTATTGATCTTGGGTAATGGTTGCAAGATGCAACGGGGTGTTTCCATCTTGATTAGGCTGATTTAAAATTCCCACAACCTAAACTCTCTATAGGAGATGTTGGAAAATCTGGTGGGAGTAATACTCATCATTACAGTCCCTCATTACAATATGAAGAATGTTTCGGTCCCTCCCATTAACTTGATAGACCGAGTCGGGGCACCACTTAATTAGTTTTTTAACTAATTTCAAATGAACCCTACTAGCAGCAGTATGGAGGGGCGTTTGGCCATCTTGATCTTGAAGGTAGCCAATGGTTTGATTGGCTTGCAATAACAGTCCAACTGCCGAAGGCTTCAAATTCCTCTTCTTTGAATAATAAGTTACTGCATAATGTAGAGTTGTCCTCCCACAATCATCCTTCAATGTCACTAGCTCTTGCTTCTCTTTCACTAATTCTTCAAGACAACCTAGAATAGATTAGATTAAACGGTTATAAGGTGACCTATATTTAATTGAAAATATAAAACATCAAGAATGTTAACCACTTAATCCGGGGGAAGAGAGAAAGAGAATATCATGATTCCCCGTTGATTTTGATTTCATAATGACCTTGCTTTTCTTGCCACATCATCACTTGGATGAATGCAAAAAGATCTAATCAAGCACAATAAGTTTTCAAAAAGTGTTTTAAGATTTAATGAAATTATATATATCAGTACTTTTCATTTCTATTGCTTTTAAACTTAGGGTCCCTTTTTTTTTTTCCATGTAGTTAAAGTTAATTAACTTCTTATATGACATTTACGCGGAGCCCTATTTTCATTTAGGGCAAGAGATCTCTACTTGGTTGTAGGGTCTCTACACAAGCGTCTGGGTCAGAGATGTCATCTCACGGTGCCTTGTGAGAGGGCATTGTAAACACCACCAAGTAGAGATCTTTTTCCCTTTCATTGATTACCAAGGTCCTAGCAGGATTGAAAAGTGTGAAGCAGGTGAAGCAGTTCTTAGAGGACTATGGGTCTTACTCGGGTCAAGTGATCAATCTTTCAAAAAGCAAGGTTTTTATGGGAAGAATTTCAGCGTCCAGAAAGCAGCGGCTGACTGCAGCGCTCCAAATTCCTTTCTGTAAGCTGCCTACTCGGTATTTGGGAGTGGACTTAATGCAAGGAAGGGTGACTAGGGAGGTACTCATGCCAATGATAGATAAATTTAAAAGAAGATTGTCAGCTTGGAAAGGGCGCCTGCTATCCATGGCTGGCCAGGTGGAACTCGTGAGATCTGTAATGTGTAGTATACCGATTCATATTTTCTCGGTCTACCTCTGGCCAGCATCAATCATAGACTGCTTGGAAAGATGGATCCGAAATTTTATTTGGATGGGTGAAGCGGACAAGTCCAAGGCCATTACTGTTCAGTGGGACAATCTATGCAAGCCCAAGGAGGAAGGAGGATTAGGCATTCGTCGTCTGCAAGAATTAAATTTGGCTCTAATTGCTAAATTTGCATGGTCAATAAAAACAGAGAAGTCAAATTTTGCTGGTTTTTTTAGAGGGAGGTTGTTGAAAAAGGACGGAACTCCAAAGAGTGCTGTTGGATCGTCAACAGTGCTCCCTGGGCTATGAAGGGTTTGGGAGTTTGTTCAATCTGCAGAGCGCTGGATTGTTGGAGATGGAACGTCTATACGGTTCTTGTATGACAGATGGGTAGGAGAGCATAGTGTGGAAGACCTGTTGAAGCCTAGTCGGATCCCACAACATCTCACTGCCACGGTCTCAGATTTCTTGGAGGGAGAGCATTGGGAATTCCCTAATGCCTCGGCTCCAGTGCTGCAGGCTGTTTTCACAACGATCAAGGAGTTTGGAATTGCAGCTTCGGAAAGGGATGATTTCCTGGTTTGGGCTCACTCAAAAATGGGGAGTTTTATAGTGAAGTCCGCATGGGAAGGTTTGAGGTTGAGAGCTGCCAAGCCAGAGTGGTGTTGGGCGATATGGCAGAGGGAGCTACACCCTCGCAGCTCTATATTTGGGTGGAGGATGGTCCATGGTGCCCTCCCTACAGATGAGAAAGTGAGACAAAGATCAGTTCCCATAGTCTCAAGATGTGAGCTCTGCCACGTGGCAAGTGAAACCAGCCATCACATCTTTATAGACTACCCTTTCTCTATTCAAATGTGGTCAGAAATGCTTAGCTACTTTAAGGAAAATTGGACAGGCTTCCCAACGAAAGAGCTGTTCTTTTCTTGGTGGAGAAGGAAGGCGAAATGCGTCTCATTGGGCAGAGTGTGGGGATTACTCCTCATAATAGGCTGTCAGCATCTATGGCTAGAGTGCAACAGAAGAAGGTTCGACAACCTGAAGGGAACTCCGAGGCAAGTGGTGAAACGATGCTTGCGTGATGTCTCATACAGTTCTCGACTCGGTGGGGTCAAAGTGAAATCGGTGGAGGATCTAGTCATGGCCAGGCAATTTCAAGTGGCAATTGCAAGATCGCCGGCATGCTCAGCTTTAGAAGTAAAGTGGCGTCACCCACCTCAAGGCTGGACAAAACTTAACATTGATGGCTCGTCATTTGGAAATCCGGGGAGCTCAGGCGCAGGAGGGATATTCAGAAATCATGTGGGTTCTCCAGTCAAATGTTCTGCAACCTTTCATGGAGTGGGAGTGAACTTTAATGCTGAAATGGCAGCCTTTTTCGAAGGAGTCAAAGAAGCAAAAGAGTTGCAAATCGATAGATTGTGGGTGGAATGTGACTCTACATCTGTGGTATCTTCAATTCTCTCAACTACATTTCCATGGTAATTCATGCAACAATGGTGGAATGTATCCAGCTTTCTATGTTCCATCCAATGGCGCATCACTCACTGTTTCTGTGAAATAAATTCTGCAGCGGACGCCCTAGCTAGAAGAGCAGCAACCCTTCAACAATCCTTCTCTTGGACCATAGCCCCTTCTTTTGTTCACCATGCAACCGAGTGGGAAGCGTTGGGTAGACCCTATTACAGATTCCACGAATGAAGGTTCACTAGATACCTGAATTGTTAAGGATGGATAGGAACGAACAGATTTGGTGTTCGTCTTTTCTCATGTAACATTCTCATTTTGTTTCTAATATACACATTGCTGATATTTACCCAAAAAAAAACCAGGGTCCTAAATTCCCAACTCTAGTTGGGCTAGGTGATTAGGGTTACCTGGCACCAACACCAAAAGCATCCCATGTTTTTTCATATGGCATGTCAAATGGGAGAATTCAGAATGCAAGATGGGAGGAGACACCAATGCACTCTCAATGCATCCCATGTTTTGTTGGTTTGGTGGACATTTTGTCTAGTACTTATCCTTCTTTCTATCGATTCTAGCCTAATTAATTATTTTCAAGGAAGTTATTAGCCATGTAAATACCTATATGTCCCTCTCTGGCAGCTGCGTGTAAAGTTGTCATACCATTTGGGCCGCCATCAGCATGGGGCTGTGAGGATTGCAAGATTTGATGTACTATAGATGTCAATCCATGTGAAGCAGCCATGTAAAGTGGAGACTCTCCGGCATCATTGACAAGTGAACACAATTCAGGATCCTTTTCTATCAACAGCTTTGCGACATCTTGTTGCCTGCATCGCAAACCTTCATGCAAGGTTGTGTTCTTCAATTTATTTCCCTTGGCCAAAACATCATGCAACCCATGTCGTCTTCCTTCTCCACTGCTACTTTCAACATCTTGATCATGAGAACCCGATGTGTTGGAAATGATCTTCTCAATCAAATAATCAACTACAGAGAGAGATCCATTTCCTACAGCAATATGCAATGGTGTGTCACCGAATGCATTTTGAATGATAACATGTGGCGGAAATTGGTTATATATTATTTCTGCTACGATACTTTTTTTTCCACACATAGTAACCAGATGGAGGGTAGTATTCCCTACTGGATTCACTTCTTGTTGGATGTCAGGTTTACGCTCTAGAAGTAGTCTCAGAAGATGATCGGTGCTTGACTTCGCTATTTCACGAAGTTTGGGATCCATAATAGATTAATCTGATTACCCAATAGAAAAATGGGAGAGTGAGACAGACAGAGAGAACGAGAGAGAATAAAAAAATATTATAAATGAGTCGCATGATCTTAAGAGATTAGAGGACAAAAGAATGTCTCAAGTTCTGATGAGTCACTTATGAGCATAAAATTAAAGAGATCCAAACAGTAAGTAAGAGAAGCATTGGCCCAAAGTGGATCCTAGCAGGCAGACCCACCCGGGACCCCCTCAGTTTATACTCAATTACTCTAATGGCTTTGATTGGCCACATCAGCTAATTAATTTTCATAAGTAGAACTAGCCTAAACCTCATTGTTCATCTAAGGACTAAAATCCTTGAGGACTAAAAATCTTCCTTCTCGTCTTGGGACAAAAAACACTTGTTTGAGTTAAAATAAAACCGCAAGCGTACGGGTCAATCGTAGCTACGGGTCGAATACGAGGAGATATACGCCACTCTATTTAACTAATCTTAAAAGTAATGTAAAGTGAACCAAATTACTTAAATTACTAAATTAATGGTGATTAAACTAACGGATCCTAACTCACAAGCATCTAACAAATTACGCATCTACGGGATTAAGTTGGCGTCCTAACACATGAACATCTAACCTATCAAACTAACGCAAATTGGGAGTAATTAAAAATAAAATCCTATACTAACGCAAGTTGAAAATAATAAAAAATGTAGCCACACGTCCATATCCACATAAACAAAATAACCACATAAGAAGAATAAAAGAAATAGAGGGAGAAGAATGAGATAGAGGAGAGGGAGAATGCAATTGAGAGTTTAGAGAATGCAAACCTAGATGTGCTTGAACCGGATTAATTGAAGACGCTTGAATGAATAATTGCATGAACTTACCATGGCCTCCTCTTCTAAATCTCCAAATCTTGTCATCAACATAGGAGCTTAGACTAAGAAGTTTAAAACTGAAACTATTACAACTATATTGAAGACATTAAAGCATAAACTAATCCTATTACAACCATTAACTAATCTTATGAAAGCAAAATTAAGAACTTGAAAGAACTAATCTTATGAAATCAAACTAAGAACTAAAGCCAAAAATAGGAAAAGAAGAGACAATTTCACTAAAAATTGAATGAAAATTGAACTAGAAACTAACTAAAAACTGAACTAAAAAAACTAATTTGTTACAACCCAAAGGGCAAGGGGTATTTATAGGGGGAAGAGAGGAGAAGAGAGAAGAAGGAAGTGTAGGAGAAATATTCCCTAAGATCCTTCCTCTTTTATAATGCCTTGAATCCTAAGAAAAAAAAAAAAATTGAATGAAGAAGAAGAGAAGATTGTTTACATGACCTTCTATTTTTAGAAAAGTAAATTTCTAATTCTAACTTGTGCTTCCTTTTCTGTGTAGATATCTTCTCCAAGCAATAAAATCAAAGATGCTTTGATTTATCAACCTTCCATAGATGAGAAAATATAAATCTATCCCAAGTAGAATTTCAGAAGTGCCCTTGAGAAGTTGGAGGAGAGAGAGAGTAAGGGTGATGACTAGGATTCCTTCAAGAATAAATAAAATACCCATTCTGTCCTTTAAAAAACGTGGAGCATGGGGTGCTTATATAGGCCTCACCATTGTGTTCCTTGCGAAAAATCACCCAAACTAGACCCAAATCTTGTCCAATTTGGAGTTCGGGAGCCCAAGATATCTCAAGTTGAAGTTGGACTGTCCAGAGCCCTCCAAATGGAATCTTTCGGGTACAGGAAATATAACTTCTGGTTATTTCGTTAAGGCCCCTAGAATCCGAACTTCCGCTTCACTTTGTTCCCAGCCGAGTGTCAATAATTATGAATAAACCCCTATAGACCATTTTCGTGCGTCGTTACGAAAACGGCCGTAACTTCTTCGTTTCAACTCGGAATCAAGTGTCGTTTGAATCGTTGCGAAGCTCACTCGATGGGCTACGCATCCAAGCCATTAACACCTCTAAACTGCTAAAAAACATTTCCTTAGCATCATCTCCTCTATTTTCATAAGAATTCACCTAAACCCTGAAAAGCACAAGAAAGCACCGAGTAACTCTGTCCAATGTGGTAAAATGTATGTTTTATGTCCTAAGATTTCACATATAAATGTGCTCATCAGATTCCCCCACACTTAAACGTTACTTGTCCTCAAGTAAAGCAAAAGAAAAACTAATCTAGAATGCAAAAAATCCTAACTCACTTTCATAGAAATCACGGTTGCACTTAGCATGTGCAACAAGCCTTTCAACCCCTAGGTTACTTTCTTTTTCAGGCATTAAGGCAAAAGCTTTTTTTTCTTTCTCAACAACAAACTCTTTTTCTACTGCACTACTGTTCCCTGAATGACATGGTGGTGCATACACAAGACACCCAAATACTTGGTAGCCTCGCTTTTTGCATATATCCATAAGACATTGAGACATTGATGCAAGAGTTTTTTTTTTTGAGTTTCCTTCCACGGAATTTCGATCAAGTCACCATGCTTCATGAGGCACAGTGCCCTGTCTAGTCCCAAGGAATTCTACTTTTTTTTCTTTTTCTTTTTTTTTTTCATTCACTTCCACTTTCATGCTTTGCCTTGCTACAAACAAATTCGTCTCAACTAATAGCCAAAAGATCAAAGGGTCAATAAAACACATAGAGTAATCTAACCATCAAATGAAATAGCATTCATATTTTCCAATTCAATCCCCATCACCGGATACAAACTAATTACAGTCCTTGAAAAGGGATTTCTTTATTATTTCGCATGCTAGGGCACCTAATTCCCTCTTTCTCTCGCTTTGCAATCAAAGAAACGTATGCACATAACCAAACTACTGCCACAATCAAAATTCACCAATTACGCCCAACATCCCCCCCACACTTAATTCATGCAGTGTTCTCAATGCATGCATAAAAGAAAGAATAAGGACAAGGGAGGAGATGAAGGGGCTTACTAGATATAATCAACAAAGAGGATCATGAAGAGTCATGACCTCTACAAAAAGTGTTAGGAGCAGCAACAGAAATCTCAATCCATGGCCAGTAAATGGAGAAATAGCTTCAGACCCAGAAAACACTCGACCATGAATTTTAGTAAAACGAGAAATAATATAGAAGTTAAGCACAACTGAGAAATATCCAATAGAAAAATCTGTCCTCATGGGACAGTGGAAAATGAAGGCACTAAAACTCAGGCCATAAATCCGTCCCTTCTCTCCCGTTTGCAATGCAGAACACATGTCATTATCGCAAAAACCAATCAAGAATGGATCACAATAAGCATAAAAAGGATTATGAATAACCTCATCAAAATAATCATAAAAAATGGGAGATTTACTCAAATCAATCCTAGCAATAAAACTATCCGCTCTTTGCAGAACTTGGTTTGCTAAATAAGGATCATGAAAATATGCTTGAAAGAGATTATGACTAACATGATCCTCCTCAATAAAATCAACAAACCTAGGAGGTTTGGACAAATCAACATGTGAGACAATGGAATCCTCAAAATGACAATTATCTAAGTTTTCCAAAGAGAGGGGGATATCGAATTTTCTGGGTTTCTATGTTATTATAAAAATCTGATTCTAAATCAATAAATTCACTAGGCTCACTAAAATAAAAAATTTCAGGCAAAAGGTGGACTTCCCCAGGTAGCTCATCAAACCTCGCTTCACTAATATCTTTAGGAGACTCAATCTCAATAAATAAATCATCATGAAAAGCATCTTGTTGGGAGTGACTCTCATTAACCTCTAATTGGGGTGGTGGACTTTCAATATCATTAAACTTGGGATGGGGTGGTTTATTCTGAATAGGAATCTAGTAACATAGACTAGGTTCAGGCTGACTAGGTAATGTACTCATTTCCTCCTCCTGCACCATGGTGATCAGTTGAGAGAGTTGCTTCTCCATGGTATTTTGGCTTGTTGTGAGGTCTATGTATTTCTCAAGTTCATTCAGTCTGGCCTCCTCACCCATGTTTTGAAACTCAAGGGGTTGGTGATATGGTTCAAGGAGAGGTGGCCCATTGAGATTTAATGGAGGGTTGGGCATTGGAGGACTAAACTGACCACGATATTGAAAATTAAGTGGTCCAGCTTAGTTATTCCATTGATCCCACAAGAAATCGGGATGATCACTCCGCCCCTGATTGTAAGTGCCAAAAGAATTGTATTGAAATTGAGGACTCACATTCTCATCACCATAGCTACCCCCATAAAGATTAGGGCATCCTTCCATAACATGGATTGTCTGGGGAAGTGACCAATCAAAATTTCCCGAAAGCCCATAGTTGGGTTGGGGAGCAAAATTGTACTGGGGTGGTGCAAAATTGTTCTCTATCTCACTACTTTTGGCTTTCCTAACCTGTTTAAATATTTTCTCCAAAATCATGGTTGCCTTAGCATAGGTCCATCTTTCCCCCAAAGTCTTATATGAAAGTGTATCTCCCATTATTCTAAATTAACCACCTATCCTAAATTGAGGTCTCCCATAAAAAAAAGTTTAAAGAAAAATAAAGATTAGAAAAAAAAAATACTAAAAACAAGAGGGAGCCCAAGGTAGATAGTGCATCTATCCCTCAGAAATCGAAACAATGGTTCCAAAGCTATAAGGTTGCCATATAGGTTGACAGCAAGGAAACCCGTATAGTCTTCACGAGCCACCTACGGGCGACTCCAAATGGATTATAATGTAGGGTGGAGGACTACTATACGTTTATGTTTCCAACACTCTCACTATGTCGTTTTCCTGTTATCAAGAGTGGTCACCTCCAAAGATAAGTCACATGCCAATCCAAACCACCCAACGAATCAAGGGGCACCAAGATTGGCTGGGTTTGGGCATATGAAGGACTTTAGATTGGGTGCACACTATTTGAAACAGAAGAGAAACAAGAAGAGGTTTTCAAAAACTTTTTTTTTTTTTTAAAAGAAAGAGGAGAAAGAGAAGAAACTAAACCGCTTCGAATTACTTAAAAATCAAAAAAATAAAATGGTCAATAATCTCCCCGACAACGGTGCCAAAAACTTGTTTGAGTTAAAATAAAACAGCAAGCGTATGGGTCAATCGTAGCTACGGGTCAAACACGAGGAGATATACGCCACTCTATTTAACTAATCTTAAAGGTAATGCAAAGTGAACCAAATTACTTAAATTACTAAATTAATTGTGATTAAACTAACGGATCCTAACTCATAAGCATCTCACAAATTACGCATCTACGGGATTAAGTTGGCGTCCTAACACATGAACATCTAACCTATCAAACTAACGTAAATTGGGAGTAATTAAAAATAAAATCCTATACTAACGCAAGTTGGAAGTAATAAAAAATGCAGCCACACATCCATATCCACATAAACAAAATAACCACATAAGAAAAATAACAGAAATAGGGGGAGAAGAATGAGATAGAGGAGAGGGAGAATGCAATTGAGAGTTTAGAGAATGCAAACCTAGATGTGCTTGAACCGGATTAATTGAAGAAGCTTGAATGAATAATTGCATGAACTTACCATGGCCTCCTCTTCTAAATCTACAAGTCTTGTCATCAACATAGGAGCTTAGACTAGGAAGCTTAAAATTGAAACTATTACAACCATATTGAAGACATTAAAGCATAAACTAATCCTATTACAACCATTAACTAATCTTATGAAAGTAAAATTAAGAACTTGAAAGAACTAATCTTATGAAATCAAACTAAGAACTAAAGTCAAAAATAGGAAAAGAAAAGAAAATTTCACTAAGTGAATGAACTAAAAATTACACTAAAAACTGAATTAAAATTGAACTAGAAACTAACTAAAAACTGAACTAAAAAAACTAACTTGTTACAACCAAAAGGGCAAGGGGTATTTATAGGGGGAAGAGAGGAGAAGAGAGAAGAGGGAAGTGTAGGAGAAATATTCCCTAAGAAAAGAAAATATTATCTTTTCCTTCCTCTTTTACAATGCCTTGAATCCTAAGAAAAAAGAAAAAAATAGAATGAAGAAGAAGAGAAGATTGTTTACATAGACCTTCTATTTTTAGAAAAATAAATTTCTAATTCTAACTTGTGCTTCCTTTTCTTTGGAGATATCTTCTCCAAACAATAAAATCAAAGATGCCTTGATTTTTCAACGTTCCATAGATGAGAAAATATAAATCTATCCCAAGTAGAATTTCAAAAGTGCCCTTGAGAAGTTGGAGGAGAGAGAGAGTAAGGGTGATGACTAGGATTCCTTCAAGAATAAATAAAATACCTATTCTGTCCTTCAAAAAAAGTGGAGCATGGGATGCTTATATAGGCCTCACCATTGTGTTCCTTGCGAAAAATCACCCAAAATAGACCCAAATTTCGTCCAATTTGGAGTTCGGGAGCCCAAGATATCTCAAGTTGAAGTTGGACTATCCAGAGCCCTCCAAATGGAATCTTTCGGGTACAGGAAAAATAACTTCTGATTATTTCGTTAAGGCTCCTAGAATCCGAACTTCCGCTTCACTTTGTCCCCGGCCGACTGTCAGTAATTACAAATAAACCTTTATAGACCATTTTCGTGCGTCGTTATGGAAACGGCCGTAACTTCTTCGTTTCAACTCGGAATCAAGTGTCGTTTGAACCGTTGCGAAGCTCACTCGATGGGCTACGTATGCAAGCCATTAACACCTCTAAACTGCTTAAAAACATTTTCTTAACATCATCTCTTCCATTTTCACAAGAATGCACCTAAACCCTAAAAAGCACAAGAAAGCACTGAGTAACTCTGTCCAATGTGGTAAAATGTATGCTTTATGCTTTAAGATTTTACATATAAATATGCTCATCAACACTCAAAAGTAAAATCCGCACTCTTCTAGGGACTAAAAATATTGAGGACAAAAAAAACTCTCTTTTTCTTCAATGAACTAAAAACCTTTTTTCTGGAGACTAAGAACCCTGATGAGAACTAAAACCTCACTTTTCTAGGGATTAAAAACCCTGTGGAGTAAAACCTTGCTTCTCTAAGGATTAAAAACCCTGAGGACTAAAAACCTGACTCTTCTAAGGACTAAAAATTCTGAGGACTAGAATCCTCATTTTTTAGGGACTAAAAACCTTGAGGACTAAAAACTTCTCTTCTAGGAACTAAAAATTGTAACGGAATATTCAAATGTTCAAAATTTGAATTTTCAGTTGAATAAGTCAAGAGGTGTTGGAATCGTTCCAGTAGATAAAGATAAGAATAATCCCTATAGGTTAGAAGGATTTACATGAGATCAAACTCTATCTCTTGTAACAGATTAAGTGTAACGTTGTATAATCCCAACTACTATAAATTAAACCCCAAAGTCGATGAAGAAGATAAGGGGAATACAACACAGTTTCTATCCAATCTGAGTTTCAAATTCTATCTACAATGAAGACTAAAAACCTCACTATGCTTCTAGAGACTAAACACCTCTCTCTTCTAGGGACTCTAAACCTCACTTCTCTAGGAACTAAAAACCTTTCTTCTTCTTCTTTTTCTTCTTTTTTTTTTTTTTTTTTTTAAATCTCATTAAGATTTAAGACTTGAGGGAATAAAAACATTGGTTTTTTCTTCTTCTTCTTCCTCTTCTTTTTTACCTTAAAAAGCAAAAAAAAGAATCACGAGAATAGAAATCAAGCGAGTAACCTCCCTTCTTTTATTCAAGGGAATGAAAAAACCAAAGCACGAAACCAGGACCATCAAAAAGGCCATGGAAAAAGCTCTTAACTCAAACACAATTAGTAACAATCACACAAGAAAGAAGGGTCGTCTAGCGCCATGTTTATTCAAGAGATTAGGAGCAGGCCACCAAGTGCAAGATTTTTTTTTTTTGGTAGATAATAGGGCTATTCATTCACTCGTGTCCAACGCCAACAGAAAAAACAAGTTATAGGAAAAGATACGAAAAAAGGATAGATAGCATGACAAACAGATAGTTTGGGTAGACAAAACCCAGAACCACAGAGCGGAAATCAACCCGGTCTCGCATGCCAAAGACTGAGCCATCCAGTGAAGGGGCTGGCCGAAAGCCATTTCCCCATGAAAAGAGCTATCGACACAGCAACCGATAACTGCCTACACTTTCGTGCCAAGAGAAGGGACCCCATAAGTGCCGAAAAGAACAATGCCATCATGCCCACACGAGCCGGCACACTATCTCGCCCAAAGGAGCTTCGATGAACGGTGATAAGGCCACCAGATCTGCACGGCGGAAGGGGCAACGGAGTCGGCCATATCCATGGCGACACCAACGCCAGAACCAGCGTGACCTGCAAAACAACAAACAAAAAAAGAAAAAGAAAAGGGGAGGGGAGATGGGCCAGAAAAAAGGGAAGCTGGAGGGGGCATTGGCCGGAAAAAGGGGAGGGGGAGGGCGTAGTGGCAATGGGAGAGAAGGAGGGGGCAGTGGCAATGGGAGAGGAGGGGGCCGTGGCGGTGAGAAATCGTGAAATGGCCAAGGGTACGTCTAGGGCTAAACCGTGGAGGATGTGAACAGTAATAGCAATGGCGTGGAGGATGGAGGCAGTGAGCAAGGGGTGTTACTGAGGGCGATGGAGGTGGCGATGGAATGGGTAGGGGTGAGAGAGATGGTGGTAAGGGCGGTGTGGAGGATTGTCGTCGTCATCGTCGTCGGCTTCAGCATCATCGTCGGCAACACCCAGAATCATGGTTGGTGGATTGAAGCTGACCTCACAAGGAGACACGCCACTAAGACGGAGAACTTACACGCCATAGGGGCGGAGAGAACACACGGCAGGAGCAGAGGTGGTGCAAGCGGCGGTGGGGTACGTTGCAGAGGTCATAGCGATTAGGTTTTCTAACGCTCAAAAAACCAAGTGCAAGATTGAGACAAGCAAAATGGAGTGTAATAAAGTAATGATGTGCAATCAACAACAAAAGGAAAAAAGTGTCGGGAAACAACTTTTGAGTGCAACATCAATTAAATGGAACATGTGAACCGAATAAAAAATAAACAAATTTTAATTCCATCATTATTTCATGCACGATTATGTTTTAGCCCGGCCAGTGGGATCCGTTGTCCCAATCGTGTTTTTGCTAAAAGATACCTAATTTTCAATTACCTTGAAGGAGCTTTGAGTCATGAAATTCAGATTTCACATTTAAGGGTTATAATCCTTGAATTTACAAGGTAACATTTAATCCATCTGGGCTGGGATTGGACCTGGCCCGGCCTGAACCCAAACCGTGTTTGGACGGTCCCAATAGGTAATTCACAGAAATGGGTCTTCACTTGGGGTTGAACGAATGTGATCCAGTTTTAGGGAAGGTTTATTGGTTGTTGGATCTCAGGGAGCTTTGATCCAATTAGGCTAAGAGCTGAGCCTTATTTGTATTAGGAGAGATTCACTCTCACAGATTGAAAGGGGGCAAGAAAGTAATCCACCACGATTTGAAGGATGGCCAAGTGGCCTGATATGAGAGGGGAAGAGTTTGTATTGGGGTGGGGAGAAGGTAAACCCAATATATATATATATATATATTTTTTTTTATATTTTTTTATATTTTTTTGGGCAAGAGATCTCTACTTGGTCGCATGGTCTCTACATAAGCATCTGGGCCAATGGATGAGCACGCCTAGGTATCTGCCCAGGGGGTAGAGGCATCATCTCACGGTGTCCTGTGAGAGGGCATAGGAACTACCACCAAGTAGAGATCTTTTTCCCATTTTTTTTATTTAGACTCTAGAAAAGGAAATAATAAAGGAAGAGATGGCTCATGCATGGTTGCAAGGGAAAATCAGTCAGCTCACGCTACCTCAGTTGATAACAATTTTTGGGAGAGTGTTCTCTGTGGGAAATTGTAAGGGCCATGAGTGCATGCAACAGTCAATGAGATCACGTGCGTATCTTAGGAGGCGGAATTTCCACCTTTCATGGGGTGCGGGGCCATCATTTTGCCCCCTCTATGTCTAGGCGTGACCTGTGCCCCCACAAAGACCATTTTCCCAATATTTTTGAAAGAAGAAAAGTTTCTAGTGGGAGAGTGCATCATCCATCCATACCAAAGTGGTGGGACGAAATGTCCGTCACACCCCAATGAAAGGCGAAAATCCCACCAATGAAACATGGAAATCCAACCACCATAGAGAACTCTTGCCCTTTTTTAAAAAACTCTTCAAACATCATAGTTGGAAAACCAAATTTTCTAATTCGACTCGTCTTTCAAAAAAACCTGGTGACTCGACCTTGTCAAACCCGGTCAAAACGAGTCATGGTTTTTATTTTTTTAATGTAATAAATATGTATAGATTAGTAAAAAATCGGAAAAATATGGGAAAACCAGGAAAAAAAAAATGGAGGAATCACATATCATAGTATTTTGAGATACCATTGAACAAGATAGAATCAGCCTTATGGTTTTTTAAAAAAAAAACAATTGTACTCCTCGAGTTTGTCACGACTCAAGTAAATATACTGAGTCTTTTTTTTTTTTTAGTACTGAGCCTTATTTCAAACCCGATCAAAATGAGTCATGGTTTTTCTTTTTTAATGTAATAAATATTTATAGATTAGTAAAAATCTGAAAAAATATGGAAAACCAGGAAATAAACAAAATCTAGGAATCACATATCAGTGTATTTTGTGTTCATACCATTGAACAAGATAGAATCAGCTTTATAATTTAAAAAAAAAAACGACTTTACTCGTAGAGTTTGTCACGACTCAGGTAAATATACCGAGTCTTATTTGACTCGGACGATTTATAACCTAGTCTCGTCAGTTTTTTACATTAACCTAGACACCTAGTCTATACGACTCTTGACCAGGTTTTCCAAAATTTTGACTCTGACTCGAATGACTCGTCCTAGTCAAAACCCGGTTTCCACAGAAAAGTGCAAAATGTTGGAGTCTGGGTCTGGCAGTCGGAAACACGGCAGTGAACAAGCAAAGTGAAACGAGCGTTCTGATTCAAACTCTGTTGATTTTCCTATAAGAGATGTTCTAGTTCCTGGTTTTTATTTCTTTTGCATGAATATCTATTTAGGGTTTTCGTCTTGTAACGATTGGATGAGTTATGGTGTTTTAGGAGTGTTACATATGTGTTTTTTTGCCTTGGGCTCCCCACTTTGGTTTGCCTTGCCGTTTGTTCGATTGTGTTGGGGAATTTAGGTTCACCATCTCTGAACCTTAATCCCTACTTTTAACCATCCATCACTGTAATTTGAGTTCTTTTTTGTTATTTTTTATTTATTCATGGAACTGTAGTTTGAGTTCTTTGTTACACGAATCCAAATCTATTTAATGGCTTCGTCCGCTTCTATGATTCTTACTAAGTTATCTTGTCTTACAGTTTTTGTGAATTGTTGTTCGATTCTTATTTTTTTTTCCTTCTGATTTTTCTCTTGTAATTTCGATATCCATACACCCTAGATGTGCAGAGATAACAAAAAAGTGTAGAGAAACCGATTAGGGAAGTTGCAAAGAGAAACGACATGATCCCTATTCCCTTGTGTCCTCATAGTTGTCATCATGTTGACCATCATCTGCTCCATTTTGGCCATTAATCTGTTTTTCATCACCTCCCATCCGGATGGGGGATCACCATGCTCACTTATTCTGCTTGAACTCTTGAAAAATTTTGAACTTTCTGATGTGACGCTTGACTGAGGCAAAGAAGGAACTCTGACAAGTCTGCCAATAGTGGAATCTCTAACCCAAGATTGACTCTCTTTGATGAGAAATGGTATGAGACGGGGAGATTATGGTGTGTGACTCCATATGACTGATAAAAGGATAGAAAGGGGAGTGTGAGAATGGAGATGACGATCTCTCTTTTAAACATGGCTATAGACATTTGACACATGCAACGAAATTCGAACAATAAAAAATTAGCTCAAAAGAGAGTGCCACCAACTCAAGGGCACATTAAAGAAATGTACACCTTAGTTGGGGGAAACTCTCTTTTGACAAATCAAACAAGGTGGTCCAAACATGAATTTCTATGCAGGCAGTACTACCTTGTAACAGTCACCGAAAACGATATGGTGGATAAATCCGGATCTTCCCCTAACACCGGGACAACAAATGTGAAACCTTTAGCAGGTTGAGATCTACGCCACACAAGATTAATTATCGAGTAGGCATCACCCTATAGTTCCAATCTTGTGGTGCGGATGTAAAAACCAACACTGATGTAGTTATAAACACTTGTGCCCTAAGGTTAAAGTAAAAAATCCTTATTCGTCCGACGGTAGACAAGAGACCAAAACCAGTAGGACTTGTTGCGAAGGAATTCTGGAATGGACCGCAGATAAAGTACAGTCAGTTTGTGGCGCTCCTATGCATTAGGTCTATGTTCAGTACATGATGCATGCATAGGGTAGGCTATAGGACAAAAAAGGTCACCCTTGACAGAACCGATATACCTATCGCTCGTATATACGAAGCGAGTCGAGGATACGTGATTCTTTTGATATACCAGAGGTACGATATCAAAGGTTGTGGCTTCGCCGTGGATTACCCATGACTACACAAGGGTTCCAACGACTAACCACGGGGTTGAGTGATTCCATGCAGTGAGTATGTGCTTGAATGTGATGCAGGAAATGGCTATCATTCGATCTTAGAGTACTTAGTATGATGTGCCCCACCTCCCCCGAGGGTAGAGGCACAACATGGAATACCCTCGTCGTTTGATTTCACTTCGAGCACAATGCATGATACGGTTAGTACAATCACAATATATACAAACAATTATGTATAACACAAACAAGTATACAAGAAAGTGTGGTCAATATACTTAAAACATGCTTATGAAGATTGAAACATACAAAAAAAGTGGTAGGGAACTTTTTGGAACCCTAAATATGGTTTAGTCAAAAAATGACCAAAATGCCCCTAAATGGCAAAATGGTAAAAGTGTTAGAACATACACTTTTAAGTCATTTCAGGCATTTGATATTTAATTAAACATTCTAAAATTACTAAGCATGCCAAATAAAGCTATTGGATGGTACATTGTAAATTAAAAAAATGCCCCTGAGGGAAAAAATAACTTTTATGCATGATTATGATGCAAGATGGACATGTATATACATAAAAAAAAAACTTTCTAAAACATCTTAAAACAGCATGTAATGCATAAAACATTTTTTCTGATTTTTTTAATTTGTACCTACAAAATTACCACTATACCCCTAAGCATAAAAGATAGTGACTACTGACTCTATAAATATATGCACATGTGTCTACATGTTTGGAAATGTTGAATCAATTTGAAATGTACTGAAATTGCCAAACTGAAGCACCACTATATATAGAAAAAAAAAAAATTTATTAGGAAGTATAAATAAAGGGTTCCTAAATAATAAATTAGGAACCAAGATAGAGAATCACTTAAGCATCGGACAATGGAAACTATACACATAGTACAAGATGTAAAAACTGAAAGATATGTCAGTACTTCCTGGCAGGTAGGTAGCTCACATAGCAGCTAACGAAATGGCCAGCATAGTTAGGGCAAAGATACGTCAATACTTCTAGGCAGCAAGCAAGGCAAAATTAATGCAATAAGAAAGTAATTTCTAAGCACAAGTGTCTCTAAGTAAAAGACAGAGACATTGGGCATCAGACAATAAAAACTACACACATAGTGCAAGATGTAAAAACTGAAAGATATGTCAATACTTCTAGGCAGGTAGGGAGGTAGCTCACATAGCAGCTAATGAAACGAGATGGCCAGTATAGTCGGATCCACATCCTCTACTTCCAAAGCTCTACTTCCATCCTACTTTCGTGAGTTTCTAGCGTGCCATGTGTCCTGACAACCATCCAACGGTGGTTATTTAAAAAATTCAAATTTTTTTGAATTCCAATCCCCATTTATTTGAATCACTTTAAACCTCAAACCAACCCCTTCTGACCGACAAACCAAACCGAACTTATCTCCCTCAAAACAAACCCATTTCACTCATTTGCCTAGGTTTCAGATCGAACGAACATTTCCCAGTAGAACCTCTCTTGAATCCCTCCCTCCCTCACTCATCCCTCTCACAACTCCTCAGTGGCGATGGCGACGGCGACGGCGACATTCTCTCTCTCTCAACTCCAAGGACCCTGAAAGCTATTTTGAAAGAAAACCAGCAAAGGAAGGCCAAGTAGTGACCAAATCTGGCTGCGACTGCGACGGCGACGGTGACATCCTCTCCCTCACACCTGCTCCTACTGCTTTCCGGTGCACTCACCGTCGCTGCCGCCACCACCACCACCACAATCAAGACCAAGTAGAAGAAGTAGGAAAATTGCAAGAAGGAATAAAAAGATGATGATACAAAAGTTGGAAATTTGCAAAGAACTAGTGAATTTGGCACTAGATTTGTTATAGAAGCACTATAGGCTGAAAGATAAAAAGTATAAGCCACGTTATAAAACAATAACGCAAATAAATAACACACACTTACTAGTGACCGGCAGTTCGTTGCAGACGAAGGTTTGGATTGAGTCGTATCAAAAGACACTCTCCTTAAGGTCTTTAATCGCCCCTTATTAGTGCAGAATCGGGTTGACTTGCGATTACACCTCCAAGATAAAACAATCCACTAACCACTTTTAGACAGCACTCCGAAGTGATTACAGAAGGGGCCCAAAAGCTACACTCAATGCTCTTATAAGGAATACGGAAGGAAGGAACAAAACCGAAGAGAAAAGATATGCTCTCTGGTTTAGAACTAGAACACTCTCTGGTATGAGCCCTGAAACACACTATATGTTCTTCTGTTTGCTCTATGGTATTTAAAGAGATGTAGGGGTAAGTCTGTACGTATGCAGGCGTCCCTGTATACATACAGAGGTGACCGTACGTATATAGGCATCCCTAAATACATACAGATGTGACTGTATCCTTATATCAATACATGTATCCAGCTGGTGCCTCTACGTTAAGGTGTATGTCCTTCGAACTTAAATTCGAAATAAAAAAAAATTAAATATATATACACCCACACCCACACCCAACCTCGACTTGCCTCGGCTCGGCACGCGCGTGTGAAAAGCACCCCGGACCCCAACCTCACCCATGAAAGAAGAGAGACTTCCCATGGAACCCTATGTCCCTTAAGGACTCAAGTAAACTTATATACAAGTTCACCTCTTTCAAGCTAAGCAATGTGGGACTAAAAAGTAGTAGCTTCCCATATTCCATGCTTGCTTTTAGCTCCAACCATAACAAGTGTAAATTCAAAATAATGAATAGGAGGGAAACAAAACTAAATAAAGTGAGGGAAATGAAAAGTTGGAAAAAAAGGAGGGAAAGTACAAAAGTGATTTTGAATCTTTTGAATTTTAATCCAACAAGATTTCATCTTGGGTTTTGCTCAAGTTTTAGAGTTTGTTTTTCATCGTGATGACTCCAGCTGCTTATTAGCAATCCTTCCCAGCTTCTCCTCCACCGTCCTTGTCGCCATTCCTCTTTTATGGCATTGGTCCTTATTAACAATCACTTCTGTTCTCAAGAGATCTAAAAGATCTTAATTATTGCCTTTTGCTTTATGCTGAATGTCTACTATCTCATCTATTATGCAATTGTAACGCATCATGTGTTGAGGAGACACAGATCGAGAGAGAGTGAGAAAGTTTCTTGTAATATAATTGGTAAGCTGATCCGTGAAGTAAATCATGTTCTACCCTGAATTGCCAAGATTACATGTTATAAGTGAACCTTTCTTGATTCATTCCTGAATTGAAATGGTTAATTAAAGCTTGGATGAGCGTTCCCATTACAAAGAAATGCTTCCACTACACTACAGTTGCTCAGTTCATTGATTCTTCCTCAAATTCTTGAAACAGAGACTTGATCTTCCATTGGGTTCAAAGAAAATTTGTGTCTACTGTGGTTGAACATTTGGCACCTCCCTACAGTTCCCAAGATCCAACATTTAATTTGGAAGATTATTCACCATAGACTCCCTCTTCCCGATCTTCTTATTGGTAGAGGAATCAACCTAAACCCTCTCTGTTTTCTCTGCAATCAAGAATTGCAATCAGCTAATCATCTTTTCTTTGAATGCCCTATCATTTCTCACTTGTGGCTTCAATCGGGACTTCTTCAATTCACCTGGCCTATTTCTACTACATCATTTGGTTCATCTGGATGGATTATTGGGATTTCATTTTCAGAAATCAAGACTTTAAATCTGACTCGTTCACAAGATCAGCAAGCTTCAAGATTTATTAAATGGATCCCTCCTCCTTCTCCCTATGTCAAGTCCAATGTAGATGACGCTAGCAAGGGAACCCAGGGGATGCTGGTTTTGGTGGTGTTGCGGGTGAAAACCTCCGATGCCCGGTTCGCCCAGGGATGAGCCTGCAAAAACCAAGCGATGAGCACAAGAGAGCCGGTGTGGCTCCGGCCTAGGATTCTCCGATGCTCAAGTCAGGCCTCCAATGCAACAGCGTAACTGCGTAATAAAAGCAAGATGAGGAATGGTGCTCCATACCTGGGTATTTATAGAGTGAGGATGAGATGAGGCGGTTGGGAGAGTCCTAGTATTGTAGGAGTCCTTCTTTCGGAAGGTTCTCTCCCGTAGAGCGGAGTGGAGAGCTATTTTCGGGGTCGGGCTCTTATTAAGGTAAGAGTCCATGTAGAGTGTGATTCCGTGTTGTGCGGGGATCGTGGCTCGATCCTTATCCCGTGATTCTCGGGATGCGCTGACATGGCCCAGAGATCCCCGTTCGTTCTCCCACCATAGACTTGTTGGGCTCGACTTCGGATGAGCCCGATGTAGTAGAGCCTCGTCAGGCCGAGGTGGGCGAACCTCCTTTGCTCCTGGAGTTCTACCTCGCGGCCCAGCCAATTGCCACTGATCGAGCCTAGAACTCTGGGTCATCCTCATCCGATGAGGAGTCAAGTGAGGGAGATTCGTCCGAAGTGGGGGTTGGCTTGGTAAGCTCGTCCGCTAATGACCCTGAGCTCAAAGAAGGGAGTGTCGGCACCGTTCCGAGCACGATCACGGATGCCGACCTCGACTATCTGAGGACGACCTATGCCATCCCCGAGGACATCCAGCTCCGAGCTCCTAACCTAGGGGAGATGGCCTGCTACATCAGGCCCGACGAGGTGGCTTTGTACGAGCTTCCCTTCAAGTATGCGTTCAGGCTCCCCGTCCTCGGCCTGGTGGACCAGATCTTGGACCACTTCCATCTGTCCCCGGGTCAGCTGGTGTCGAACTCCTGGCTGGCCGTGTACGGCTTCTATGCCTTATTTTGTGAGATGGGCCGAGGCGCAAGCGTGGCGCTCTTTTCTCAGCTCTTCTTCTTGAAGAAGTCTCCAGAAAAGGGGTAGTATTATTTCAGCCGCCGATCTGGGAAGAGTGCGTCCCTGGGCGGCCACAAGTTTTTGGTCGGCATGCCGAGCTTCAATAAGTAGTGGAAGCCCCACTTCTTCTTTGCTTCGATCCCAAACAGCCCTCTCCGAGCCGAGTGGAAGGAGATCCATTTGAATTATGTCAACAAGGTACTACCCCTGACCGAGAACGAGATGACCTCGCTTGACTTGATCCTCTAGCGTCCGTCCCTCGATGTCCTCCAGCTTCAGGATGAGGGGTTTCTTCAGAGGTGGCATATGACCCCTGGTAGGAGCCCGAGCCGAGCCCGTCTCTGTTGTCCGAGCTGACCCCTTTACTTAGTCTTCTTTTCTTTTTCGACTTATTTTTGATGTTCTCGGTTTCTCTTGTAGTGGTCGGCCACATTCCCCCTATGGATACAGCTCGGCTAAGGGCCGAGACCCTTGCGGACCGAAGGAAGAAAAATGCAGAGAAGAAGTCCCAGGGCGAGTCCTCCAAGGCCCCCAAGGGCAAGGTCGTGATGCCGGGCCCGGCAGACGCTGTGGTCGACCTTGAGGCCAAGAAGAGTACGGGCCCAGCGGGGTCTCCGAGGAAAGGGAAAGGCCGAAAAGGCGAGAGGAGCCCGCCGAAAGACACTAAATGTCAGAAGCTCTCGATCAATCTGACGAGTGGTGGCCTTCCGCCCATGGCTTCACCCCCCAACATCTCCCGATATGTCTTGGGGAGGGCCTCGGCCAGCAACATTCCTGTGAGGCCGACCTGGCACCTCTTCCCCGGGGACTCGGCATTGACGTCGACCGCACATGCCAAGGAATGGCTAGATGCAGGTCGACTGCCGGCTGACAGGGAGGCGCTGTCTGACCCTGAGCTCCTCTCCACGCTGTTTCAAGATTTCAACATGGTGAGTTTCCTGGTCGGCTCTTGTGATTAGGTCCGACCTGTGTAGTCTGTCCTGACTTTTGTTCTCATGCTTTTTTTCAGGGCTTCGCCAAGGCAGTGGAGACCATGCTTCGCTTTGAGCGGCTCTTGACCGAGAACCACTCCTTGGGCGTCCAGTGCAAGAAGGCTTACCAGGATACCCAAGATGCCATTTAGAGGCATCGGGAGACCTAAGAGAGGCTTTCTGCCACCGAGGTCAAAGTAGAGAGCTCTCAGGCCGAGGTGATCAGGCAGAAAGAGAAGGTCCAGGCTCTGCAGGCTCAGCTTGCCGAGGCGAGGGAGAAGGCCAAGGAGGACCTGGCCATGGCTCGGGATGAGGCGATCAATGACTATCTCCAATCGAAGGAGTGCGCTGATGTGTGCCACGAGATCAGGAAACCTCCCTTCACCGAAGGCTTTGAGGCAGGCCGGGCTGATCTCTTGGCCGAGATCAAGGCGGTTTATCCCGAGCTCAACCTCTCACGTTTTGATGATGACGAAACTACCTTTGTCGGGGAGTTCGGAGATGAGGAGGGAGCCGAGGTCACCCAGGCTCTGCCCCTTGAGGAACCTACACAGGTCGACGCTCTTCCCTCTTGACGTGAACCCCAAGACCCTTGCCGAGCCTACGCCATGGATACCGCCGAGGTCGCCTCTAAGTCCAACGCCGAGGAGATTGAGATGTAAAATTTTATTTATTGTTTTTTTTTTTTTTTTTTTTTTTGGGGGGTGCCGAACTGCCCATCTTGTAACCATACCAAGCAGTCGGCTTATAATGAATGAAAAAATCTATTTTTGTCAGAATTTGTCCAAGTGTTTTAGCTCAGCACTCTTAACCTTCTCTTCCTTGTGTACGTTGTTCTATTTGAGGTTGTGGCCGAACTGCCGAGTCTTCCGCTAGCCGAGCTTAGGAACTTGTCTCTTTTTTACCCATGCTTCACGTGGTCGGCGGCTCGGCCATGCCATGCCCGAGGTCAATGTGATCCTCGCTTTGGTTGGTTAATTCGCCATTCCCATCGGTCCGATTGGACAGGCTATCATATAAGTGGACGCGTGGTCGAGCAACCTTCCTGGCCGAGCGTAATGCGTTAGCTTAGTTTCAAACTTTGTTAGGCTCGGCCAGGTCTATGAGGACCGGTCTTATGACCTTGCTGCCGACCTATGAGGGTCGGTCTTCGAGGTCGATCGGGTCTATGAGGACCGGTCTTATGACCTGGTTACCGACCTATGAGGGTCGGTCTTCGAGGTCGGCCAGGTCTATGAGGACCGGTCTTACGACTTGGTTGCCGACCTATGAGGGTTGGTCTTCGAGGTCGGCCAGGTCTATGAGGACCGATCTTACGACTTGGTTGCCAACCTATGAGGGTCGGTCTTCGAGGTCGGCCAGGTCAATGAGGACCGGTCTTACGACTTGGTTGCCGACCTATGATGGTCGGTCTTCGAGGTCGGCCAGGTCTATGAGGATCGGTCTTACGACTTTGATTTAGGAGCTTGCAAATACGTTAAGTGGTGGAGAAAGACTTTATTTAATTGAATCAAACGTCGGGGCTGAAGCCGAATACAAGCATGCTCAGTTATTGAAAAAACTTCTTCAAATTTTATGAGTTCCAAAGTCTCGGTACCTTCTTACCCCCCGGAGTCTGCAAGCGATATGTCCCGGGGCGAATTTGCTTGGAGACTATGTACGGGCCTTCCCAGTTTGGTGCTAACTTTTCTTGCTGCCTTGGCTGGGACGCGATAAGCTTTCTGAGGACAAGGGCCCCTTGACGGAAGTGCCGCTCTGTTACTCTTGAGTCGTAGTACTTTGCCGTCCTCTGTTGGTATGCCGTGTTTCGGAGTAGGGCATTTTCTCAAACCTCGTCGAGGAAGTCAAGGTTGGCTCTCAGTCCATCTTCATAGGTCTTTTCATCGAAGTTGAGCACTCGGTACGATGATGTCATAATTTTAACCGGGGCGAGGGCTTCGGTCCCATAAGCGAGGCGAAAAGGACTCTCCCCGGTTGGTGTTCCTACTATCGTCCTATATGCCCATAAGACACTTGGGAGCTCTTCCACCCATCTTCCTTTGGCCTCATCTAACCTTCTCTTAATGCCGATGAGCAATGTTCGGTTGGACACTTCTACTTGTCCATTTGCTTGCGGATGAGCTACTGAGACGGGTCGGAAGTCAATGTAGAAGTGTTCGCAGAACTCTCGAAAGGCTGGGTTGTTGAATTACGTGCCATTATCTGTGATGAGCACTTTCGGTAGCCCGAACCGGTAGATGACCTTATCTCGAAAGAATTTCTCCATGTTCTTCTCGGTGATGGTTGCAAGGGGCTCGGCCTCGACCCACTTGGTGAAGTAATCGATCGCCACTACCACGTACTTCCTGTTTCCCGATGCCGGGGTGAAATCTCCAAGAATATCCATTCCCCACATAGTGAAAGGGATTGGGCTCAGCATTGAGGTCAGATTTGTTGCTGGTCGGCTTGGGATTGGTGCAAACAGTTGACACTTCTCGCACGTCTTCACATACCTTATGGCCTCTTCTTACATTCTTGGCCAATAGAATCCTTGCCGAAGTATCTTGTATGCAAGAGCTCGTCCACCCATGTGACTCCCGCATATTCCCTCATGCACCTCGGCCAAGGCATACTCGGCTCCCTTCGGTCCAAGGCATCAGAGAAGAGGGGCCGAGATTGCCCTTTTGTAGAGCACTTCGTCGATCATGGTGTACTTGGTAGCTCGGATCTTGACCTTTCTTACTTCGTCTCGGTTCTCCGGGAGCAGGTCATTCTCCAAGTAGTTGACAATGGGGTCCAACCAGATCGGCCCGTCCTCTTCAATATGCTTTACGCTTTCTTCTTGTAAGGAGGGCTTGTCCAAGATTTCTATGTATACTGATCGGCTCAGATATTGGAGGTCAGCCTCGGCCAACCTTGACAAGGAGTCGGTCGCGGCATTCTCTTTTCTCGGTATTTGAGTCATCTCAAAGTGCTCGAGTTCGGAAATCAGATCTCGTGCTCGGCTCAGGTAAGCTATCATCCTTTCGTCTTTCACCTCATAGTCTCCATTGACCTGGTTGACCACGAGTTGGGAGTCTCCTCGCACCTTCAACCGCTTTACGCCCTTGCTTTGCTGACTCGAAGTTCGGCTAGGAGGGCTTCATATTCAGCCTTGTTGTTCGAGGCGGGAAACTTGAACCTCAGGGCACGTTGGATCAAAAATCCTTTGGGGCTTACCAGGATTAGGCCGGCCCCGCTTCCTCCGGAGTTGCTTGAGCCGTCGACATTCATGGTCCAAGTCGGGTCGGCCATAGCCCCAACCTCTTCTACTGTCTTTTCTTCCCCGACTTCAAGGTTGGGCCCTGTGCATTCGGCGATGAAGTCAGCAAGGGCTTGTCCTTTTATCGCCGTCTTCGGATGATAACTTATATCATATTCACTCAGCTCAACCGCCCAGGTGATCAGCCGTCCCAAAATGTCAGGTTTGTGCAGTATCTTCTTGAGTGGCTGGTCGGTCAGTACCGCGATCGAATGAGCTTGGAAGTATGGCCTTAGTTTCCTTACGGCCGTAACAAGAGCGAATGCTACTTTCTCGAACCCAGAGTATCTTATCTCGGCGTCGACAAGAACGTGGCTGATGTAGTATATGGGTCTTTGAGTTCGACTTTCTTCCCTAATCAACACCGCGCTGACCGCTACAGGGGTAGCGGCTAAGTAAACTTGAAGCTCCTCTTTTGGCTCGGGTCGGCTGAGAAGAGGCGGGTTCTCCAAATATTTCTTTAGCTCTTCAAAAGCTTCCTGGCATTCGTCCGACCAAATAAAGTCCTTTGGGTTCTGGATATTCTTGAGGGCCTTAAAGAATGGTAAGCACTTGTCGCCCGATCTCGACATGAATTGTGCCAACGCCGCCACTCGTCCATTTAGCCTCTGTACTTCTCGGATCATCCTTGGAGGGCTCATCTCATGGATGGCCCTGATTTTTGTTAGATTGGCTTCGATACCTCTGACAGAGACCATGAAGCCGAGGAACTTTCTCGAGGTCACGCCGAATGCACACTTGACGGGGTTCAGCTTCATTTGGTTCTTCCTCAATACGCCAAAGGCTTCTTCCAAGTCGGCCAAGTGGTGTTCGGCCTTCAAACTTTTCACCAACATGTCGTCCATGTAGACTTCCATGTTTCTTTCGATCTGCTCGAGGAATATATAGTTCACGAGTCGCTGGTATGTCGCTCCGACGTTTTTCAATCCGAACGGCATGACCTTGTAGCAAAAATTTTCTTGGTCCATTTGGAATGCCGTGTATGACTCGTCCTCCTCATGCATCATGATTTGGTTGTAGCCAGAATACATGTCCATGAAACTCAGCATCTCGTGACCTGCCATGGCGTCGATCAAGAGGTCGATTTGAGGTAGCGGGTACTCATCTTTTGGACAAGCCTTGTTGAGGTCGGTGTAGTCGACACACATTCTCCACTTCCCGTTCGGTTTAGGGACCATGACGACGCTAGCCAACCAGGTCGGGAATTTTTCTTCTCGGATGAACCCTGATCGGCGAAGCTTCTCCACCTCTTCTTTGATCGCTGTTTGTCGATCAAGTGCGTAGTTCCTTCTCTTCTGTCGAATTAGTTTTTGACCTGGGTCTACATGGAGCCAGTGTTCAGCTATATGCCTGGGTATTCCCGTCATGTCAGCAGCCGACCAGGCGAAGACATTGGCGTTTGCCCTTAAGAAAGCTCCAAGCTGATTCCTTTGATCTTCATTCAGTAATGATCCTAGCTGGACCACCTTTGCTGGGTCATCTTCCCTGAAATGTAATGGGATCAGGTCTTCCACGGGTTGTCCTCTCCTCTCGATAAGCTCATCCCGCTGATCCTCGGGGAGGTGTTTGACGTACATTGCCATTCCTCGGACATTGCCTTTATTTTGCTTGACAAAAGTAGCATAGCACTCCCGCGCCTTCTTCTGGTCGCCTCGGACCTCGCCAACACCATTCTCGGTGGGGAACTTCATCTTCAAGTGCATCGGGGAGATGATGGCTTGGAGAGCGGTCAATGAAGGACTGCCGAGTATGGCGTTGAAAGCCACTACCGACCGTACTACCATGAACTTAACTTGGATCGTCGCCTGGCATGGAGCTTGCCCAATCGTGACCAGCAGGTTGATTGAGCCCTTGATGGTTGCGGCAACTCCCGAGAACCCGTGAAGTGAGGTGCCTTCCGGCTTGAGCGCTTCGCCGTCGAAGCCAAATTGTCGGTACGCGTCTAGTGACATAAGGTCCGCGGATGTGCCGGTATCGACCAATACACGGTGGATGGGTCTCTTCGCAATTTCTACCTGCACCACTAAAGCATCATCATGAGGTAAACTTATACCTTCGAGGTCTGCCTCGGTGAAGGAGATCGTCGCCGCCGGCTTGAGCTTCTTGGTGGGCATCTCGGCAACTCCGATGAACCGTGCGTTTGCCTTAGCCTTTCGAGTAGTCTCTTGCTCGGGCCCTCCGAAGATAGTGTATATGGGAGCTCCCTTGTCACTGCTTGGCCCAGACCCGTCCTCTTTCTTCTCAGCTCGGACTTTATCTTCATCTCGTTCGACTCGCCTATTTTCGGGCCTCGGCTCGGCTCTTCTTTGATCCCGCTCTTCAGGCCGCCGACCCCCACGCTCTTCACGGCCTCCTTTGACATATCGCTTCAAATGGCCCGCTTTTATCAGCTCTTCGATTTCTCTTTTCAGCTGATAACAATCCTCGGTGTCGTGCCCGGTGTCCTTGTGGAACTGACAATATTTGTTGGGATTTTGAGATGACCCCGCTTGCATCGGTCGGGGTCGGCGGATGTACCCACCGTCCTGTATTTGCATCAAAATCTCCTTGCACGAGGTATTCAGTGGGGTGTAATCGGGGCTCCGAGGTCGATCTGACCTGTCGGCTCGGCGATCCGTCCTCGGCCGTTTGTCTTCCCTACGGTCATCTGTTGTCGGCCTTTTCTTGTCAGGTCGGCCTTCGTTTCCCTTTCGGGCCTGGAGGACCTCGGCCATATTTGCAAATTCATTGCATCTCTCCAAGAGCTCGGCCAGGTTTCTGGTCGGCTTTTGGGCCAAGTCCTTGATGAGGTCCATGTCGGCCAGTCCGTTGCTCATAGTCGTATGGGCCGTGGCCTCATCCAAATCCTTGATGTCTAATGATTCCTTGTTGAAGCGGGAGACAAAAGCTCGGATCGACTCGTCGGGCCTTTGCTTCACGTTGAGGAGGTTGACCGTTGTCTTCTTGTGTTTTATACTACTCTGGAAGCACGTGACGAAGGCTCGACAGAGTTGAGCGAAGCTTGTTATAGAGTTCGGCGGCAACCAGGAGAACCATGAGGTTGCCGCGCCCTTCAGGGATGCAGGGAAGGCTCGACAAGAAACGATCTCGGTTCCTCCGTACATGGTCATCATCGCATTAAAGTAGTTGATGTGATCCGTCGGGTCGGTCGTCCCGTCATATTGGTCGAACGGGGGAGGTTTGAACCCGGTCGATAGCGGCGCGGTCATGATCTCAGGAGGATATGGGTGAAGCCCGACCAACGAATAGGCGTCCGGGGTCGCTTGTTTCTTCAACCCCTCCACTTGCTCTGCCAAGTCTCGTAGCCGCCTCTCCAGCTTGGTTTCAGGTGCTCGGCCAACCGGCTCCTCAGCCTGAGGTCTATAGGGTCGGTCGTCCCATTGTGGTCGGCCATTCTGGTCAGCTCAGTCCGCACCATCCTTCCTTGTTCTTCTTTCCTCCTGAAAGTTGGACCCACGGGGGCTCCCCTGTTGTTCTTCTCGGGGAGGCAAGCTTTGACACCAGGGGTTACGATGAGATCCTTCTCCTTGTCTCACAGCGCGCCTTTCATTCGGCTCTTTCCCTTGTTCTCAGACTCTCCTCGGCTGTCCGTCCTCTCCGAGCCTTCCAGACAATACCGACCTCCTCGCTACCGAGCCGGCTGGTTCGATTTCTTGCCCTGTTCGTGGGCTTTGGCGATGCTCTTGCTCATCCCGCCGAGCGCCTCTACTAGGGCGCGGAGGTGGAGTCTTCTGACGAGACGGGTGTGAGGACGCGGCTCGGCTAGGCTCGGCCCTACGCCGGCTACCATTTTGTTGTAAGTTTCTCTCTGCACGGACCGGGGCTGGAGGGGGCGCGACCAGTGGTTAGCCCATCAGCCCGCCTCTGGCCATCTGGTTCATGAAGGTGCGCAGCATCTCATTGGGGTGGAGCATCTACAATGCAAGTCCATAACTTGTCGATTATTTGCCGGGGCTTGGGGTCCAAACTCTCCAGGCAAGGGCGGCGGCGCTGGTAGGCCCATCCGCCAAGCTTGGCTCGGCCTGCACCCGGTTAGCCGCGGCCGTGGTTAGCACATCTTCCCCTCTGGCCATCTGGTTCATGAAGGTGGGCAGCATCTCATTGGTGTGGAGCATCTACAACTGCAAGTCCATAACTTGTCGATTATTTGCCGGGGCTTCGGGGTCCAAACTCTCCAGCAAGGGCGGCGGCGCTGGTAGGCCCATCCTGTCCAAGCTTGGCTCGGCCTGTACCCGGTTAGCCGCGGCCGTGGTTAGCACATCTCCCCCATTCCCACCCTCCGGTGGGGGAATGGGACTGATCATGGTGCCCGTGATGGGCTGCGCACCCCCTGCCCGAGGGGGTCTTCTGTTTATCCCCTGCCGAGAGGCTTCGAGGGGCGGTGATCGCCTCGTCTGCCCAACGGGTTGTGGCTCATCCGTGTTGAAGTCGAGCCATGCTGCCCTGATCTCGTGTGCACCATTATTGTTGCTCTTGAAGTTGGTAGAAACGACTATGCTTGCTGATGTCGTTCCCACAGATGGCGCCAAATCTGTTACTAGTGAAAACCTTCGATGCCCGATTCGCCCACGGATGAGCCTGCAAAAACCAAGTGATGAGCACAAGAGAGCCGGTGTGGCTCCAGCCTAGGACTCTCCGATGCTCAAGTCAGGTCTCCAATGTAACAGCATAACTGCGTAATAAAAGCAAGATGAGGAATGGTGCTCCAAACCTGGGTATTTATAGAGTGAGGATGAGATGAGGCGGTTGGGAGAGTCCTAGTATGGTAGGAGTCCTTCTTTCGGAAGGTTCTCTCGCGTAGAGCGGAGTGGAGAGCTATTTTCGGGGTCGGGCTCTTATTAAGGTAAGAGTCCATGTAGAGTGTGATTCCGTGTTGCGCGGGGATCGTGGCTCGATCCTTATCCCATGATTCTCGGGATGCGCTGACGTGGCCCGGAGATCCCCGGTGGGGCGCTATGGCAGCTTCAGTGGAGGAGGGCTCGGCCTCGGAGGTCGGCCCAGGGGGTCGGCAAGGGAGATCGGCAAGGGAGGTCGGCCCGAGAGGTTGGTTTTGGCCGTAAGCTCGGCCGGGAGTCTATGGCTGACTTGTATGAGCTCGGCCTCAGCCACCGGCTAGCTTGCGCGAGTCTGGCTCTGTCAGGTGACTTATCGGAGATGGGGTCGGCCCGGTTTCCTGCTCGGCCCAACTCGGTTCTCGGACTGAGGTCGGGTCGGCCATGTGGCAGCCTCTGATAGGTGGGGTGTTTTATGCCTCATCAGGTGGCATCTGCCGTTCTTCGGATGGCTCTTTTTTTGGCTGGTTTGCTATTGGAGTTGGGTGGAATTTTGGTCTGGTTGTAGAAGCTCTTGCCATGCCCAATGCGATCTTGATGGCCTCTACTTTAAACATCCAGAAGATCATCATCGAGAGCGATAATCTGCTGGTCATCAACATTCTCAACAAGATCAAAGGATTTAGAAGACGAATCTGGAAAAAAAAAACTCAGAACAATGGCTCACCAAAATCAGAAGTTAGCATGTGTGAGGGAGAGGATGTCGCCGTCAGTCGTAGCCAGATTTGGTCACTACTTGGCCTTCCTTCACTGGTTTTCTTTCTAAATAGCTTTCAGGGCCCTTGGAGTTGTGAGAGAGAGAGAATGTCGCCGTTGCCGTCGCCGTCGCCGTCGCCATCGCCACTGAAGAGTTGTGAGAGTGATGAGTGAGGGAGGGAGGGCTTCAAGAGAGGTTCTGCTGGGAAATGTTCGTTTGATCTGAAACCCTAGGCAAATGAGTGAAAAGGGTTTGTTTTGAGGGAGATAAGTTTGGTTTGGTTCGTTTTGAACCGGTTAGATGGGGTTGGTTTGAGGTTTAAAGTGGTTCAAATAGATGGGGATTGGAATTCAAAAAAAATTGAATTTTTTAAATAACCACCGTTGGATGGTTGTCAGGACACGTGGCACGCTAGGAACTCACGGAAGTAGGATGGAAGTAGAGTTTTGGAAGTAGAGGATGTGGATCCAGTATAGTCAGGGTGACAGTACACCACAAACTACTCATAATTTTTCTACTACACAAACTCCAGACAGTCAAGATACTTCTGCTTATGAAGAGGTAAGAGATAACACTGATGAGGATATTTTTCTGGTCGATGAAAATTTAGAGGAGGAGTCTCAGGTAAACTAGAACCTTACTGTAGTGGGATTCGTTATCCCAGGGAAGCAGTATCGTCGCCAAGCAGTAGATGAAGCTCTTGTCAAGGCTTGGAATACTAGATTTCCAGTTACAGTAGTTCCTTATGATAAAGATAAGTTTTTGTTTCATTTCCAGCATGGTTTGGATTTGCAAAATGTTTTGAATGAAGGTCCTTAGTCGGTGGCAAATAATCTTATTATCTTGGAAAAATGGAATCAAAATAAAGAGTGGAACTTCAGATCAACAAGCTTCTGGATACAGCTACATGGAGTTCCAGAGGATTTCTTTCAGTTGGAATTTGCTTCCAAGACAGCACCAAGGTTTGGAACCCCATCGAAAGTGATGATTATCCGAACAAGGAGGGGAGAGATTCATATTCAATTTATTAGAATCAGAGTTGTTATTGATATATCCAAACCTTTGAAACAGCAGTATCGTATCCAAAGGAGAAATGGTTCGATTCAGCCTATTGAGATCAAGTATGAAAGATTGCCTCTGTTTTGTTTCTACTGTGGAATTATTGGACATGAAGAACAAAGGTGCACCAAGCTGTATGAGGATGAATGGCAGCACCGTAAGAACCATGGCTGTAATGAAGAACTCCCTTGTCAGAATTTCAGAAAGCGAAATTTTAGTCCTGATATCAGGGGAACAGTTCTGGATGCTCGTAATTGTGAGAAAGCTCCTTGGAGACTATTGTAGGGTCCAGTGCCTGTTTCATCAGGATTGCTGGAGAACCCAAGTTCTACTCCTCCAAGCTCAGCCGGTAACGGTGGTACAGGTACGGTTTTACTGGCTAACAGTCCCTTCAACTCCCAGGGGAATGGTATCGAATATAGTGCAACACGTGTCCAAGAATATGCCAATACAGCCCATCTGCAGCAGTTTTCCAATTTTCAAAGCAACCCAAATCATCAAAACCATTATCAGCCTAGCCGAAACCAAATGAATTCACCATCTTTTCCCATGCAAAGCCAAGACGTTCCAACTGTTTTAAAACCCTCCAGTACATCACAACATTTACCCACCAACAACCCAATTCACATACCAGCCATCCAGCTTATCCAACAACCTGAATTAACTCAAACCATTATGACTCTGTTACCCTACATCTCTAACTTTTCCTTAACAAATACTTTTAAGAACTGCAACCCCATCCCTGCCAACCCAACAAATCAGAACCAACCACCTCAGCACCTTTGTCCTAGCAGTTCTTTCAACCTTAATGAACCCCCATTAAACCCTTCCCTTTCATCAATGCAACAGAGACCTATTCCCATTGCTGGTTTGTTGGAGGGTCGTCATCATAGTCCTGAAGGTGAAGGTACAAGCACTATATCACCTCCTCAAAAGAGAACTCGGATGGATATGGAAGAGGTTTCAAATGAAGAGGATAAGATGGATATTTCAGTTAAGGACGACTCTTTGGATGAGCAGCATTTTTTATCGTATGGCCCCGTGGCGGCTGGGGGAAAACAGCCCCACGGGTCATCATGAAAATCATCAGTTGGAATTGTCAAGGTTTGGGGAATTCCTTGACAATTCGGTCTCTAAAGAATATTCTCAAGACTGAAAAGCCTGACATTCTGTTTCTGATGGAAGTCAAGAATAACAGGAATAAGGTGGATAAAATAAGGAAATCGATCTCGGATCATTCCTTTTTGTATGTGGACCCAAAGAATTACGCCGGTGGATTGGCTTTGTTATGGTGGGGAGAGGTCAAAATTGACATATTAAATTCTAGCCTCAATTTTATTGATGCAAAAGTTCATTTAAATGGTTTCCCTTCCTTTTTTCTCACCGGTATTTATGGAGATCCTAGGAAGCATAGAAGGCAAGAAGTGTGGAATGTTGTTTCTTCTTTTGGTTCGTCACGGACTGAGAGCTGGTTGACAGTTGGAGATTTTAATGCTTACCTGTCGTGGAAGGAGAAATCAGGGGGAAATGGCTCCTCTAGTAAAGATTGTGATGTGTTTAGGGATTTCATTGATGGATGTAATTTGTTGGACTTGGGATACAATGGTTCATTGTTTACTTGGAGTAATAGAAGGAAAGGCAAAGACAACATAAGAATTCGCCTTGACAGAGCCTTTGCAAACCCGGCTTGGTTACAAGATTATCCAGACTTTTCTATTTTGGTTAAGGCAGCTTTGGGATCGGATCATGCTCCAATTTGTGTTGATTCTATAGGGGGTGTGATGAAGAGGGCTCGGCCTTTTAGGTTCGAAGATATGTGGTTTACCCATCGTGGCTGTGGCAAGGAGGCTAAGGAAGGTTGGTCCATCCATTCTAGTGAGACTCCTGCTACTTTAATGGCTAAGAAGTTGGAGAATTCAAAAGTTACTTATAAGAAGTGGAATAAGAATTGTTTTGGTAACATTCATCTCAAAATTCAAAAGCTAAAGGAGGAGTTGGTTAACATTCAATCCCAAGATAAAGATGAATTTTCTCAAGATAAGGAAGATGCCATTATTGCTCAATTGGAGGTTGAATTGTTTAAGGAAGAACTGTTTTGGAAACAAAAATCAAGAGTTGATTGGTTGAAGGAGGGAGATTTGAATACAAAGTTCTTTCATGTAGTTACTTTAAGAAGGAGGCACAATAATAAAATTTTAAAGCTGAAATACCCGGATGGTTCGTGGTCTAAGTCTGAAGAAGATGTCCATGTCATTCTGCGAGAGTATTTTAAGGAAATTTATAAGGAACAGGCTATTAATGAGGCTGCTACTGAGGAAGTGCAGAATGGTATTTTTCCAATGGTGAATGAAGAAATAAACGACCAGCTGTGTAAGTTGCCGGATATGGAGGAGGTTAAAAAGGCCCTTTTTTCTCTTGCTCCTCTCAAGTCTCCTGGTTTCGATGGGTTTCCTCCCAAATTCTTCCAGAAATTTTGGGAGGATGTTAAGGAGGATATTTTTCAATTTGTTATTGAATTTTTCAAATCTGGATCTCTCTCTTCTTGGCATAACCAGACCCTCATTTGCCTTATCCCTAAATCCAAGGATGCTGACTCTGCAGACAAATTTCGTCCAATCAGTTTATGCTCTATGGCAGTGAAGATAATCTCAAAATTAATGGCAAATCGTCTGAAACCGGTGCTGGACTCAATTATTGATGTTTCTCAATCAGCATTTGTCCCTGGCAGGTACATTTTCGATAATGTCCTCATTGTTCATGAGTTATTTCATTTCATTAAAAAAAGAAAAAGAAAAGTCTTTCCCAATTCATGGCTATCAAATTGGATATGCGTAAAGCATATGATAGAGTTAATTGGAATTTTATTGAAAAAATGTTTAGCAAATTGGGTTTCTCTGATTTTTGGGTTAAGCTTGTAATGTCCTGCATCCGTTCGGTGTCTTATACTCTTTTGATTAATGGTTCGGAAAGTGGAGATATTTTTCCTTCCAGGGGAATTAGGCAGGGAGACCCTCTTTCTCCGACTTTGTTCATCATTTGTGCCCAAGCTTTATCCTCTATTCTTAATGTGGCTATAGCAAAAAGAGACATTCATGGCATAAGAATCAGGAACAGAGGCAATATTTTTTCTCATCTTCTATTTGCTGACGATTGTCTTCTGTTTGGTAGAGCTCATGTCAAAGAAGTTACTGCTTTGAAGAGGTGTCTGGATCTTTATTGTCAAGCTTTTGGCCAAGAGATAAATTTAAAAAAAATCCTTGCATTACATTCAGCAAGAATACTCATTCAAAGTTCAGAAGGTGGTTCTCTAGAGTGCTTAAAATTCCTTATGGGGATGGTCCAGCTAAATATTTAGGACTCCCGATGGATTTTGGTGTTTCTAAGAACCTTCTGTTTCAAGACATCAAGGATCGGACTGTGGCAAAACTACAAGGTTGGAAGAAAAATCTTCTATCAGCTGCGGGTAAAGAGGTATTATTAAAATCTGTTGCCCTCCCTATGACAAATCATGTTGGTGCTTCCTTTAAATTGTCTAAATCTTCTCTTGAGGATATTAAAAAGGCTTCTGCTGAGTTTTTTTGGGGGTGATAATTCTGAAAAACATAAATTACATTGGGTTTCTTGGGACAGAATGTGTAAATCAAAACAATCAGGAGGTTTGGGCTTCAAAGATCCAGTGTTACACAATCAAGCTTTGTTGGCAAGAAATGCTTGGCGATTGCTATCAGAGCCAAATTCCCATTGGGCAAGAATGATGAAGAATACATATTTTCCCTATGATGATTTTCTTAATGCCAAGTTGGGACATCAGCCTTCGTGGGGATGGCGTAGTCTTCTGGAAGGTAGGGAAGCTTTATCGTTTGGTCTTTTATGGTTGGTAGGGAAAGGAGATAAGATTTCAATATGGAATAATAATTGGATTCCATCAACAAAGAATTTTAGAGTCATTTCTGTCAAGCCGGATAATTGTCCCTATGAAAAAGTTGCTGACTTGATTGATGCTCAGTCTAGATCGTGGAAGATGGATTTGCTGGATTCGTTATTTTTGCCAGTTGATAAGAAGGAAATCCTAAAAATCAGCCTTAGTTTGCTTCCTAATGAAAATAGATTGGTTTGGGGTGGAGCAAAATCTGGTAAATTCTCTGTGAAATCAATGTACCATTTGCTTAAAAATAGGAAGGATTCGAAAAGCCATTCATCCTCTTCTTCAGCCTCTCACAAGAACTATTTATCAATGACAGATGTTTATTGGAGAAGAATATGGAATGCTAAGACTTTGCCTAAAATAAAGCAATTTTTATGGAGAAGTTGCGCAGATGGTATTGTTGTGGGTCAAGGCTTCCTTGTAAGGAGAATCCCTATCAGTCCGGTTTGTTTTAGATGTGGAGAGAGGGAGGAAACTATGGGCCACACACTTCTCACGTGTTCTTTCGCTAGGGCGGTCTGGTTTGGCTCATCATTATCTTTGTTAACCAATTATGCTCAATTTGATAAGATGAGTGATTGGTTTCATTATTGGGATGATATTTTCAGAAGGGATAAAAAGTTGGCGCAAGAGAGGTTTTCTTTGGCTTCTTTCCTTATCTGGTTCATTTGGAAGGCTAGAAATCAATTGATCTTCAACAACCAAAGCTGGTCTCCTCAACAAGTGATCTCTATGGCTGAGAAGGCTCACCAGGAATACTCTGAGATTTGGTTTAAGCCTCCATCTATTTCTACTGCAAATGCTGATCGTGTTCTTCCTACTCCTTGCTGTTGGTCCCCCCCAGTAGAGCCTTTTGTGAAGATTAACTGTGATGTAGCCTGGGTGAAGAGTACTAATAGAGGTGGATTAGGGATCATTATCAGGGATCATCTTGGGAACCTCCTTCATGCCTTTTCTTCAGGTTTTATGTGTGATTCTAGCCTTACTACAGAAGCAATTGCTGTTAGAACTGGGCTTCTTCAAGCTGCCTAATATGGTTTCTCTTTTATAGTGGTGGAGTCGGATTGCTCTAGCCTGGTCCAACAAATGAATTCAAAAAGCTTCGACTTGGAGGTTTATAGTATGGGCTCTAATATCCTTCAGCTTCAAGGTTCCTTTGCCTCTTGTTCCTTTTGTTTTGTTCCAAGGTTGTCCAACTCAGTTGTAGATTCTTTGGCCCGATCGGCCCTTTCGGATGAGTCTCCGATTGTTTGACCAATTGCCTCTCAGTGGCTGCTAAATCTTGAAATTTAGATGTCACTGCTTGTAATGACTTTGTTCTTCAATGAAATTGTTTTCTACCAAAAAATAAAAAAAATACAGTCAAGGCAAAGATATGTCAATACTTGTAGGCAGCAAGCAAACATGCAAGGCAAAATTAATGCAACAAGAAAGTAAATTTCTAAGCATGCGGGCACAAGTGTCTAAGTAAAAGGGCAGTACCAGAATATCAAGTTGATCGAGCAGAGTATCAAAAGGAAAGGAAAGGCGCGAGAAGTAGAAACTATCTCTTGCTGCAAAATAAAATAAGATTAAATAGAATGACAATACGCCTCCAGCAGGGTAAATCAAATCATATCTTGCTGCAATTCAATAAAGATAAATAAAGAAACATTAATAATTAAGCACCAAAGTAAGTTAATTGGGGTGGGGGGGGGTTAGTGCAAGGTGAGAGAAGGTCGTGGGTGTTGTTGCAGAAAAGCGAGGGTAAGGGAATGTGAAAATGGGATAAAGGAAATGGGCCGGGGAGATGAAGGCGATGGGTAAAATCAGGGTTTGGGAAAGTGAGGGTGAGAGAGGGTCCGTCGTCGTGGATGTACGTAGTGTAGGTCCGAGCAAATCGGGGGTAGAGAGATAGATAGCTAGCGGCTTAGGTAAAATCAGAGGTGAGAGATGGCCGGAGGTGAGAGCCAGCGAGAGAGAAAGGAAGGGTAAGAGATAAAGGTGAGGGCAGCAGGTATGGTATATATAGATTCTGGGGTTGCGTACTGGTCGGCGATTTTTCCGCCGGGATGACTCCACCACCGAGAGCAGCTGCAACGATGGGTAGTCAGGGATGGGGTAGAGCTGTTACAGCGTTGGGAAATCTGGGTTGGAAAATCCAGAGTCGTTCCAAATCAGAAACACAAACCCTATTGGTGTTGCAGAGCTTCACTCCACGAGGTGGGTGTTGTGATTGATCCCAAGAGTAAAATGGCCTCTCCTCCTAGCGAGGCTGTAGGTGGTTCACCTGAAAGAGTTGCATGAGATTGGGGCGAGAGCTCGAGAGAGAGACAGTGAGAGACAGTAGAGACAGAGAGAGACAGAGAGATCCCGCGGGAATTCGGATCTCAAACAAAGGTAGACTCTCTTCACTGCTTATTATGGTCATGGTCTGTAGGTGTTATACAATTTGCGTCTTTGCGATAACAAAAGTATACTATATATGGATGAAAAGCAAATAAATACAAAAGGAGAAGATTATAATAAATATGTATATATATAGTAATTGATAAGCAAACTCAAATAAGTTCGATAAGGACGTGTAACAGCAAAATAATGATGAAGATATGTGTAGCGCTTACCATTGATTTTCCTTTAAAATAATGCATTTTCTGACCATTTTACCCCTTGTCATTATCATACTATCAGTATGGTATTAGCATGATATCGGTATCCGTGACTAATAAAACCGATACATATGAGCGATACGATACCGATACTTAGAACCATGGTAGGGACTGGCTCTAGATCTGAGTTGGACTCACGTTTCCGTATGTGAGCGTACAAGAATAGCTCCAGCTATTCAAATGGAATCCATCCATGTGGGGTCCCACAAAGTGGATTCCACCTGAACAGTTAGGAGCTGTTCTCGTACGCTCACGTACATGAACGTGAACTGAACTCCTCAAATTTCTCTTTGGAATTACAATTGGATACCTGGAATTTCCCCTCCTTTTATCAATCAACCATGTCATAACAGTCCTCCTTTGATCTTTTATTGGTTTTATCATGCAAATCACTTTCTATGAATGCCTTGAAATTACTTGCATTTTTTTATATATAGTGTGTATTGAGATGACTAGTGTTATGGACAAGTAAGAAAAAAACAAGCCTCTTCGTAGCCTTCATGGGTTTCTGATAATGTTTAGAACCATGAGGTCGAAGGTTGAAGGCTTGTAAGACGAATACAAGTAACAAAAAAGCCTACCATTTTTTAACATCTTTTAACCGATGGAGTCATTTATAAACAAATACAGGGAAAGAGGAAAACTCGAAAGAGCAACATGGGGATGCTGAGAGGAATCTCCTAAAAACTGATGTGACCTCTGCAATAAAGGAAAGTGGGGATGCACACAACACCATCTCTGAAATAGCTATGTTGATGAGAGCTAAATCAAATAGAGAGATTTAAGGGGAAAATGATCTTGTGTAATTCCCTGCTGATCGGTCCAATTTTCTACTACCTGTAATAAGAGGGGAGTGGACCCCACTCAAGTAGAGTATTCGGATAGGGGTGGAGTAGTCATTGCACCCCTTTGTTAAGGGGCCAGGGAATTGCAGGGAATAAAGATCCGATTTAAGGTGTAAAAGGTCTCTAGTTTCAAGTCACATATCACATCTTTCCATCAAGTGTGAGTTATTGGGAGACACTATGGAGAAACTACAAGACCCTCTATGGTGTTCCCAGAAGCTCTTTTATTGCCATGTACCGCCGTAGGAACTTAGTAAATTCACGCATTATACGTGTATCTGAACGTTTGATTAAAACATATATATATATTTTATCATATACATCCATATATATGGTAAAAAAAACACGTTTTTACATGGTCCCACCCGTATTATACACATATAAATAAAAATTAAATCGGTATAATACTTTTTAAACTTAAGATTAGTTTGTGTAAATAAAAATAAAAATTTATAAAAGAAAAGACACAAAAAAACCATCTTCTGGTATTCCGTCTTTGATTATTGGAACCCTAGCCATCGATTGCCCCCATTCCATTCATCTTCTTCATCAACCTTCTCTCTCTCTCTCTCTCTCTCTCTTCCACTTGTTTGCATTTTTGGTTTTGGTATTTGGTTTTGAGAATAACAGCTTGGATCAGCTTTCTGTGATTGATTGTGTTTGTTTCCGAGTAAATGGGTATAATGTTTGGCGGTTCAATAATTTTACTGCTAAAGAAGATGGAATATCTTATTTTGTGTTTGTACTACTTCATTCTTGTTTTGAAAGGAAGAATCAATATTTCTTTTCCCTAAACCAATTGATGAATGACTTAAGAATAGGTAAGGTCTCCTCTCAAACATCTCTCTCTTTATTGGCATCTTAAATCGAACTTGGTGATTCCCTGTTTGATCCATCTCTATGACAATGGATACCACTATTTCTTAGTTGTTCACTTATTCCTATTCCCTGCTTTGGTTTGTTTCTTTGAACTTGAATTTTTTGGAGGTGGTTTGGTTTTAGTAAGAATGTTCTTTTTCTTGTTATCCAGCATTGGTTGTTGGTTTTAGGAAGTTATACACTAACTGAATATGAAACTGGAATGAATAGTGAAGTAGGAGCAGGCTGTAATAAAGAAAGGATTCTGATCCTCTACGGCCGGGCAAGTAGCCGCCTTGGTGCGACCCACACCTAGACAAGGGAGAAATGACCGTCTTACCTGTTGCCTGGGCATCCTACTCGAGTGGGGTCCACGCCCTTGTCTGGGTGTGGGCCACACCAAGGCCACTTTCTGCCCGGCTGCAGAGGATCCAAATTGAATAAAGAAAAGGGAAAAATTCAAGGAAAGCCAAGATGCATCATAGCTTCGATGAATTGGGAAGCCCATGTCTTGGCAACACCGGAGAGCTTGCTTTCTTCAACATGGTCTGCCTGAATCTTGTGAAACTGAGAAGAAATAACTCAATAATTTCAGTCTCAAAAAGATTGAAGCTTTAAGAAACATTTGGACATATGTGAATAAATTAATGTTAGTGGGAGGGGACATTGAGACCAAACAGGGTAAATCGGTCCAAATCGAAATAGCTTAGATTGAACCGTACCAAAGTCTTATTGGACAGGTTTTGGATTTGGGGTATTATGACGCCAAATTAAATCGATCCAAACCGAACCACACCAGACAATGAAAGAACTAGAATCAACATTGAAAAACAAGTTGATAAACTCGATAAGAAACTAATAACAACCCAAAACCCATTAAAATAAATCAGAGTTTTCCATAGTTTTGTATAAATATGTATGTTGAACTGAACCCAAACCGGTTTGACACCAAAGCCAATCCTGATAACAAACCAATACAACCTGAAGCTAAGGTTGTTAGTCGGTCAGTTTAAGAAACAAAATCTAGAAACCAAAACGAACCGAACCAAAAATAGGAATACATTCAAAATAAAAACCGAATCGACTCGATTCGGTTCAGTTTTGTATTCATCTTCTTAGTGGGTTATGATTATGTTTTATATTCGGTTTCTGTCCTATTTTAAATGTTTGGCCAATTTTTTTACATCTTAACCAATAAATAAACCCTTATTTGTTAGGATTATAGTCCACCAAACTTTTCTCAAACACTAAAATGGAAAAGAATTAATCATCTACATTTAATTAAAAAAAATAAAAAATAATATAATTTTATACGATTCCTTATTCAGTTTGAAAACAGATAATTCGGTTCGATTTAACGATTTTAGTAATGAAATTGAAACCAAACCGAACCTAAATAAAATTTCAATTTTGGAAACAAAAACCGAACCAATTTAATTCGATTATAAATGACACCCTTAACCGAAGTCAAACGAACTTTTGGTTTGGTTTTGAATTCACCATTCCCACTTCAAAACCCACTCAACCCTAACCTAATCCGACCCAAACCGGTCGATTAACACCCCTATGAACATCCATCCAAATTCCCAATATCCCCCCCCACAACTCAGTCGAGGCTCGAGTGTTTGACCCTTGCCCTCCCCTCTTCTCTTCTCAACTCAGTGCTCCTCACCCACCCAGGCCTAACCCTTACTGGAGGACTGGGGACTCGGGTAAGTAGTCTTTACCTGCTCAGCGAACCCTATCCTGCAACACAAAAAAAAAAAAGGAGGAGCCCACGTGGACTCCAAAGAATCCGTTCCGTTATAAATCCCTATCATAGGTTGTCCATGAGCTTATCTCTTCTCATTTGGTTAATCGCCAAAAATATAGATGCTTCCTCCATATGTTTCTTAACGTATGTTTCTTAGCGTCTTAGGTTAGTAGTTCAACAATTATAGGTGACCATTAATTGGTTCACTTTATTTAATTTAACCTTTTTATGGAAACCATAATTTATTGAAGTCTTAACCCTTTTTTTTTCAGTAATAATTCATTGAAGTCTTACCATTTTCCATATTTGAAGTCCTCCGTTCTTCTTTCAGAAGTATATCTATCTTTAAATCTCAACCGTTTCTCTCATGATCCAAAAGTGCATTCAGTTCCTTGTTCGAGTGTGATTAATTGATTATTGCCCCTGTTACCTCACATTTGAATACAATGAAGAAAATTAAGAAGCCCAGTTTCACTTCAAGTGCAATCATTGTATCCTGGCCAAGGTTCAAAATCCAGGTATCGGACTCGGTATTGGTCATTGTCAAAATCTTTCCGGATTGGAATCAGATCGACACAAATCAGTCAGGATCGGTCAAAAAACCTCCAAAATCGTTTTTTTATGGATCGAATCATGTATCGGCCAAAGTTGGTGGGTATTTTGATCTTGGGATCGGATCAGATCAATCAAAATAATATAAAAAATAAAAATAAAAACTTAAAAACTTTGAAAAAATTAAAAAAAAATTCAATCGGATTGGGCAATCCATGGGGAACGATCTAGTCAAACCTTGCCGTATTAGTCTAATCTCGGGATCGGCCTCGACCAATATCAATCAAATCCGGCCGATCCGATCCGAGATTACGAACCATGATCTTGGCTACAAAACTTTCCATATTCCTATGAAGTAGCTCTATCATTTTCCTTGTGATGCTCTTTCATTTAAACATTCCTACTTAATTATTTTTATTTTTGTTAAAGGTCAATAAAGAATATATTACTAAAAAAATGAAGATGTACAGGATCTACACATACTCAAAATGGAAAAAACCAAAATTACAAAAGTTCTGATACTCCACCTTCGGCAATGAAATCTGCAGAGAACAAAGCTTCAAAAGGGAAATTAAAAGCCACTTTCGGCATTGCCATCAGCAGCCCTTGAAGACACCAAAAAAAAAAAAAAAAAAACACCAAGTAAGTAAATCTGTATCATGGGCGTTCTTGTACATCCCACAAAATTTATATACTTGTAAAGTAAGAATAATTATACTAGAAAACGAGATTTTTGGGAGGCAGCATAGTTTAGTCTAAGGGTGTCAATTGATTTGGTTTCGGTCATTCAGTTCGGTTCCATCAATTGACGGTATGAACCGAAATCAAACCGAAACTGATACGGTTCTAGAATTGAAAATCGAATCTGAACCTACTCGGTTCGATTTGATTACGATTCCAATTCAATTCTACTGTTGCGTCAAGAAATCGTCGAGCGGTCCTGCGAGTGCCGTCACCTGCAAGTAGACCAAGGGGTCAACAGAGAGAACCGGTGTGGTTCCGGCCTAGGGCTCTCCGATGCCAAAGTTAGATTTCCTGGCGCAAACAGATGAATGGTCATTATTCAGTATGAGTTTAGATGTCCCCTGATGGGGTTGTGTACCTTGCCTTTTATAGTAGCGTATGGCGGTGTGGAGAGTCCCAGTTTGATGGCGATTGTCCCGTTGAGTGGATAGAGGCCCTGGGTAACGGGGCTCTATCCTGATTGATCATCTCCCCGCGGGAGGGAGTGTCCTAGTGGTATCAAGATCCTTGGCGGATAGATACCCGCGTGTGGTGATAACGTCCTTGGTGTTTGAATCTGTCTGAGTGACGTGACCTCTAAGCGGCGGTCTAGAGTCCTGGTGGTGACATGAGTCTTAGCGATACGATCGGGTCATAGATGGGTAGCCCCCTCCTCACGTGCCCACGATGCTGTGCCTGGGTGCAGCCTGGGTGAGGCCGCGCCTAGGTGAGGCAGCGCCCGAGGGGTGGCCGCGCCTGGGTGAGGCCGCGCCCTGATGTGTGGCCGTGCCTAGGTGAGGCCACGCCCGAGTGATGGCCGCGCTTGGGTGAGGCTGCGGCGCCTGAGTGTGGCCGCGCCTAGGTGAGGCCGCGCCCAAGTGGTGGCAGCGCCTGGGTGAGGCCGCGCCTGGGTGCTGGGACCCCGATTCGTTCCCTTTGGCTATGGAGCGGGTCGTCTGTGACACGTGGCGATCGTTGATTGGCCCGGTGAATATTGGATGTATCATTTGCCCCCCACTCTCTTGGGATAGGATGTCCAAGAGAGTAGATGCTTTTACATAGTGAGGGGTCCGTTGCGAATAGACTTTCCTTGTGGGGTTTGCCTGTAAATCCACTAATGAGGTAGGAGAGGTTGGGGGTTCAAACCTTTGCTCCTACACTTTTTCTTCTTTTGTTTTTTGTAGGTATATGTTCCTTTCTCTCACTTTCTCTTCTTTCACTTCTCATTTCTCTTTCTTACTTTTTGTCTCCCCTTTTGCTCTCCTTTAATTCCCCCCTTGCATTCCCCTTTTTGTCTTTTGTCCTCTCTTTGGTGCCCACCATGTGCTTGTTTTTGGGTCACCTCCACTAATATCCACTTTGCTTGATTTTGGGTCCTTGTGTTTGGTTGGTGTTCTCTTGGTGCCTTGGTTTGCTTGGAAGGCTTGAGTGGTGCTTGGCTTGAGTGCCTTGCCTCTTGTGATCTCTGTCACTTGATCGTGCCTCGTGGTGTGGCCATGTCATCGTCGTGTGCCTGTCTTTCCTCGCGGTCGCCTTTTTTCTGAGGTAAATCGATCCCCTTTCTTTCTTTTTCTCTTTTTTTTTTTTTTTTTTTTTTTTTTTTTTTTTTTTTTTTGTAGGGCGGTGCCTCGGTGAGGCCACGCCTGTGGGTGTGGCCGCGCCTGGGTGGCAACGCCTGTGGGTGTGGCCGCGCAGGGGTGGCCACGCTGGGGCGGTCGCGCTTGGGGTGGCCACGCCTAGGTGTGGCCGTGCCTTGCGAGTGTGGCCGCGCCTGAGTGTGGCCGTGCCTTGGTGTGGCCGCGCCTTGCGGGTGTGGCCGCTCCTAGCTGGCCGCGCTTGGGTGGCCGTGCCTTACTGGTGTGGCCCCCGCCTTGCCGGTGATGCCGCGCCTATGGTTGCCGCGATGTGGGTGTGATGGACCCTCGCTCTTCTTCCCTTTTCTTCCTCTTGTATGTGATGGATCTGTTGTTTATCTTTTGCAGGTAGCATTCCTTTCATTTTTCTTGCCAGCTTCGGGGAGATTGCTTTCTCGAGTAAGTAGTTCATTCCCCTCTTGTCCTTCATGTCGTTCCCAGGTGACCTTGGCCCTGCTTCAGTCGGGGTTGGATCTTCAGAGGAGCGTTCCCTCGGATCGCCTTCTTCTGTGGGTACTCCCTCCTCTATACCCTCCCCTAGTGATACTGATGGAGGAGTGGGACCTTCTAGTGTCTCCGGTCCCAGTAGGGATCGTCAGCCCTCTGGGGCGGCATCCTCAGCCGCCGGTCCTGTTGATAGGTTAGGCCCTGTTGCTAGCATCTTGTCACCTTCTGACTTGGTCTCCCTCCGTGAGCAGTTTCGAATTCCGTATGCCGCTCCACAGAGGCATAGGGCCTGGCGAGTATGCCTTCTCTCACCGTGCGGGTGAGATCTATCTCTACCATTCATTTTTTCTCCAGGGCCTTCGCCTTCCTATCCCTCGCTTTGTCGAGTTAGTGTTAGAGCATTGGCACCTCACCCCTGGGCAGGTGTTGCCCAACTCTTGGAGGGTGATCTTGGGTTTCTATGTCTTCTTCGCCCGCCTGGGGCGTGCCACCACTGTTCCCCTTTTCTCCCACTTTTATCTTTTGAAGAAGGGGAACCATGGATGCTATCACTTTGCTCGCCGCGTGCTCAAGGGGCCCTATGCCTCTGTGGAGCTTCTCACGGGGATCACTAGTCATGTGAAGTATTGGAGGGATCGCTTCTTTTTTGCCACGGTCCCCCGATGCCCATTACGGACTGTTAGGGAAGTTATTGACCTCAAGAGGGTCAATCAGGGGCTTGAGCTGAGTGATTTTAAGGGTGACTCCCTCAAGCTGTACCTGGGTCGCGATCCGTTCCACGTCCAGGAGTTGGACTCGGAGGCCTTCCTGTCTCTCTGGAAGCTGAGTCCTGGTAAGAGCATTGTCTTTTGTACTTGATTGGCATGTTGGTATTTGAATGTATATGTCATCTGATTAGTTGGGCGGTCTATGCAGTGGATACGCATCCGGACTTCAGTTTGCTCCGTGGCAATCTGCGGAGGAAGGCCGCTGCTTCTCAGGGTGGTCCATCTGCTGGAGGGACCGATGTTAATGGCGCTTCTGCGCCTGTGGTTGTTGGACCGAAGCGGAAGGGTAGACCAGGACATGCCCATGTGACGAGCTCTGGTGTGCGTGTCCTCCTTCCCCGTACTTCTCCTGAGGATGATGGCGTTTCTGGCTCTGTGCCTCTGCCTCCCTCTGTCGCTCCTTCCGGATCTTCTGTATTGCCCCTTTCCAAGGGGAAAGGTGTGAGTACCTCTGGCGGTACTGCCACTGATCTTCCCACGCTGGGTGAGTCCCTGGTGATCACCTTGGCCAAAGCCGGCGTGTCGCGGGAGTTATCCCTTTATTGTCTGGCTCAGACCCTCTACCATGATATGGCCTCGGTGAGTTATCCCTTTTTTGTCTCGTCATGTTCATTGCTCCCTTTATTTTTAGATTGTTTTACCGCCTGCCATGTTGATTATAGGTCCATCACCGTATTGCTGAGGCGGTGCTTTGATTGGAGGGTCATGCTTCTCGTGAGGTGCAGATACAGCGCACCCTGCGTGACGTGGAGAGGGAGCTCCAGGGACAGATTGATGCCCATGAGAGAGCCGAGGCCGACGCACAGAGGGTGTCGGGGGAGCTTGCGGTGGCATCCGGGAAGCTCCTGGAGGTGTCTGAGGAGCTGCGTGCGACCTCTGCTGGTGCGGCCGAGAGCTCGGCTAGGGTTCTTGCCTTGGAGGAGGAGCTTTATTCATTGAGGGGAAGGCATGAGGCGGAGCTAGCATCTGCAGGTGAGCGAGCTGTGGCTGAGTTCCAGGCATCCCCTGCATTCTCGACGATGTATCAGGTGCAGCTTCAGCCCGCCTATGAGGGAGGGGTCTGGGACTTATCTGCTTGTGTCCTGGAGGTGACCCCCGATTATGACTTCTCTGTTTTGGGGTTCTCTGAGTTTGCTGCGGCGCTTTCGGGTGTAGCTGTGGTGGAGAGCGTTCCGGTGTCAGAGGTGGAGGCTGTCCTGCCTGAGGGGGGTGCTGCTGCGCGTCCTCTTGAGGTGGGCATGATGTCTCCTGCTGGGTCGGAGGTGACCCACCACTCTGTGATCCCTTGACCCTACGGCTGTACCGATCCTGTAGACGTCTCAACCTTTTTCCTTTTTTGAACTTGAGTTTGTAACTACTATGACTTTTCTATGTGATCGCTTTTGCTTTTCTTTGACTGCATTGTCTCCTGGTGATTGTTTGTGCGTTGATACTCTCTGACCCTTGATAGTCATAGGATTTTGGTAGTGGCGTAGTGCCTTGGTGATCCTTGGACCTTGGTTGGTTAACGCCTTAGGCGTAGAGCCTCAGTGTTGGCATGACGCCTTAGGCATACAGCCTCAGTGGTGGCATGACGCCTTAGGCATGAAGCCTCAGTGTCGGCATGTTGTCTTAGGCATAAAGCCTCAGTGTTGGCATGTCGCCTTAGGCATGTAGCCTCAATGTTGGCATGTTGCCTTAGGCATAAAGCCTCAATGTTGACATGTTGCCTTAGGCATAAAGCCTCAATGTTGGCATGTTGCCTTAGGCATAAAGCCTCAGTGTTGGCATATCGCCTTAGGCATGAAGCCTCAGTGTTGGCATGTCGCCTTAGGCATGTAGCCTCAATGTTGGCATGTTGCCTTAGGCATAAAGCCTCAGTGTTGGCATGTTGCCTTAGGCATAAAGCCTCAGTGTTGGCATGTCGCCTTAGGCATGTAGCCTCAATGTTGGCATGTCGCCTTAGGCATAAAGCCTCAGTGTTGGCATATTGCCTTAGGCATGAAGCCTCAGTGTTGGCATGTCGCCTTAGGTATAAAGCCTCAGTGTTGGCATGTTGCCTTAATGTAGTGGCAGTGATTCGATTGAGTGGTAAAAGAAGACAAGTATTCTTGCAACATCTCTTTATTTTGAATGAAATTCACATTGACCTTGAAACAGTGATGTTGTCTACTGCTACTCCTACTACTACTGCTATGCTTCTACTGGTAGTACTTCTTCAGATGTTCTGAGTTCCAGGTACGGTCTACCTTCTTGCCCCCTGGAGTCTTCAAGCGGTAAGTCCCTGGGCGTATCTGCATGGAGACTATGTAGGGTCCTTCCCAGTTGGGTGACAGCTTCCCTGCCTTCTGTGGCTGTGATGCACTTACCCTCCGTAGTACTAAATCTCCCTGGTGGAATAACCTTTCCTTGACCTTGGCATTATAGTACCGGGCAGTTCGTTGCTGGTAGGTGACGTTCCTTAGTAGTGCTCTTTCGCGGACCTCATCTATAAAGTCTAGGTTCGCCCGCAGTCCGTCGACATAGGTACGTTCATTGAAGTGCAGAACCCTATGGGACATGGCGCAGACCTCTACTGGCGCCAATGCTTCAGTGCCATATGCTAGGCGGAATGGGCTCTCTCCTGTGGGCGTCCGTACTGTAGTTCGGTATGCCCACAGGACGCTTGGTAGCTCTTCTACCCACTTGCCTTTGGCTCCTTCTAGCCTTTTCTTGACTCCTTTCAGTAGCGTTCTATTGGTGACCTCCACCTGACCATTGGCCTGTGGGTATCCTACCGACACAGGCCGATAGTCGATGTTGTAGCTGTGACAGAATGCTTGGAATTTGGGGTTGTTGAATTGTTTTCCATTGTCTGAGACGAGGATCCGTGGTACCCCGAACCTGTAGATGACGTCGTCACGGACGAACTTCTCCATCTCTGTCTCTGTTATCTTGGCCAAGGGTTTAGCTTCAACCCACTTGGTGAAGTAGTCGATCGCGACGACCAGGTACTTTCTATTTCCCGGTACTGCGATGAAGTTGCCTAAGATGTCTAGTCCCCACATGGCAAAAGGTATGGGGTTGAGGATTGATGTCAGCTTGGTGGAGGGTAGATGGGGTACTGGGGCGAACAACTGACATTGCTCACACTTCTTGGCATATTGGATGGCCTCCTCTTGCATTCGTGGCTAGTATAGTCCCTGGTGGAGGATTTTGTAGGCTAGGGCTCGTCCCCCCATGTGGCTTCCACATATCCCCTCATGGACTTCGGCTAGGGCGTACTCTGCCCCCTTGGGTCCTAGGCACCGGAGTAGTGGTGCTGTTGCCCCCCACTTGTACAGTACCCCGTCTAGGATGGTGTACTTTGCAGCTCTCATCCTGATCTTCCTTGCCTCGGCCTTGTCTTCTGGTAAGACATCGTTCTGGAGGTAGTTGAGTAGAGGGTCCATCCAGCTAGGTCCCTCCTCGATCTCGTTAACCTGCTTTTCCTTATACGTTGGCTCATGCAGGATCTCAACATAGATTGCGCTAGCCAAATTTTGGAGTTTCTCATTGGCTAGCCTGGATAGGGCGTCAGCGGCGGCGTTCTCATCCCTGGGAACTCGAACCATCTCAAACTTCATGAAACCCTCGATCAATGCTTGAGCACGTGCTAGGTATGATGCCATCCTCTCATCTTTCACCTCATACTCTCCATTCACCTGATTCACCACGAGCTGGGAGTCGCTCCGGGTGGATAGGTGTGTGACTTGGATGGCTTTGGCCACCCGGAGTCCAGCTAGTAATGCCTCGTACTCTGCTTCATTATTGGATGCTTGGAAGGTGAATCGGAGAGCATATTGGATAAGAAATCCCTCGGGGCTGGTTAATATGAGACCCACGCCGCTTCCTACCGCATTGCTCGACCCGTCCACGAACATGTCCCACGATCGTGATCCTTCTCTGAGCTCCCTATTTTTGACTCGATCTGAACCTCGGCTGTCCTTGGTTGGCCGATGTCATGCTTACTTAACTCCACCCTATGCTATCAATCGCGAGACGTCGTTGTGTAGTATCTTCTTTAGGGGTAGGTCTATGAGGACTATGATGGTATGGGCTTGGAAGTATGGTCGTAGCTTCCTGGCTGCCGTTACCAATGCATAGGCTACCTTCTCGATCCTAGTGTACCTGGTCTCTACATCGATCAGGACATGGCTGACGTAATAGATGGGCCTCTGGACTTTGTCTCCTTCCTTCAGCAGTACTGCGCTGACCGCGACAGGGGTGGCGGCCAGGTAGAGCTGCAACTCTTCATTAGGTTCTGGTCGCCCAAGCAGTGGTGGGCTCTCTAGGTACTCCTTCAATTCTCCGAACGCCTTCTGGCACTCTTCCGTCCATGTGAAATCTTTAGGGCTTCGGAGGTTCTTCAATGTTTTGAAGAATGGTAAGCACTTATCACCTGATCGTGACACGAACCTGGAAAGAGCGGCGAACCTTCCATTCAACCTCTGCACTTCCCTGACCGTTCGAGGAGGTGCCATTTCTTGGATGGCCTTGATCTTGGATGGGTTGGCTTCTATTCCACGGACTGAAACCATGAACCCCAGGAATTTTCCTGATGTTACGCCGAAGGCGCACTTTGCAGGGTTTAGCTTCATCTGGTTCCTCCTCAGTACTGCAAATGCCTCCTCTAGGTCGGTCAGGTGTTGGTTGGTGTGGATGCTTTTCACGAGCATGTCATCCACATATACCTCCATGTTGCGCCCGATCCGCTCCTCGAACATCTTGTTGACCATCCTCTGATAGGTGGCCCCTGCATTCTTTAACCCGAACGGCATGACGTGGTAGCAGTAGTTCTCTTTGTCCGTCCGGAATGCGGTGTAAGACTCATCATCCTCATACATGAGGATCTGGTTGTATCCGGAGTAGGCATCCATGAAACTCAGCATCTCATGGCCGGCGGTGGCGTCGATCAATAAGTCGATCCTGGGCAGTGGGTACTCATCTTTTGGGCATGCCTTGTTCAGGTCAGTATAGTCGACACACATCCTCCACTTCCCATTTGGCTTTGGTACCATGACCACGTTGGCGACCCAGGTTGGGAACTTCTCCTTTCTGATGAACCCTGATCGGCTTAACTTCTCGACCTCCTCCTTGATTGCTGCTTGTCGGTCGAGGGCAAAATTATGCCGCTTCTGTTGAATGGGCTTCCTGGTTGGGTCGACATGTAGTCGGTGTTCCGCTATGGAACATGGTATTCCCGGCATGTCGGAGGTCGACCATGCGAAGACATCCATGTTCGCTTGGAGGAGGTGTCCAAGCCCTTCTTTTTGTTCCTTATTTAGCAGCGCGCCAAGCTGAACGACCTTGGAGGGGTCGCCCTGGCTGAGGGGCCAGGGGATGAGGTCTTCCACTGGCCTTCCCCTTCTCTCTATCAGTTCATCTCTCTGGTCACTGACCATGCTCTCTAGGCAGAGTGCCATTCCACGGGTGTTGCCATTGTTCTTTTTCATGAAGGTGGCATAGCACTCCCTTGCTTTCTTCTGATCTCCTCGGACTTCGCCTACCCCATTCTCGGTGGGGAACTTCATCTTTAGGTGAAGTGGCGATATAACTCCTCTAAGGGCTGTCAGTGATGGTCGCCCTAAGAGGCCGTTGAAGGACACCACGGACCTGACTACCATGAAATTCACCATGATGGTTACTTGTTGAGGGTGTACCTCGAAGGTGATGGATAGTTCTATGGTACCTCTGATGGAGGCGGTGGCACCTGAGAATCCATGGAGATAAGTGGGCTCTGGTTTGAGCTGGTCATCCCCGAACCCGAACTGTCGATAGGCGTCCAAGGAGAGTACGTCAACAGATGCCCCTGTGTCTATCAGTACCCTGTGTACAGGTCGATTGGCTACCTCCACCTATACTACCAGGGCATCTTCATGCGGGAAGTTTAGTCCTTCTAGGTCTTCATCCCAGAAGGAGATCACCGCCTCGGTCCTGGCTATCTTGCTGGGCTTCTCTGCCACTCCCACGAACCTGGCATGAGCTTTAGCTTTTCTGGTGGACTCTTGCCCCGGTCCTCCAAGTATGGTGAGGATAGGAGGTCCCTTGGTGCCACTAGGTTCTGTTGCATCTCTCCGCTCTTCTGGGCGGTCTCTCTCTCGATCTGTTCTTCTTTCTTCTCGTCTCGGTTCCACTCTGTCTCCGTCGCGACCTCTATCTCCTTGACCTGAGCGGTTGTAACGTCTCCCCTTCACATACTTGTTCAAGCTTCCTGCTCTTACCAGTTGTTCTATCTCTCTCTTCAATTGATAGCACTCCTCTGTGTCGTGCCCATTCTCTTTGTGGAAGAGGCAATATTTGTTAGGGTTCCGCTTCTCTGGTCCTGCTAGCATGGGTCGTGGCCAATGGAGTAGGTCACGGTCCTGGATCTGCATGAGTATCTGGGACATGGTGGTGTTCAGTGGTGTGAACTTGGGGGTGCTAGCCCTCTCACTTCTCTCTGGGCGGCGGTCTATCCTCCTAGATGGGCGGTCGCTCTTCTCTTGTCGGCGCTCTGTCCTCGACCTCTTACCCTCTTTGCGATCATCAGGTGCTGACCTCTTGTTGTCCTGTGGCTTGGCCTCGATTATTTTTGTTCTAGCTTGTAGTACCTCGGCCATATTTGCAAACTCGTTGCACCGCTCCAAGAGCTCTTTCATAGTCCTGGTCTCATGACGTGCCAGGTCCTTGATAAAGTCCAGGTCCCTAATACCTCCTGCTAGGGCTACGTGCTATGTCTGGTCATCCAAGTCTCGAACCTCCAAGGACTCCTTGGTGAACCTGGTAATCTATTCCTTAAGAGATTCCCCAGGGTTCTGTACCACGTTCAGTAGATTGACGGTGGTCTTCTTCTGCTTGACGCTGCTTTGGAAGCGGGTGACGAATTATTCGCATAGCTCTGCGAACGAGCATATAAATCTTGGTCGTAGCCTGGAGAACCATGATGTGGCTGCTCCCTTGAGGGATGCCGGGAATGCCCGACAGGAGACCACGTCCGACCCCCCATACAGCGTCATCATGCCATTAAAGTAGTTGATGTGGTCATTGGGGTCAGTGGTACCACTGTAGAGTTCAAAGGTGGGTAGTCGAAACCTGGAAGGTAGTGTGGCTGACATGATCTCTGCCGAGAATGGGTGTTGTCCAGGTATGGAATGCGTCTCACCTTTGTTCTGCTTCTTCAACCCTTCCAATTTCTCATCCAGGTCGTGGAGTCTTTGATCGAGCTCCTCGTCCCGTGTCTGTCCCCCACTCCTGGCTGAACGTTCGCTGTGACCCCGTTCACGCTCTCTCCTGGATGTCCCCTCCCGCCTTGAGTGTTGGCGGGATGGGGAATGGTCACGCCGTGATGAACCCTGTCGTGAAGGTGAGGGGCTTTCTTCTCTGTAGGTCCGGCTTCGTCGTGGTATGTGTCCTTCTTCCAGTCATCCGTCGAACACAGACCTCCGGACCGATCTCTGCGGGCTAGACACCCTCGCCCTGGGTGTTGGTGTCCTCCCACGTTCTGACCGTGGCGAGAGGTCTCTTGTTCTCCTGGGATACTGGGAAGGCTCCCCCCACTGCGGAGTGGGGTTTGCCTGTCGCGCTAGTCTCTCTGATCTCATGCCCCTGGGAGATGATCTCCTAGGGTTCGGCTCTTGTCGAGGTACGGACTCCACCCTTGCTGATGGTGAAGTCCTTCGACGGTGAGACGTCGCACGCTGTGTCAAGTATTCTCGAAAGAGTCATTGTTCATCGAGGATCTGTCATTGCAGGTCGTTGATCTGACCCACAGTGGCTGGAGCATTGGGGTCAGGTGTCACCTCTACCCCCGCATCGTCGGCCTCATCATTGTTGGGCTCGTCGACCACGAACTGGTCATTAAGGGGGATCTCTTCCTCCAGAGGGACATGGTCAGGGTCGTTGGCTCTGCGAGAGCACTCTGGGGGTGGTGATCCATTCCTTGCTCCATTGTTGGTGGTGGTAGTCTTCCTTCGTGCCATTGAATGAGTATGTAAGCGAGCTAGTAGCTGTAATGGCTAGCGTCATTCCCACAGATGGTGCCAATCTGTTGCGTCAAGAAATCGTCGAGCGGTCCTGCGAGTGCCGTCACCTGCAAGTGGACCAAGGGGTCAACAGAGAGAACCGGTGTGGTTCTGGCCTAGGGCTCTCCGATGCCAAAGTTAGATTTCCTGGCGCAAACAGATGAATGGTCATTATTCAGTATGAGTTTAGATGTCCCCTGATGGGGTTGTGTACCTTGCCTTTTATAGTAGTGTATGGCGGTGTGGAGAGTCCCAGTTTGATGGCGATTGTCCCATTGAGTGGATAGAGGCCCTGGGTAACGGGGCTCTATCCTGATTGATCATCTCCCCGCGGGAGGGAGTGTCCTAGTGGTTTCAAGATCCTTGGCGGATAGATACCCGCGTGTGGTGATAACGTCCTTGGTGTTTGAATCCGTCTGGGTGATGTGATCTCTAAGCGGCGGTCTAGAGTCCTGGTGGTGACATGAGTCTTAGCGATATGATCGGGTCATAGATGGGTAGCCCCCTCCTCAAGTGCCCACGATGCTGTGCCTGGGTGCAGCCTGGGTGAGACCGCGCCTGGATGTGGCCGCGCCTAGGTGAGGCCGCGCCCTGATGTGTGGCCGCGCGGGGTGAGGCCACGCGATTGTGGCCGCGTAGGTGATGGCCGTGCTCGAGTGATGGCCGCGCCTGGGTGAGGCCGCGCGCCTGGGTGAGGCCGCGCCCTGATGTGTGGCCGCGCCTAGGTGAGGCCGCGCCTGGGTGCTGGCCACGCCCGGGTGCTGGGACCCCGGTTCGTTCCCTTTGGCTATGGAGTGGGTCGTCTGTGACACGTGGCGATCGTTGATTGGCCCGGTGAATATTGGATGTATCATCTACAATACAGTTTCAATTCGGTTCTACATACAATATGGTTCCAATTCAATTCTACAATACTATTCCACTGGGTTTATATAGAATATTGAGTTGGAGTTCAGACACGTCTTCACCCACGAACCATTAACCCACTTGCCTAACCATTAAAGGGGAAAGAAAAAAAAAAAAGGAAGGAAACTTTCACTACTTTCTGATTCTTCAATTTTCGTCTTTCTTTTGCATTCTCTCAACAATTTGAAAACGTCATTTCTAATGGGAGAAGGAATCCCTGTCAACTTGACTGTTTACTCTTATTTGGGACAATATAAGACTTTCCATCAAAATTTTTGAAAAGGAGATGCATAGGCGCAGATTTAGGGTGTCAAAACGAAACGTCATATTAGGGTTTTTGATTTAATTGGGTTATTCAATTCAGTTTCGATTCAAACCGATGGTTTTTGAATTAAAACCAAAATCAAATCGAATCGAATTAAATACTCATAAATCAAAATTGAAACCAAATCAAATTTATTCGATTCGGTTCAGTTCAATTAATTTGGCTTGGTGTCGGATTCGGTATTCGGTTTTGATTTGGTTTTGACACCCTTAGATCATTAGCCACAACGTTTGCCTCTTGATGACAATGAAAAACTCTCTATTCAATGGTTGAAAGAAAATGTTGATAGTAGCTCCAACTTGGTAAAAACTGCCAAGGAATGGAGATAGACCGTATACATTTCACCACAGAAAAGGAGTCACTTTCTATCCATAACTGAAATATTTGTAACTCCATGGCAAAATGTAACCCCAATTTAGAAAAGCTTGAAACTCTACATTGAAATTTATTCGAACTCCCAGGGATTTAGAGAAACAACACATGGGAGAATCTTCAGAATCTCTATAAATACCACCATTATGCAACGTGGCTTGGTTTTTTTTTTTTATTATTATTATTTTTTTTATGAAAATCGCAAAAATTATATTAATATAAAATCGAAGAGGATACAACTTGGTTAAAGTTAGGGGAATTAGTCCTAATCATCATGGATAACCCCAAAAAACTATGGTTATCCCTGGTCATATGAACAAAAATACAATTCTGTGCAGCATCCAAAACATGAAAAAGAAGAGGGACTAAGTGCCACGGTTGTTGCGTTAGGAAATCGTCTGATGGTCCTTCGAGTGTCGTAACCTGCAAAAGACCCTGAATGGCAAAGGAGAATCGGTATGGTTCCGGCTTAGAACTCTCCGATGCCTAAGTTAGATCTCTCTGAGCAAACAGATGAGTGAGTAAAAATCAAGATGACTTATGGAGCAACATACCTTCCTTTTTATAATGGGGTATGGCGGTGCGAAGAGTCCTTGTTTGATGGCGAACAATCCTCGTAGCAGGTAGAGTCCCAGAGTGTCTAGGGTTCTTCATAGTTGGTTGTTTCTCTACGGAGAGATAGTGCCCTGATAGGAATGGTGTTTCCAATGGATAGACGTAGGTGCGTTGTGTTGCTAGATGAAGTGTTTGTGTCCATCTTGGAGTGTGTAGTTGGTAGAGGATAGTGTAGAGTCCTGAAGGTGGTAGAGGTCTTGTTCAGGACGGTGGGAGAGAGTCCAGGTGACGGTGTAGTTCTTGTTGGGGACGATGGTCGTATCCTAGTCCAAGTCTGTGAAGGGTGATTGCTTGGTTCACGTTTGCAGTGGGTCATGTGGTTCGAACCTGCAGTTGGTTTTTAGTTGACCCGGACTTGGTTTGCCTGTCTAGACTAGGGACACGTGGTGACCTTTAATTGGTTGGTGAGGACTTAGGTTTATCATTTGCCCCCCACTCTCTTAGATCAGGGTGTCCAAGAGAGTAAATTTTGTTTCCTTACCCTCTCAGGGGGTTTGTTGCAGATTCTTCCCATTGGAGGGTGTGTCTGGTAAAAAAAATTTTTTTGGTGTAGGGAGAGGTTGTGGGTTCAAACCTCTCCTCTCACTTTTTTTTTGTCTTTTCCTTCTCTCTTTTTTGTGAATATATTTCCTTTTCTTCTTCATCTCCTTTTTCACTTTTCCATTTCTCACTTTTGCTTTCTCACTCTTGCTTTTTGCTTTTTCACTTTTGCTTTTTGAGGTCTTCTTCCCCTCTTGCATTTGGGTAGTTATTTCTTGGTGTCCACCAAGTGTTTGATTTTGGGTCTCCAGGAATAGTGAGGCTTGGTGGCTCACTCGGCTTGACTTGGCCTTTGTCCTTGAGTTTGGCGGCTTATCTTGGTGCTTACGATCATGCTTCCCACACGCGTTGTTGGCGCTCTAGTCGGGCTTCGGGGCCCTTGTCGCGTCCACGTCCTTGAGACGAGCACTCGCGCACGCGGTCCGCATTGAGTGCTAATGCTCGTTTGTCCTACGCTGGTGATGCCTCATGCCTGGTGTCGCATGCTGGGTGACGGTATCCTTCAATTGACGCCCCTTTCTGCGTTCGGGTACTTGATTCGACCGGGTGCCCCTGCTTGACTTCGATCGGGTGCCCCTGCTTGACTTCGATCGGGTGCCTCTGCTCGATTTCTTCGTTCCATGCCCAGGTGGTGCTCTTGCTCAATTTCTTCGTTCCACGACTAGGTGGTGCTCTTGCTCGATTTCTTCATTCCACGACCAGGTGGTGCTCTTGCTCGATCATCCGTAATCAGGTGCCTTTGCTCGATTCAGTCGACGTTCTTTGGTCCGACGGTCGACGTCCTTGCTTGCTTCGGTTGACGATCTCCCTCGTTAGACGGCGCCCGTGACTGGGATTTGATGCTCGGCGCCCTCCTTTGCTTCCTCGACATCCTCCTTCGATTAGGTGTCCCTGCTTGATCGGTCGACGCCCCTCTCGATCAGGTGCCCCTGCTCGATCTGATGGATGCCTCTCTCGATCGGGTGCCCCTGCTCGATCTAGTCGATGCCTCTCTCGATCGGGTGTCCATGCTTGATGCGACCGGGTGCCCCTGCTTGATTTGATCGGGTGCCCTTGCTTGATTTCTTTGTTCTACGACCAGGTGTTCTCAGTCGGCGCCCTTGGCTTCATTCGACCTGCGCACAGGCCTCTCATTCGATCTGCGGTCAGTACCTAGCCTAGATTTGTTCTTCCTCTCTTTTTATTTATTTATTTATTTATTTTTTACTGATTTGCCCATTCATGGTTGTAGGTTGGTGATCCTTTTATGCCTGTCGCCAGGGGGGACCTCGTTTCGAGTAAGTTGCTTACCTCATTTCCATGTCTTCATCTGACAGTTCTGATCTTTCCACGGTCATGGTTAGGTCTTCAGGGGAACCCTCCTCAGGGTCTTCTTCCCCCGCAGACACGGTCCCTTCATTACCCTCCCCTACTGCTAGTGAGGAGGATGGGGCCTCTAGTGACCATAGTCTTAGTGGAGGGCCCAGCACTTAGCCTGTAGCGGACCCTACTAGTAAGTTGTCTAAGATTTCCAATGTTGTTACTGCCTCGGAACTAGTTTCCCTTCGTCGAGAGTTCCATATACCTCTCGAGATGGCGCTTCGCGTCCTAGGACCTGGTGATCGGGCCTTTTCTCACCAAGCGGATGAGATCTGTCTCTACCACATCTTCTTCTCCCATGGTCTTCGGTTCCCCATGGTTCGCTTTATAGAGCTGGTGCTGAACCATTGGCGGCTCACTCCCGGGCAGGTACTGCCCAACTCCTGGAGGATCATCTTGGGTTTCTATGTATTCTTTTCTCGTATGGGGTGCACCGCCATTGTTCCCTTATTCTCGTATTTTTACCTTTAGAAGAAGGGGGATGGTGGATGTTACTATTTCTCACGTCACGTCCCTAGGCCGCAGTTTACCGTTCTTGACCCTCTCGAGGGGATCACCAGTACGGTGAAGCATTGGAGGGATTGTTGCTTCTTTGCCATGGTCCCCCATGGTTCACTGCAGACTGCTTGGGAGGATATCAATATCAAGAGGGTGAATCATAGTCTCAAGTTGAGTGACTTTAAGAGCGAGACGCTTAGGCAGTGTCAAGGACGTGAGCCCTTCAACAGAGCTGGACTCGGAGGCTTACTTATATCTTTGGAAGTTGAGTCCTGGTAAGCTATTAGTTTTGTACTTGGTACTTATTTTTGCACTTTTCTTTCGAGATCCTTGTAGCTTGATTCATGTATTATTGTTGTGGTGCAGTGGAGTTTCGACTTGATATTAATGTCTTTCATGCTAACCTGCAGAAGAAAGCTACTCAGGGTGGCTCTTCTTCGGGAGGGGATGTTCCTACGGCGTCTTGACCTACGGCTGCTGCCATCAAGTGGAAGGGGGGGGTCCTGGCTCCTCTAGTGCTATGAGGAGTGGCCCACGGGTTATTCTCTCGAGACCGAGGCCGGCTGCAAATGCCTCGAGATCTTCTACTCCCCCTCCTACAGTGGTTCAGGGGGTGGCTTCTTCTTCTGCAGGTGCACCCGTTGACCCGTCGATCCCGCCTACTATCGCCCCACCGGCTCCATCTACTTTGGTGCTTCCTTGGGAGCTTCAGGAGGGTGCGGTCCTGACTCGTCCTGGCGTACCTCAGGAGTGGCTGGACTAGGGGAGGCTTCCAGTTGAGCGTTTGGCTCTGCAGGGGATGAGTGACCCTGTCCTGCTGCACTTTCTTTATCAGGACATGGCTTCAGTAAGTAATATTTCTCCCTTCTTTATTTTCGGTATCTTTATGTGATGGGCTTCTGACACCCTTTATCTCTATAGGTCTAGCATCGGACCATGGAAGCGGTACTTCATCTCGAGCAGAGAGCATTCCGTGAGATCCAGATGGCTCACAAATTGCATGACATGGAGAGGGAGCTTCAAGAGCACCGGGTTCCCGAGAGGAGGCCGCCGATCAGATGAGGAGGATGGCATAGGAGCTCAGGTCTATATCTTCCGAGAGCGTGGCTAGGGAGGCCGAGAGCTCAGCCAGGGTCCATGTACTGGAGGAGGAGCTCCATGATTTGAGACAGAGTTAGGTGGCAGAATTGGCTGAGGCTTGCAGGCAGGCTGTGGCGGAGTATCAACAGTCTTCTGAGCTCGTGGACTGGTTATATAAGGAGAACAAGGGGGTATATGATGTGGGATCCAGGACTTGGTTGCCTATGTCCTTGAGGAGACTCCCGGTTACGACTTCTCACGCTTTGCGGGTGTAGCAACGTTGACCTCAGTCCTTACTGTGGCCCTTGACGTTCCTGTAGGGGAGGGTACGGTGCCCGAGGAGGGCGTTGCTCCACTTGATGAGGGCATGGTCCTTACAGAGGAGAGAGTGGCGCGCCCGCTTGAGTGTGAGACTGCTTCTCTTCCAGAGGACGTGACTCCCGTAGCAGAGACTTCTTAACTTTCTTCTTTTCCTTTTTTTTTTTTCTTTTTTTTTTTTTTTTTTTTGTGCCTATGGCATGTTGGACATGTGGATGCCGAACTTTGAGTTGTAATTATTATGATCTTCCTTTTTTTGCAGTTAAACTTCTTACCTTCCTTGCACATTACTTCTTGTGCTTGACGTGCATGGTATCTTTCAATCCTTATTGCTTTATAGGTCCCCTGACCTTGATGCTCCAGGTGGTCTATGGACCTTGGTGGACTGGTGGTCCACGGACCTTGGTGGTCTACAGACCTTGGTGGTCTACGGACCTTGGGTGGTCTATGGACCTTGGTGGTCGACGGACCTCGGTGGTCTACAGACCTTGGTGGCCTACGGGCCTTGGTGGTCTACAGACCTTGGTGGCCAATGGGCCTTGGTGGTCTACGAACCTTGGTGGCCAACGGGCCTTGGTGGTCTACGGACCTTGGTGGTCTATGGACCTTGGTGGTCAACGGACCTCGGGTGATCTACGAACCTTGGTGGTCGACGGACCTCAGTGGTCTACGGACCTTGGTGGCCAACGGGCCTTGGTGGAAGTGATTCAATTGATGTGCAGTAGACTAGTATATCCCCAAAATCAACTCCAAAAGCAACTATTTACTTCAAATAAAATTTCAAATTATCCTTGAAAATGTACTCTAGTTGACATCTTACTACGCTACTGCTACTGCTACTGCTATTGCTGTTACTGCTACTACTATTGCTGCTACTTGCTACTACTGGTACTGGCAGTACTACTACTAGTGGTGGTATTGTTGCTGCTACTGGTGGTCGTACTGCTGCTTTTACTGGTAGTACTTCTTTAGGTGCTCTGAGTTCCAGGTATGGTCTACCTTCTTGCCCCCCAGAGTTTTCAAGCGGTAGGTCCCTGAACGTATCTGCTTGAAAACTATGTACGGTCCTTCCCAATTGGCCGACAACTTCTCTTCCTTCCACGGTTGTGATGCTATTACCCTTCTTAGGACTAGGTCCCCTTGGTGGAATAGCCTTTCTCTTACTCTGGTGTTATAGTACTTGGCTGTGCACTATTGGTATGCCACGTTCCTCAGTAGTGCTTTCTCATGAACCTCATCTAGGAAGTCCAGGTTTCCTCGTAGTCCATCTTCATAGGTGCGCTCGTTGAAGTGCAGTACTTTGTGGGACATAGCGAGGACTTCTACTGGTGCCAATGCCTCTGTACCGTATGCTAGGCGGAATGGGCTTTCCCCTGTGGGTGTTCTTACTGTGGCTCGGTATGCCCACATGACACTTAGTAATTCCTCGACCCATTTCCCTTTGGCTCCTTCTAGCCTTTTCTTGATTCCATCTAGTAGCGTTCTGTTCGTCATCTCCACCTGGCCATTGGCATGTGGGTAGGCCACTGACACAGGCTGATAGTCAATGTTGTAACTCTGACAGAAGGCTCTGAACTTTGGGTTGTTGAATTACTTCCCATTGTCTGACACTAGTATTCTTGGCACCCCAAACTTGTAGATGATGTCATCCCGAACAACTTCTCCATTTCATTCTCTGTTATTTTGGCCAATGGCTTTGCCTTGACCCATTTGGTGAAGTAGTTTATGGCGACCACCAAGTACTTATGGTTCCCCGATGCTACTGTGAAATCGCTTAAGATGTCCACCCCCCACATAGCAAAGTGAATTGGGTTGAGGATCGATGTCAGTTTAGTGGTGGGTAGATGGGGTAATGGGGTGAACAACTGACGTTGCTCACAAGCCTTGACATACTGTATTGCCTCCTCTTGCATCTTGGGCCAGTAGAGTCCCTGGCAGAGTATTTTGTAGGCTAGGGCTCGTCCTCCCATGTGGGTTACACATATTCCTTCATGGACCTCTGCCAGGGCATACTGGGCTCCCTTGGGTCCTAGGCACCGAAGTAGTGACCCCCCTTTTGTATAGTACACCATCCAGGATGGTGTACTTTGTAGCTCTTATTCTTATCTTGCTCGCCTCGACTTTATCCTCTAGTAGGACATTACTCTGTAGGTAATTAAGTGTGGGGTCCATCCAACTAGGACCTTCCTCGATCTCGTTGACTTGCTTTCCCTGATATGTTGGTTCATGTAGTATTTCAATATAGACTGCACTGGCTAGGTTGTGGAGCTCATCATTGGCTAGCCTTGACAGGGCATCGGCTATGGCATTCTCAATCCTGGGCACCCAAACCATCTCAAACTTTTCGAACCCCTCGATCAATGCTCGAGCACATGCTTGGTATGACGCCATTCGTTCGACCTTCGCCTCATACTCTCCATTCACCTAGTTTACCACGAGCTGGGAGTCACTCCGAATAGATAGATGTGTGACCTGGATGGCCTTGGCTACTCGAAGTCCAGCTAGTAGTGCTTCGTACTCTGCTTCATTATTGGATGATAGGAAGGTGAATTGGAGAGCATACTAGATCCGAAATCCTTCAAAACTGGTCAATATGAAGCCAGCCCCACTTCCTGCTGCATTGCTCGAACCATCTACGTACATCTCCCATGATCCTCGATCCTGCTCCTCTGGTTCTTCTGCTTCTAATTTATCTTGGGGTAGGGTGCACTCAGCGACGATGTCTGCTAGTGCCTGGCCTTTGATGGCTGTTCAGGGTTGGAACCTGATGTCATGTTCACTCAACTCGACTGCCCAGGCTATCAACCATTCGAAGACGTCTGGTTTGTGCAGCACCTTCTTCAACGGTAGGTCGGTGAGTACTGTGATTGTATGGGCTTGGAAGTATGGTTGGAGCATCCTAACCGTGATCACCAGTGCATAGGCTACCTTTTCGATCTGGGTGTACCTAGTCTCTGCGTCAATCAAGACATGACTGATATAGTAGATGGGTCTTTGGACCCTTGCTTCTTCTTTCAATAGCACTGCACTGACGGCGACGGGGGTTGTCGCCAGGTAGATCTATAACTCTTCATTAGGTTCTGGTTGCCCAAGCAGTGGTGGATTCTGGAGGTACTCCTTCAGCTCCTCGAATGCTTTTTGGCACTCCTCCATCCAAGAAAAGTCTTTTGGACTTTGGAGGTTCTTCAACGTCTTAAAGAATGGCAGGCACTTATCTCCCGACCACCACATGAACCTTGAAAGGGCGGCTACCCTTCCATTCAACCTCTGCACTTCTCTGACCGTCCGTGGTGGTGCCATCTCTTGGATGGCCTTGATCTTGGATGGGTTGGCTTCTATTCCGCGTGCTGAGACCATGAACCCTAGGAACTTCCCTAAGGTTACTCCGAAGGCAGACTTTGTAGGATTTAATTTCATCTGGTTCCTTCTCAGCACTGTGAATACCTCCTCCAGGTCGGTCAGGTGTTGGTGGGCTTGGATGCTTTTCACGAGCATGTTATCTACGTACACCTCCATGTTGCATCCGATCTGTTCCTCGAACATCTTGTTGACCATCCTTTGGTAGGTGGCCCCTGCATTCTTCAGTCCAAATGGCATGACATGATAGCAGTAGTTTTCCTTGTTCGTTCGGAATGAGATGTAGGACTCATCATCCTCATGCATGAGGATCTGGTTATACCCAGAGTAGGCATCCATGAAGCTGAGCATCTCATGTCCTGCAGTCGCATTGATCAATAGGTCGATCATGGGTAGTGGGTACTCATCCTTTAAGCATGCCTTGTTCAAGTCGGTGTAGTCGACGCACATTCTCCACTATCCGTTGGGCTTTGGTACCATGACCACATTTACGAGCCAGGTAGGGAACTTCTCTTCTCGGATGAACCCTACTCGGCTCAACTTCTTAACCTCTTCTTTGATAGCTGCTCGCCGGTCGAGGGTGAAACTCCTCCTCTTCTGTTGGACGGGCTTCCTGGTCGGGTCTATGTGCAACCTATGCTCTGCTATGGATCTGGGTATGCCAGGCATGTCTGCAGTCGATCATACGAAGACATCGATGTTGGTTTGGAGGAGGTGCCCCAGTTCTTCTTTCTGTTCGTTGTTGAACAATGACCCAATTTGTATGACCTTGGAGGGGTCATCCTTGCTGAGTGGCCATAGGATGAGGTCCTCTACTGGTCTACCTCTCTTCTCCATCTGTTAATCTCTCTGGTCGCTGATCAGGTTCTCCATGTATAGTGCCATTCCCCTGGTGTTACCGTTGTTCTTCTTGATGAAAGTGGCATAGCATTCCCTAGCCTTCCTCTGATCACCTCGAACTTTGCCCACTCCATTGTCAGTGGGGATCTTCAGGTGGAGTGGGGAAACGACCCCTCTAAAGGCGATCAGGGAGGGTCGCCCTAGGAGGCCTTTGAATGAGACCACGGACCTGACAACCATGAAGTTCACCATAATGGTTACCTGTCGAGGGTGCTCTCCAAAGGTGACGGACAGCTCTATGGTGCCCCTGATGGAGGCTATGGCACCCAGGAACCCATGGAGGTAGGTAGGCTTCGGCTTGAGTTGGTCATCCCCGAACCCAAACTGTCGATAAGCTTCCAGTGAGAGCGTATCCACTAACGCCCCTGTATCTATCAATACCTGATGCACGGGTCGGTTGGCTATCTCGACCTGCACTACTAAGGTGTCCTCATGTGGGAAGCTCACGCCTTCCAGATCTACATCTGAGAAGGAGATCACTGTCTCGATCTTTACTACCTTGCTCGGCTTCTCTGTTACTCCCACGAACCTAGCATGGGCTTTGGCCTTTCTAGTAGACTCTTGCCCCGGTCCTCCATGTATAGTGAGGATGGGGGCTCCCTTAGTGCCGCTTGGTTCTGGTATATCTCTTCTCTCTTCTGGGCGATCTCTCTCCCTATCTCAATCCGCCCTCCTTTCTTCCCTTTTTGGTTCTTCTCTTTCTCGCTCATGACCTCGGTCTCCTTGGCCCGAACAGTCGTCGTGCCTTCCTTTGATGTACTTGTTCAGGCTCCCTGCTCTTACAAGGTTTTCTATCTCTCTCTTCAGTTGGTAGCAGTCTTTTGTGTCATGGCCATTATCCTTGTGGAAGAGGCAGAACTTGTTGGGATTACGCTTCCCAGGCCCTACTAGCAGGGGTCGGGGCCACCAGATTTGGTCACGATCTTGGATCTACATGAGGATCTGGGACCTGGTGGTGTTCAGAGGTGTGAACTCTGGGCTACTTGCTCGTTCACTCCTTTCCCTACGGTGGTCACCCCTTCCTATGGGATGGTCAGCCTTGTCCTGTCATCGCTCAGTCTTTGACCTCTTGCTCTCTTTGCGGTCATCTGGTGCCAACCTTTTATTATATTGTGGCTTGCCTTCGATCACCTTCTACCGGGCTTGCACTATCTCAGCCATGTTGGCGAACTCGTTGCACCATTCCAGAAGCTCCTTCATGGTCTTGGTTTCATGACGTGCTAGGTCCTTGATGAGTTCAAGGTCCCTGATACCCCTAGCCAGGGCTGCATGCTAGGTTTGATCATCTAGGTCTCAGACCTCCAAGGATTCTTTGGTGAACCTGCTGACATATTCCCTGAGGGACTCCCCAGGGTTCTATATGACGTTCATTAGATTAACCATGGTCTTCTTTTGTTTGACACTACTCTGAAAATGGGTGACGAACTGCTCGTATAGTTCTGTGAACGAACCAATCGACCTTGATTGCAGCCTGGAGACCCAGGAAGTAGCTGCACCCTTGAGGGACGTAGGGAATGTTCTACAGGAGACCACATCCGATCCCCCATATAGGGTCATCATCCTGTCAAAATAATTGATATGGTTGTTGGGGTCTTTGGTACCATTGTATAGTTCGAAGGGGGGTAACCTGAACCTGGAGGGGAGTTAGGCCGAAATGATTTCCTTTGAGAATGGGTGCTGTCCGGGGATCGAGTGTGTCTCGCCCTTGGTTTGCTTCTTTAGTCCTTCAAACTTTGCATCCAAATCTTGGAGTCTCTTGTCTAGCTCCTCATCTGGCGTCAGTCCCCCCTGCCTTGCTGACTGTTCATCGCGACCCCGTTCTTGTCCTCGTTGTGGAGCTTCCTCCTGCCTTGTGTTTTGGAGGAATGGTGAATGATCACGTTGTGACGAGCCCTGGTCTGAGCGTGATAGGTTTTCTTCTCTGTGGGACTGGCTCCGCCCTTGGGTGTAACTCCCCCCTAGTCGACCTTGGAACACTGATCTTCTAACTGAGCCTTCTGAACTGGGCACCATGGATCGATGCGATAGGGTTCTTCCGCGATATGATCGAACTGGGAGAGCCGTTGTTCTCCTAGGATGCTGGGAGGGACCTTCCAGCTGCCTGGTGTGCCTCTTGGACCTATCGCCCCTAGGGGGTGTCCCCCTAGGGCTCTGCTCGCATTGAGGGTCAGTCCTACGATGGTGGGACGTTGCACGCTACCTCAGGTAGTCATGGAAGAGTTGTCAATCATCGAGGATCTATCGTTGTAAGTTATTGACTTGACCCACAGTCGCTGGTGCATTAGGGTCAGGCATTGGCTCCGCGGGGGCTCTAATGGCTGCTTCGGAGTTGAGGTTGACTACCCCCACCTGCTGGTTCTCTGGAACCCCCTCTCCTGAGAGACACAGTCAGGGGCTCTCTGGCGTGAGCTCTCTGGAGGAGGTGATCCATTCCCCTCCCTCGGTGCATTGTTGGTGTAGTTTGGAACCCCCCCTCCTGAGAGACACGGTCAGGGGCTCTCTGGTGTGAGCTCTCTGGATGAGGTGATCCATTCCCCTCCCTTGGTGCATTGTTGGTGTAGGGAGAGGCCTTCTTAGCTCGTGGTGCCATTGCTGAACTGGTATGGAAACAAGCTAGTAGAGGTGATGGCTAGCGTCGTTCCCACAGACAACGCCAATCTGTTGCGTTAGGAAATTGTCCGATGGTCCTTCGAGTGCCATAACCTGCAAAAGACCCTGAATGGCAAAGGAGAATTGGTTTGGTTCCGGCCTAGGACTCTCCGATGCCTAAGTTAGATCACTCAGAGCAAATAGATGAGTGAGTAAAAATCAAGATGCCTTATGGAGCAACATACCTTCCTTTTTATAATGGGGTATGGCGGTGCGAAGAGTCCTTGTTTGATGGCAAACAATCCCCATAACAGGTAGAGTCCTAGTGTGTTTGGGGTTCTTCATAGTTGGTTGTTTCTCTATGGAGAGATAGTGCCCTGATAGGAATGGTGTTTCCAATGGATAGACGTAGGTGTGTTGTGTTGCTAGATGACGTGTTTGTGTCCATCTTGGAGTGTGTAGTTGGTTGAGGATAGTGTAGAGTCCTAAAGGTGGTAGAGGTCTTGTTTAGGATGGTGGGAGAGAGTCCAGGTGACGGTGTAGTTCTTGTTGGGGACGATGGCCGTATCCTAGTCCAAGTCTGTGAAGGGTGATTGCTTGGTTCACGTTTGTAGTGGGCCATGTGGTTCGAACCAGCAGTTGGTTTTAGTTGTCCTTGACTTGGTTTGCCTCTCTGGACTAGGGACATGTGGCGACCTTTAATTGGTTGGTGAGGACTTAGGTTTATCAACGAACGTGGTTGATCCTTTGCTGAGGAACTAAAAGTGATATTTCCTTGCTCGAGCTCCAAATTTCTTGCAGGTAGAGATCAAAATCTTGAGACTTCTGGATTCCCTTCATCATTGTCGTGAGTTCTAGCTCCATAGGATGATGTGCTTCCATCTTCCCTGTATTTGCCAAAATGACATTCCCTTGCCAAATGACACAAAAAGCACAGGCTGACTTGGCTAGCCCTGGAGTAAATGATCCTGTGCAACATAAAATAGGATTGTCTAGGTATATAATATTATGAAACCCATCTAGAAAAGCAAAACTATTAGGAGAAGTAATAGAAGCATCAATTCTGAGGGGGGAACATATGGAGATCAGTGAGCCATCGATTAATAAGGTTCATTATTTGAAGAGGATCAGGTTTTGTTTTTTCAAATAACTTCTTATTTCGAGTGTCCCAAATGAAATAACATGTAATAATAAAGATCGAGAAAAACCAAGTCAAAGAACTCTTATCAAGAGATCTGCTGTTAAGGAAATGAACATATAAAGAATCGATAGAAGAAAAGGAAAGGTGTTCAATTCTTAGGCCTAGGGGTCTGGCTGCCTAGATATGTTTAGCCAATGGACAAGAAAGGAGGTAGATTTATGATTCACTATGCAAACCTTAATGCCAATAATTATGATGGTATAGGAAAATGGAAGTAGGAGAAAAGAAAATTCAATTAAACCTTATCACAACTAATTATGGAATCGGCTACTAGAAATCTGTTTTAATTTTCCATTAACTTTTATCTAGTGTCATGTTTGCTGTTAATACCAAACCATGAATTTTTTTTTCCATAGTTTTTTAATTTTTAAAGGACAATTGAAGTGGTGTTCAATTTGGTATTTATTAATTAATTTGGGTAGCTTTGAAGATGTAATAAGAAATGCAAGAGAAGAGACGCTACAAGTAGAAGGAATAATGTGGTTTTCTGCAAAAATCCAAATATAAAAGAAGAAGAATGAGAAGTTAGTGGCACTCAAAAGGTATTATTAGAGGTTATTATTACTCATGCAGTATGGGACATAAAGGAGATTATTGGAAAGATATTGTGTATGTAAAATGTTGATGGGCTTTGGGCCCAACTTCATCGCCCACATGTGGGGGCTGATCGCAGGCCCAAGACTAGAGCGGGAGGAACGATCACTTAAGTGATCAATTCTTTCCCCCCCCCCCCTTCTTATCCCTTGGATTACATTCCTAGAGGGAAACGGATTAGTGGGGAAACCCTAGGGGTTTAGCCTATAAATAAGTTATTTGGCTCAAACCCTAAGAGATGAACACAATTAGAAACTCTCTCCCTCTCTTTCAAGTTCTGTGTTATCCTAGGGTTTCCATCGTTGCCTAGGGTTTTGTGGTGTGGAGTTCTCTGTGGAGAAGCTTGTAGAGATTGTGTTGTGCTCATAACTGCAAGCCGCCTTCGATCGTCCCTTCCGCTGCTATTCCATTTGGTTCAAGTAATCCCTAAACCTCTTTGTTTATATGGAATTAGATGCATGTTTCCCTAACAGTGGCATCAGAGCCATTAGGCATCTGAGCCATTAGGGTTTGCAGTTCGCACATAATGTATTTTTTTAATGGAGATCCGCTACACGTTGCGCACCCTCGTGGCCTGCTGCACCTTGCGCACCTCTGGCCGCATGGCCGTGAGGCCCTTTCTCATTTTTTTTCTTTCTGTTTCATGAATGAATAAAAAGTGGGAAGTGGGTGTATGATGATGAAATCATTAAGTGTATGATAATGCAATCATCATGGTTTTGAAAAAGTCAAAAACAACTATTGATTACTTTTCAAAAGGAATTTTTACTTTTCAAAAGGAATTTTCAGGTTTCACGTGAAATCTGGTTCCTCTCTCTTCTTTCTGTCCACCAGCCTTGCGGGCACAGCATCGGCAGCCATAGGCCAAGGCCTATGACTGCCACGGCGGTGTGCTAGCGGGTTGCATATTTGGCAGTAGTAGAATTTGATTTTACTTTTTATAAAACTGAAGGGTAAGAAAAAAAAATATAAAGTTTTTGGTGACTTTATGTTTATTGAGATATTATATGCATATGATTGATTGATTGGTTATAACTATGTTTTATATGCATGTGATTGGTTATGTAGTTGAGCATGGGAGTTATAGTTTGTTATATGTTTTCTTTGGTTTTCTTGATTTTGAGATAAACCATGTATGTTATTGAAATGCATATCATACGAGGATTGTTCAATTAATATGAATGCTCATGGTTTGTCCTTGTGGTCCTTAACAAATTTTGGAGATTTCCCCCATAGGGTTTCTCATTTTGGGGTATTTTATTTATTTTATGTGCCCCCCATTAGTGAGAAATCATTTTGTGAGATCCATGAGAGAAAAATGGGAGATACTTGTCCCAAATCATCACATATTTTTCCCATGTGTATTGGAGATCGCCCATGGCCACTTTGTTAATAAAGAAACATGTGATTCTTCCCATTGCGGTACAGACCTATTTGACGCTGCCATTAGGGTACCGCTATCAAACACCCCATCCCATGCACACCATGTGTTTTTCTATTTTGATATCTTCATGTGATAGATTTGGTACTTTGAGTGATGTGTTTTATTTGGATAGATGTACGTTAGAGTTAGTACTTGAAAGTGATACAAAGTGTAGTGCTCGCCGGTAGTTTGTAGAAGGGATCTTGTATGTAAAGAGCAGGTTATAATTTTAATGTTTTTTTTGAGAAGCCATGTAATGGGAGCTATTACACTGAATATCACAACCTTGCACCGACTCGGCATATCAGTTCGAGTACCAAATTTGGGTCTCTTGTGTGAGTCCCTTACGCACCCGTGTGTATGGTGCATTAAACTGTTGTTAGGAGATTCTTATTTTTTGTCCTACATTTGTTCGAAATCAATTAAAGTTATACGTCCCCAGACCCACACATTGTGAGATTTGATTACCAGCTTAGCGAAGTTTTTGGTCTCACTGTGTGGGGAAGGGTACCACTAATTTTAATTAGGGTTTCTTAAACAAATTTGTGGATTTATAGATGTATACTCAATGTCCTCCCTTGCACATTGTGGTGATGACTTCTAAGACTGTTGTTGCCGACCTTAACCAAGGTAACAAGTTGGATGGCACCAACTAAGACATGTGGCACCGAAAGGTCAAGTTCTTGCTTAATGAGCAAGATTACCTAGAACACCTGACCACTAAGATGGCCCCACCTGAAGTGGGTACTACCGCCCGTCACCGTCAAGAAAAAGAGGCTTATGACAATTAGTTTAAATGAGATCATAGTACGCACTTTCTTATGTTAAGCACGATGCACGATGATCTTATCGGCCAGTATGAGAAGTGCTAGACTACCAAGTCCATATAGGACCAAGTAAGGCTCGACTGTGGTGGTAAATACACGACCAGACTTAGGTCTATGACCTTGAAGTTTGAGATGTACCGTAAGGACCCCAAGCACACTATGGTTGAACACCTCAGGGTCGTGAAAGATATGATCCAAAAATTAGATGATGCTGGGGTACACCTTACCGATGAGCAGCAAGTACAGGCCATCTCAGGACGTTGCTTGATTCCTGGGGGCAGATGAAGATAGTTATAACACATAACAACACTATCAAGACATTTAAAGACATTGCCACTCATGGGGAACTATAGGTGGAGCGGATAGAGGCGACCCAATCACATGCCCTTGTCACCCAAGCGGGGCAGCGCAAGAATGGGTCTAAGTGCAAGAGACAAAGGACCACTGGGAATCAGGATCAAGCTCAGAAAGCTGTGCCAACTGAGCGTAAGACCACCAAGCGCCGACGTGGCAAGCGAGGTGGAAAAAAAGATATCACCAAGGTCAAGTGCTATAACTGCCAGAAGATGGGGCACTTTGCTTGTGACTGGACTGAAGCGAAGTAGGTACCATTTCTGCCTCTCTCTCCTTGTATTTTTGTATGTACACATGTTTTGGTTGCCCAAACCCAATCTGATTGGATTGTGGATACAGGTGCAACAAGACACATAGCGCAAGATTGAGGAGGGTTCGTAGGTTATAGAAAGATTCTGGATGGCGCCCAAAGTATCTCCATGGGGAATGGCACAAGTGAAACAGTTCAAGGAGTTGGTACCTACCAGCTCACCTTGCGCACTGGGCTCATCTTGCTACTTCATGATGTGCTATACACACCAGAAATCCAGCATAATCTACTTTCAGTTACTTCATTATTGACTTTAGGATGTTCATTTATTTTTTATGGTGACTCTTTTGAGATACAATTGGATGGTAGTAGTTTTGGACATTGTAAGCTTGAGAATGGTTTTATTAAATTAGATTTGATAATTCCTATTGTTTCCTCTTCATCTTTTGTAGTTGATTCTAATACTAGTCCAGATTCAATTACTTGGCATGCTAGACTAGGACACATAGGTCGACATAGGATGGGACAGTTAGCTCGAGAAGGCCTTCTTGGCTCATTCGCTAGAGTCAACCTACCAACATGTGAGGCCTATTTAGCTGGTAAGGCCCACTGGAAGCCTTTTGGAAAGGCTAAATGGGTAACCCAGACCCTAGAGCTTGTCCATTTGGACATCTGCAGACCAATGAACGTGAATGCACGTCATGGTGCTTCCTATTTTCTCACCTTTATCGATGATTATTCACGATATGGTTATGTGTATCTGATCGCTCACTGCTACGAAGAGCTAGATTGCTTCAAACGCTTTGTAGCAGAGGTTGAGAATCAGCAAGGCAAGAGATTAAAAACTCTACGCACTGACCGAGGATGCGAGTATTTGTCCGATCAATTTAAAGAGATGTGTGAGGAAAAAAGAATCACTAGACAGCTGATTATTCCCCACACTCCACAGCAAAATGGTGTAGCAGAGTGGAGGAATAGGACGCTTTTAGATATGGTTAGATCGATGATGGCACAGGCCAACCTCCCAATATCTTTCTGGAGGGATGCTATGTTGACCGCAGCCTACATCCTTAACCCCGTGCCATCATAGTCAGTTCCCTCCACTCCCTATGAATTGTGGAAAGGCGCAAAGCCCACTTTGGAGCATATGTGACCATGGGGATGTGCTGGATATGTTCATAGTACCTCCCATAAGTTTGGGAAACTTGGCCCTAGAGCTAAAAAGAGTATCTTTATAAGGTATTCCGATACCTCGAAAGGCTATGTAGTGTATGGTGAATATCAAGATGGAGGAATGACAGAGAGTGAGTCCTACGATGTGGATTTTCTTGAGACCGATTTCCCTAGCATCAGTGATGCAGGCAGAGACCTTGATCTCTTTGAGATAGAGACTGATGAAAGCGTCTCACCTACTCTTAGAGAGGGTAAGGAATTAAACACTCATTATGAGATCGCCAGAGAGGGTGAGAGTGATCATCAGCCCAGTGGGAGTGCGCTACCTAATGAAAGCGCATAACCCGTGGGTCAAGAGCCCTCTGCACGTAAGAGCACAAGTGGACATGTTCCTTGACGTCATTTTGAGATTGAAGGGGATGCTGCCCTCGTCTGTGTCCCGAGGGATGAGGATGAGCCAGCCTCAGTGAGTGAGGCGCTCTCTTCTCCAGCTAAGAAAATATGGCAAGCTGCTATGGAAGATGAGTTGAGTTCTATGAGTAAGAACCAAGTCTGGGAGTTAGTTGATCTTCCACCTAGGCACAAGGCCATCGGGAACAAGTGGGTCCTGAAGGTCAAGCGAAAGGCAAATGGATCAATTGACAAGTATAAAGCACGTCTTGTGGCAAAAGGATATACCCAAAAGGAGGGTATAGACTATGATGAGACGTTCTCCCCTGTGGTAAGAATGGCCTCAACACGCCTCATTCTAACCATTGTGGCAAAGTTGGATTTGGAGCTCTACCAAATGGACGTTAAAACTGCTTTTCTCAATGGAGAACTGAACGAGGAGATCTTTATAACTCAGCCTGTGGGCTTTGAGAAGAAGGGATATGAGCGCAAAGTATGCCATCTCAAACGTTTCATCTATGGCCTTAAGCAATCGTCAAGGCAGTGGTACATTAGATTTCACCATGCCATTACTACTGCGGGTTTTGACATGATTGAAGAGGACCACTGTGTGTATATTAAACGGTTCAAGGCGGGGTTCCTTATCCTATCATTGTATGTTAATGACATCTTGCTGGCTTGGAATGACATTGAAATGATTGTCGTCACTAAAGAGTGGTTGTCCTCTACTTTTGAGATGAAGGACATGGGTGAGGCCAACTTTGTGTTGGGCGTGAAGATTGTGAGGGATCGCACTAGGAGACTTCTTAGTTTGTCTCAAGAGACTTACATAAAGAAAGTTTTGGAGCAGTTCCATATGAGCAACTCGAAACCCATTGACACTCCAATGGACAAGGCATGCACTTTGAGCCTAGACCAATGCCCTAAGAGTGATGAAGAGAGAAACCAAATGTCCAAAATACCCTATACAACGGCAGTAGGTAGTCTGATGTATGCGATGATGTGCACGTGTCCAGATATTTGCTTTGCTGTTGGCATGGTGAGCTGTTACCAGAGTAACCCAGGGCCAGCTCATTGGCAGGCAATAAAGAGGATACTTCGATACCTACGTGGCACTGCAGACCTCTCGCTCACCTTCAGTGGTTCAGACTTGAGACTGAGAGGCTACAGTGATACTGATTGGGCTAGTGATAGAGACGAGCGCAAGTTCACTTTGGGATATGCATTTGTCCTGGGAGGCGGGGCTGTCACTTGGAGTAGCAAGAAACAGACCTGCATTGCCCTATCTACGATGGAGTCGGAGTGCATCGCACGTTTGGCAGTAGTACAGGAGGCCATTTGGCTCAGGAGGTTCTTGCAAAGACATAGCATTTTTGCTCACTCTAACGACGTTGTGCTTATACACTGTGATAGCATGGCAGTGCTTGTATTTGCGAAGGACCCCAAGTTCCACGGTAGAGCCAAGCACATTGACATACGGTATCACTACATTCGAGATATGGTAGCGAGAGGTGAAGTGGTTCTACAGCATATCTCCACTGGCAATATGTTGGCTAACCCATTGACTAAGCCCATTGCCAGAGATGTTTTCCTAGTTCACGTTAGGAACTTGGGACTCAGGCGGATCTAATATGTATTTGCTTTGAGAACACTTTGTTTGTGATGGACATTTATCAATATTTCTCTTACATTTATTGATGAGCATATATTTGTTTGAGCAATCTTGTGTGTGTACATTCATTGTTTGTAAAGATGTCACCAGGCTTAGAATCGACCTACTCACACGGGTGATTCACCTCGGTGCTAGGGTGTAGCGAGAGAGATGAGCCCACGAGCATGTGTGCTCTATGGCGCCTTTGTTAGAGCTAAGATGAGACCATTACTTGGTCCAACTTGGAAGATAACACACTTCCAAGTAGCCTGTTAGAAGCCAGATGTGAGGTTCTAGGCAGAAACCATGAGGGTGACTGCACTAGAGACTCAGGCTAGGCGCTTAGAGTAGCGACTAGACTAAGATCTGTATGGCATTTATTTATTGCGAGTGACATGCCCACCCTAGTGGGAGTTACGCCATAGCATGCACATCATACTGCATGTGCTTATATCGACTGATTGTGAGAGTGACCGAATGGATCCCTGCTTCATCACTGTGTGAGCCACATGGATTATATTAATCCCACAATACCCTTATTACCTGAGACGATGTCATGAAAAAGACACCCAATGACGCTACTTTGACGTTCTCTTTAGGACCATGGATGATGCAGTCCAGCGGGAAGCGATTGGAAAAGCTGTTGGGGATATTTGGATTGACATGAGGGGCTCAGGGAAAACCATTGGACGTTACACCTTTATTATGTGACTCATTGCCCGGGCGATATGTCATATTTGTGATCGACGCAGTCATGAGTACATTACATACCAAGGATTAACACTACTCATCAAGAGGGGTCGAGAGTGTTAGATCGGGTGTAAGTGGATCGTTTGGGGTATTTCGAGACTTTTGAGAGTGATGTACTATGTTGGCTAGATGGAAGTTTGATATAGTACTCCTACCTTGTACCATCTCGATAGGTCGCACGCCCCATTATCTATATGGAGGATAACGCAGAATGAAAGAAACTTAAATGCATAATTAAATTTATGCGCCCTATGTGGGCGAGTGGGAGATGTAAAACGTTGATGGGCTTAGAGCCCAACTTGATCGCCCATATGTGGGGGTTGATCGCAGGCCCAAGACTAGAGAGGGAGGAACGATCACTTAAGTGATCGATTCCTTCCCCCCTCCCCCTTCTTATCCCTAGGATTAGATTCCTAGAGGGAATCGGATTAGTGGGGGAGCCCTAGGGATTTAGCCTATAAATAAGTTATTTGGCTCAAACCCTAAGAGATGAACACAATTAGAAACTCTCTCCCTCTCTTTCAAATTCTGTGTTATCCTAGGGTTTCCATCGTTGCCTAGGGTTTTATGGTGTGGAGTTCTCTATGGAGAAGCCTGTAGAGATTGCGTTGTGCTCGTAACTGCAAGCCGCCTTCGATCGTCCCTTCCGCTACAATTCCATTCGGTTCAGGTAATCCCTAAACCTCTTTATTTATATGGAATTAGATGCATGGTTCCCTAATAGTGTATAAATTAATTTAGAATATCCACTAGTTGCATTAAGGTGTGTTCCAACATAAAAATATTTATTAGAATGCTATTCTCTTACCCCAAAAAATATGAAATGCCTTTAAGTGTATATGTTTGGTGAGAAACCTCTTTACCATTCTCCAAATTTGTGTAAGTGGAATGGCCCATCAAATGGGGCCATGTCCATGAAGGAACTTACTTTACCCCTCTCTTTGTGTGTGTGTGTGTGTGTGTGTGTGTGTGTGTGTGTGTGTGTGTGAGAGAGAGAGAGAGAGAGGGAGAGAGAGAGAGAGAGAATATGGCACAAAAGGTTTCCAAAAACTCATCCTTGGGTGGTTAGGGAGGAGGAAGTAGAATGTAGGATTGTAGGGACAGTCCAATAGGGCTCAAGTACTTCTAAAAATATTCTGCCCAAGACCCATTGGGCCCACCTCACGAGGCTACAAGGCCCATAATAAAAAGGGTTAAATACGCGTACCTCCTAAAATGCACCCAATATTCTTTGTGCCCCCTACGGTTCTGATAATTCTACGTACCACCCTTGAAAATTCCATGTACCACCCCTATTTTACCCCCTAAAACCATTTAAGTCTAAAATGCTATAAAATGACCAAACTACCCTTTCTTCTATCTTTTCTAAAATTTGAAAAGACCTAATTGCCCTGACCTATTTGCTAAAATTTGAAAAGACCAAAATACCCTCATCTTCCCCAGATCATCATCTTCTTTTACATACCCACCACCATCACCACCACCACCACCACCCACCATTAACACCATCACCACCGTGAAGCCCCACCTCCAGCACCACTTCCAACTCCTCCACCTGTATCAATTCCACCACTGAGTCCCCTCCCTTGCCCATTGCTCCACCAACACCCTCAGGCTCAGAATAAGATTTCACAGTATCGCTATGGGGATTATTACAATGATGAAATCTCAAGAGAGAAGCTCAGATTTGGGACGAAATCCGATTTCATAGTGGCATTCAAATCAATTTGCTTGTTGCGTTCTTGCTGATTCCATGATTGTTGTTGTCCTCTCAAGTTTTCAGCCTGTTATCATTAAAACCCAAATAATTATCAATCTTTGAGACCAAAATTAAATCAAACCAAGCAATAGAAAGGGAAGAAAAGGGAGAGAATCACCTTGTTGTTGTTGCAAAAGACTGAAACATCAATCCTGAAGACATGGCAGGCCGTGATCGAATCGAACCGAACCCTATTGGATTGGTTTTGGACTGGGGTATGATGGGACTGGCTGAAAACCAAACCGCACCGGATCGATCAATAACAAACCGAACCGAACGAAGCCAATAAAAAAATCATTGAGTATGAGGTTATGAATAGGTGAATTGATTATCCATTGTGTTGGTGCAAGATCCGGACGAGCTGACTTGACATCGAGCTGTCATGCAAGACAAGCAAATCTAGGCTGAGGAGTGCCGATCTGGGCCAGCGGAGTTAGCTCGGATGCCTAAATTAGATCGCGCACCATAGATAATCTCAAAGCTGAGAAATCAAAGAAGTTCCTCTTTTTACTTGAGTGATGTCTAGCTATTAATTTATAGGGTTCAAATCATAGATCACCCTAGAACCTTTGTCAATACTAGACCATTGTTCTGGTCTCCTAGGTGCATAGGTGGAGCTTCTCTGGTGAGGACATCTGCCCTTGAGGGTCACGTCGAATGAGTGACTATAGCTCATATGAAATGCATGATTTGGATGAAGCGATCCCACTCTTAACTAGCTGATTGCCTGAATGGGGGTAGAAGATCGGCTCGTCCTTGGGAACTACCGATCCGATCTTTCGAGGTTATTTTTGATAAACTCCACTGTGCCAACTGACCCGACCTACTCTCATGTCTCAGCTCGGTCCAACCTAATGGACCTCCAGTGGACGCCACGTGTCTACACGTGATTGGATGTGCAGAATTAGGTATATCACATTCATTTCAATATAGTGAGCAAATTCCTAGCTAAGGGGAATTGTTACAAATCAATGAGTAGGAGGTTATGAAAAAATGGAAATTAATTTGTAACCATGCTTCTTCTATTGATCTCCTTGTTTACTATACAAAATTAGTTGATTATCAAATAAATGATTTGATAGTAGAGTTCATTTTGTGCTTTCAATATTAACTATCTTCTCAGACTATTCATTGATTTCAATTTTAATTATCTTCCCCTTACAATTATTGATAAATAATTATATGATTTGTAATAATGATTTCTCTACAAACTATTTATCCATTGATTTAAATATTAATTATCTTCCATTCTTCCTCATATAATTTATTCTTCTTTGTTCGGATTACAACATGAACATATCAAATTAATTTTCTTATTTTCAGTTGTATACTTGTTTTGACTTGGAAAGGTGAATAGAAGTGTTTTTATCAAATCTTTCCTCACTACAAATTATGAGTTTAAGATTTCATTGTGGTTCAAACCCGAAAACAAAACCGATCTAAACCGGTATTAACCCGATATTAAAAAACCGAAATAAAAAAAAAAGGTTTATGGGTGATTGGGTAATGGAAAGTCAGTCTCTTGCCATACTGGAATTGATTTCTGGTCCCCGGTTTTGCTGTTCTAAGGTATTAGGTGGGGGTGTAAATGAATAGTCAAAATCCGTTTCCGTATCCGTGTCCGTTTCTATTTAGCACTATCTGTCCGTCTGAAAGCTAAACGGATGCGGATATGGATGGGCTACAGCTATCCAAAAAGCTATATTTACATGTAAACGGACAAAATATCTGATCTATATCCGTGTCCGTATCCGTTTAACACTATCTAAATCAGTCTGAAAGCTAATCGGATGCAAATGCGAATATAGCACTATCCGAGCCGAATCCGATCCTACTACTAGGCAAGTTTTATTTATTTATTTATTTTTTGTAGAAAGGAGGGTTTTATTAATATACCTTTTTTAGGGGTAAGGTGGGTTATGTCCCTCCCTTTGTTCTTAAGGGTTTCCAGATCTCGGATAATATTCGGGCTAAAAAAAATTCTATGCCTTTTCAACTCGTGAGGTCGACTCTATGAGAGGTAGCTTGTAAGGGTATCAAAACCTAAATCGAACCAATCAAACCGGCCTGACCCGACCCGATCTGTTGGGAAAACACTTCCCTCCATCCATGATTGTTTTGATGATAACAAACGTATTGGTACAAGCCATTGTGTATCATTATGTCAACAGGATTGATGATAGAATAAAGAATAACAAGCCAAAACTTGAAGGACATAGCACAAAGGTTGAATAAAGAAGTTCAACATCAAGCTTAAAAGAAGTCCAAGACTTGGAAGCTCAAGAAGAAATCTCTCACAACTTGAAGATGGAAGAACTTCAAGACACCTCACCATTCTAAAAGAATGATCGTAGATTGAAGTTTGAAGATTGAAGAACATTATTAAGGAAGCCCAAGAACTCATACCCTCAAGAAGAAGAAATCTCCAAGAAGAACCAAGTGCACTTAGAACACAATCTATACACATACACATCAAATTGCATACGCATTGCATTTACATGGTTAGAGACTCTAGGAGGAACTCATTTTCATACCCTAGACTCAAGAAACACGACCATTAAAGTGTTGAACAAAACCCCATGAAGTCCCAAGCAAGCTGGACCAAAAATCCCCTTGACAGACAGTTAAAAATAGGACATCTGTCTGTAGGTCGACCTACAGAACTTATAGGTCGACCTACAGACTATTAAAGTCATTAACCTTTTTCCAGTGGCCTATAGGTTGCAATCGACTGAATTATAGGTCAATCGACGATCAACCTACAATCCAAAATTGGCCTCTAATGGCTAGTTTTTCAACGGCTAGTTTTTTATGGTCGATCGACAAGTTTTATAGGTCGACCGACAGACTAAAATTATGACCATTTTATATCCGTTGGGACTCAAACTCCACCCATATTTTTGCTATAAATAGAGCATCAAAATGGCTCAAAAAGCAACCCTTGAACATACAATATACACATCCAATTGAGATTATTTGAAGAGAGTTTCAAATCATTATTGAGAGCATTCTTTAGTGTTGAGCTCAAAGCTCCAACTTATTGTTCTTGTCCAAGAACTCAAGCTCTCTATTCTCCACATCTTCTCCAAGTTGTATCATCAAGAGAAGTGCATTGTGAGATCAAAGGTGCATCATTATCATCGACATCATTCATATCATTGTGCACCAACATCACTCAAAGGGAAAAGTGTCACTACCCTTTGATAGGTATTTATATCAAACTCTACTGTATTTATTTTGTTTATGCTTTTGATTTGAGAAAGCATTATTGTATTAATCTAGACCGTACTTAGATTAGTACAAGGACCCTCTCATCCTTAAGAGATTGGAAGGATACTCTTGTCTTGTAACTAAGATTGAAAGGATACTCTTGTCCTGGAACTAAGATTGTAAGAATCCTCTTATCCTGTTAAAAAGAGTTGTAAATGTGCCATTTTCCCACCTATTGTATTGAAAGAAAAATACTAGTAGAATTCTCTCAAGGTTGAGAGGAGTGGATGTACGCTAAGTTAGCCGAACCACTATAAATCTTGTGCCTCATTTACTTTTGCTTTTTACATTGTGATATTTAATATAAGTGTGCAACCAATCGAAAAAGAGGCAAAATCCACTAGTGGTAACCTATTCACCCCCCTCTAGATTACCCAACACGATCGAGCCAGATCCAAGCTGAATAGAGGCCTGATCGATTTGGCTTCAGTTTATGGGTTAGAGCACCATTCGATTTCGGCTCGGTTTAAGCTAAACAGATGTGCCACCGATTGGCTCAATCGATAAGACCAAACCGAACCGAACACTAACCCTAAAACCCCTACCTAATCCCTACCCAAAACCAGTATATATCCAGTTTTCAAACCAAACTGAACCAAATTGAAATCGATAACACAAACTGAATTGAACCTGAGTCTAACCCGAACTGAAAACGAGCAGTCCTTATTGGTTCAGTTTTAGTTTCCCCGAAACTCACACCGAAATAAAAAAAAAATGAACCAAACCTCCTGATTGACACCTTAGTAGCTTGTATGCCTGTTGGCTGTATTTGTATAGGGACTCGGCTCCTATCCAACACCCTGCCCGGGCTGCACGTGCAGCGCCGGACACAATGAGGCGTGAAAAGACCACCTCACCCCTACCTGAGCACCTTGCCCGAGCAAGGTGAGGCGGTCTTTTCACGCCTCACTGTGTCCAGTGCTGCACATGCAGCCTGGGCATGGTGCTGGACAAGATCCTTTTGGTTTGTATATATAGTCCCTCTCCTCTTCTATGCAATAAGATATCAAAACTATAGGTGAAAAAAAAAAGGAAAAAGAAAAGATATTATCACTATAATAAGGTGAATGAGATACACAATTTAATAACCATCACCATCATCCTGATCACAGTTTTATTTTTAAGTCTATCTATTATAAACAACGATGTTTAATCCTTAAGAACAAGACCAATACATTAATTAACAAAGTAAGAAACCATGTTGACCACTTGTAAAATAACTTAGGGGTGGTATCTCTATTGGTACAAGAATATAAGTGATCAACTCCAGCACCCCAAAAGCAAGTATCATCACATGTATCACTATCTCTCGAAACCACAAACACATCAAAATGACCATGAACATTGTTTCCCCACTGCAAATCACAGTAGAAGAGTGTAGTCTTCCAAATGTTTAGTTTCAAACCCCAACTGAAGTTCTGGCCAATTCAAAGCCAATGCTCACCCAAATCATTATCTTTGGATTAGCAATGAACATTCAAATTTATGCCATCGCCGAGGTCATTGATGATAGATACATGGAATTCGATCTCGCATTTGGGGTGGCAAAAATCTGTATAAATCTAGATTTATTTTTTGGTAGAACTGTATAAATCTAGATTTTGGTCAGGTATTGTGGCACATCAATGGCTATTTTTCAACAAGGAAAATTTCACCAGCCATATCTTTGCAAAATCTATGGCTAATAATAAAGTGTGATTAATTCCCTTCCAAGAACTATAAGATTGTAAATCACCATAGATAAATTATCTTGATAGATTTTCATAATCAAATCAGAAGGATCATCTTGTGAAAATCTTCTATTATTAATAAAAAAAAATTATCTCTATCTATCCTTGAGAAGATAGAGCCCTATACACCTTTCAGGATCATAGTTGCTCCTTATCTCATGTCCATACATACATAGTGGAGCGGGCCATAGCTCCAAATATAGCATCTTCATCAACCTCATGAGCAAGACTACTAGTTGTTGTATTTTAAGGTTTGAAGATTCAAATTACCTTTTATTGTAAGTGTGTTGGATGAAGATTCAATGAGCACACCCAGGGGTCAGGAGCATGGACTATTGTCTGGTACCTCGCAATGGTACCTTCTCACATAATAGGGTGGACTAGGGAAAAGGGGAGTCTCCACCTAGATTATTAGGATTTGGACCCGCTAATGATGTCCCTGCATTGAAGGAGGGGCGCTAAATTAACTCCAAACTCAATGACAAGTCTACCCTAAATCACTGGGTAAGTGTCAATTACGTTTGGGGAAGGTGATATGCACCCCCCATAACGCCCTCTCGGAACTGGTCTTCTTAGACCATACATTTGTTATATACGTGTTTATACATGTTATGCACCTATTTAATCTTCGTTAAAAATATTCAGCTTATCTTAGGGGTGTCAACAAGCCGGGCTGGGCCGGGCTGGTTAAAATCTCAGCACAACCCTAGGGTTTTTAAAGTCGGCCCAAGCCTAGCCCGGTCCTGCCAAGGCCCAACAAACCCTCGATCGAGGCCCAGCCCTGTCAGGGTTTACCCTAGCCCGGCCCAACCCGACCTTGATTGAGTCGGGCCTGACCGGGTTGACCCTGATTGACCCTAAATTGAAGGTTAGTTGTATGGGTTTGGCTGAACAGGGTTAAGGCACTAAATGTTTGGTTGAGCAACATGTTAAATGGGAGATTAGTAATGGTTCTAATACTCTTTTTTGGCTTGATCCTTGGCATCCCCAAGGTGTTTTAGTCAACAATTTTGGTGAAAATATCCTTCATGGATCTGGTGTTCTAACAAATACTTTTGTTTCTAAGATTATTGTGCATAATGATTGGTTGTGTATACTAGGTGCCATTCCATTCTTATGGATATTTGGGATTTATTTTAGGAAAATTTCATGGACACCCCCTGTCAGTATACAATATATCATGGACATCCCAAACTTTGGCAAAATATCACAGACACCCCATACTTTATGATTTTATTTCAACTTAGTCCACTCCGTTAGATCTGTGTAGTTAAGTCGCTGTTAATTATTTTATAATGGCGAAATTACCCTTACCACGGGGTGAACTTCCCATAATACCCTTGAGGGTAAAACCCCAAATTACAAACACCACATCGTTTTTGCCTGGCACACCATATGAGTACCTAATCTGATCAAAGAGAGGGTTGAAGCTTGAGGTGGGTAGTACTAGGTAGGGTAGATGACCAGATCGATGACGAAGGAGGAGTTGGAGCTTTTGCACTTCTGTAAATGATTCCGGTGTGAATATGGATGCAACTCCGCAGTGCCAAAGGGAATTTCCCTGACAAGTCCCTACCCAAAACCAGTCTATATCCGGTTTTGCAAACCAAACTGAACTGAATTGAAACCGATACCATAAACTGAATTGAACCTGAGTCCAACCCGAACCGAAATTGAGTAGTCCTTTTTGGTTCAGTTTTGGTTCCCCTGAAACTGACACTGAAACTTCTGATTGACACCCTTAATATCTTGTACAAAAAAAATTCTCCTCTCAGGTTCTCTACCCAGTACAGTTCCCTAGTACCTCTAATAAGAAGGGGTGTGGTCCCCAGCTAGGCAGTGTGTTCAGGTAGGGGGTAAGGTGGTCATTTCCATCCCCCTTATGAGAGGAACCATACAAACTATACCGAGCAAGGAACCTGAGAGGATAAAGATCCGTAGCTTGTATGCCTATTGCCTGTGTGTGTATATTCCCTCTTCTCTTCTAGGCAATAAGTTGATATCAAAACTACGGGGAGAAAAAAAAAAAAAAAAAAAAAAGAGATTAAATGCATGAGATACACAATTTAATAACCATTATTACCATCATCCTGATGGATCACAGTTTTATTTATAAGTCTTATCTATCATAAACAAGGATGTCTAATCCTTAAGAGCAAGACTAATACATATTAATTAACAAAGTAAGAAAGAAAGAAACTAGGTGGACCACTTGTAAAATAACTTAAGGCCGTCAGGGGTGTCAGAATACACGCCATCAACCTTCGCCCACCAAGTGCAAGTACCATAAACAACTCTTAAATAATCTCTTGAAAACACAAACACATCAAAATGAAGATGAACATGTTGGACAAGTGTGTGTCCATCAAACCCGATTTGGTCCGGTTCAACCCGGTTCACCTTTGTATTGAACATTTATACATTTTAGTATGATATTGTCACATGCGATATAAACTTTTTGAGCATTATGTGTCACTAAGTTTTACTTAAAATGGTAGTCACGACTAGGGTTTGGGCTGGGCACCCTTATCATATGGTCATCGCATTGGGTATGCCTAAACATGTGATGTCAGGGTATGAATGCGAGTGCCCACATGTTTGATGCATGCATTGGCGAAGAATCTATTTTGTCTATTCCTTCATGTATTACTGGCAGATGTAGGAAGGGATAGACATGTGTCGCCGACACCCTATACCTGAGGGAACCCTATCACTGTAAAGTGTGATCGCATTCTTTGGTTCATCAATGACTGAGACTCAAGCGAGTCAAAGCCGGTGTTCTTGGATTGCGTGAACAGTTTGTGAGTGAAGGAGTTATCCAACACGGTCACCACTGCCCAATTGGGGAACACCAAGATAGAGACTATCTGTGCATGGTCGGATCAGAATCTGGATCCAGTGCCATTTTGGAAATGGTTTTGTAAAAATCTATTTTACATACAATGATACATTATTTATAATTATTTGACCAAAGTGTTTTATCGAGTTTTGCGGGACCCAACCAGATGCACAAACGCTCTTATATAGACATGTACTATGGATTGGGGTTTGGCAGTACATGTGTACATGCCCTAGATTCCATAATGATGGTGTTGATTAGTGGGGGGTTGTATATGATAATTGTTATCATATAGGGAGTTATTTAGAATTTACTAATTTAATTGGCTTTTTATTTAATTGATGAATATGGTGCTAATTATAATTATCCATTAATAATTAAATAAAGAATCTAATTAAAACTTTTCCTATTAGATTCTGCTTCTTCACCTTTGGAGCACTCTGAGTTTAAACAGAACTGCCAAACACACAGAGAGAGAGTCAGACTCTCACTGGGGTTTTATTAAATCCTTCTAGGATTTAATTAAATCCACTTATTATATATAGGGGACTAAAACGTAGAGGGGGAACCAGCTCTCCACATTTTCTGGCTTCCCCCTCTTGTAGTGTCTTGGTCTCGCTCTCTCTCCCTCTTGTGATCTCTCTCCTTCTTCTTCTAGTTTCTCTTATCTGTGTTTGAGAGTTAGGATTTTAGAAACCCAAATCTGTGCTGAAGAATTTGAGAGCATCTGGGATTGCCTTGAAGAACCTTGGTCGCACCATTGGATGTTCAAATCTGTTTAATTGGATCGGTCACTGGAGGAAGAACCATTGTCCATTGGAGGAGCAACACTTGAGGCTCTCCAGGTTAGCAATTCTTGTTTAATTCTTTCAGTTATTAATTATTAATATTTATAAGATGCGAAAGAAACTCAAATCGATTTATTTTCGTTGCGCATTCGAGTATGGGATGGATCCCTCTTGCCATGTGATGGACTAGAGATGAATTTCTCTGTCCCTTTTGTGATGATAATTTTTATGGGACACAATAGGGAAGGAGAAACCCTAAAAATTAAATGGTGCACCCATGGGACACCATGGATAACCCAGGGCGTGCAATACCCTAATTGGTTTAGAATTGATTTTCCTAGGGAGCCATGATTTGATCTCTGGACCATAGTTATGCCTACAGTGTGGTATCAAAGCCACCTTTCTCACCCATGAATATTGAATAATTAATGGTTAATATGATTATCATGAGTGGGATGCAAGTTGGCACATGGGAGGTAAAATTATGGTTGTTGTAACAGCCTTCCCATATGCACATGGGTAGTTACAAGGTTGTTAGTGTAACAACCTACCCATGTGATGATGGATTTGATTATTATTTTGTTATTTCCAATTATTGAAACATGTATCCATGTAAGATGTGATGATTAATTTTTTTTAAATTTTAATCATGTTGGGGGGGGGGGGGGGAGCGCATGCTGCCAAGCCTCTGTGCATGCCCCTCCCCCTTTTCCCTGCCCATTTGTGTATTTTCCTTCTTTTTTTTTTCCGACTGCTATCTACGGTGCCAGTCGCTTCTGCCTACGGTGCTAGTGGCTACTGCCTACAGGAAAAATAGAATTTTTTGTTTTAAAGGAAGAAGATGGGTGAAGGGATCCCTCCCTCCACTCACTTGTAATTAAAATATGATTTTAATTTTTGAGCTTGGATACATGTTATCACATGTGATGTGGTGGTTCAATAATTGAAGGAATCCATGTAATTTTTATTGGTTTACTTGTTTTAATGCCCATGCATGAAATTATATTATAATGTGATTACAGGAATGGCATTCTAATAAATGGATGGATTGTTTATGTATGTGATACATGGGGTTATGGGTGGATGTGATGCTTCTCTCTCTTTCTCTCTCTCCTCCTATTTTTTTTATAAACAAATGTACTCCACCCCATGGGTAGCCCAAAAGGTGGGTTGGTTTCTCCATGCGGGGTTTCTTTATTATTATGGAAAGGAAAGTGTATAGAATTTTTCCTAGGTTTCCATTGTAATTTTAGAGGAGTTAGGACTCTCAAGGCATGTTGATGGTGATCCACATGTGGTGTTCAAAGCTTATGGAGATGAAAATCATCTACTTTGAAGACGTGATTGGGCGAAGGAGATGATCGAGGCGTGGGATCCATAGCATGGTTAATGCACCCAAGTTAGTTTATTTTTATTTGGGAGGGTTTTTTAAATTGCTTCTAAATAAAAATGTCGCCATCCCATAATCACTATTAATTAATGTTGGTTAATGTTGATTAATTATGAATGTTTAAATCTATCCATGATATGTGAGAGTTGATTAATCCCTCTTAATTGATAATACATGTATGATATGAACTAGTCTTAACTGGTAGACATGTCCATGGCCTTATATTGAAGATAAATGTAGAAAGTGTGTGACATGACCCCACATAAGCCAATAAGACATTGCCAGGACCTCTGTCACACATTTATCTATATTTACCTCTATCAAGATATGTTAGGGTACGGAGAGTGAGAGGGCACTGCGACAGTGGACCATCTTTCATGATTCCATGATTCTAACTAATGCAATAGGTAAGTACATGACTTGGGTGTGTGTCTGCCGATAGGATTTGGACATGACACCCAAGTGGCCAAAAAATATTGGAAGCCCATGAGGCGGACAGCTTAGTCCACACTACCATGGTGTGTATAATGACTCCCGACAGGGTAAGTTATGCATGTAAGGGTTGTAGGTATCCAATTCATCTTTTGGGTTATGAGGGAAACCCAAATCAACAAAGACCATTGATGTGTGTGTGCTCAATTTATTAATTTCAATGGTTATTAATTAGGATGTAGTTATTTACTTGTGCATGTGTAGATAATTATACAATGGCTGCCGTTAATTCCAACCTTTTGGCACTCATTAGTGAATACAAACTTAACGGTACAAACTATGTCAATTGGTACTGAAGCATTAAGTTGCTCCTGACTACTGAAGGACTGTACACAATTCTAGATGAACAAGTTTCTCCTCAACCCGACCCGAACGATTTTGAGGCAAATGAGGAGATGCAGGATTTCCTCATGAGGGATTCCAAGGCATCACTTTATATCCTAGGATCGTTGAAAAAGTCAGTTGTAGACTCGGTCAAGGATATACGTACTGCTAGGGGTAAGATGGATAAGCTTGCTGAATTGTTCAACAGGCAGTTGACACACGCCCATTCTGATGTGGTGAGTCAGATCCACAATACAAAGATGTCCCAGGGGACTCCAGTGATGGATCATGTAATGAAAATGATTAATCTGTTTGAAAAATTGGAATCCATGGGGACTGATTTCAGCTTGCGATACAATACTGATGTGATTTTAGCGTCACTCACCTCTGCCTATGCAACCTTTAAGATGTCCTACAAGATGTCTGATAAGGAGATGGAGCTCAATGAGCTTGCTAACGCACTGGTAGAGGCGGAAGCGTCCTTGAAAAAGGATAAGGCTGAGGTCAATGCAACTGAGGCAAAGCCTTCTTCAGGTGGGAAGAAGAAGAAAAAGGGAAGTAAGGGTAAGACCCTGAAAACCAAGGGTGGGAAGTTTGGCAATAAAGGCAAAGGCAAGTGCTTCTATTACAAGAAGGAGGGTTACTGAAAAAGAAACTGTCGTGCTTACCTGGCTATTGTGAAAGACAAGAAGCCAAATGAAACAGAGGCTGCTAAAGAAGGTACATGTGATGTTTACGTTCTTTATGAGTCTAATTTATGTTTTGAACCGACTAATTCTTGGTTAGTGGATAGTGGATCCACTGTTCACATTTGCAATGATTTACAGGGGTTCAAGGAGACAAGGAACCTGGAAAGAAATGAGGTGGGTCTTCAGATGGGCACTGGAGCTGAGACCATGGCGATGGCTGTGGAAACTTTTTTTTTAAATTTTAGTTCTACTAGTTTAGTTTTAAAGGATTCCTATTATGTACCCTCTTTCAAGAAGAAGATAATTTCAGTTTCAAAACTTATTTTGGACGGATATAGTTTTTCCTTTAATTCTAAGTTGATTATTTGTTTTAATAATTCCTTTGTGGCATCCGGATATATGCCAAGTGGTTTGTATTTTCTAGATTGTCCTGTTAGAACGAATGTTGTTTCACATGTTGATTTGAAACGGAAAGAAGCTCCAGTGAACTCAACATACCTGTGGCATCTAAGATTAGGTCACATTAACTTGGACCGAATCAATAGATTGGTGAGGGATGGTCCCTTAGAGAGTCTGAGAGTAGAACCATTCCCCACCTGTGAGTCATGCCTTCATGGGCAAAATGACCAAGAAACTCTTTAGCAATAAAGGTGCTAGAACCACAGATCTGTTGGAGTTGATACACACTAACGTGTGTGAACCCATAAACATACAAGCGAGGTATGGGTATGAGTACTTTATCACATTCACCGATGATTACTCTAGATATGGTTACATATACTTGATGCGTAGGAAATAGGAAGCCTTTGATAAATTCAAAGAATTCCAAGCCGAGGTCGAAAGACAACTCGACAAATGCGTCAAGTTCTTACGATCAGATCGTGGAGGGGAGTATCTATCGGATGAATTTAAATATTATCTCATATCACAAGGGATAGTTAGTCAACTAACTAATTTAGGCACACCACAATAAAATGGTGTATCCGAACGACGCAATTGGACCCTATTGGATATGGTCTGGACGATGCTCACTTATAGTGAGCTGCCTCTTTCTTTCTGGGGGTACGCTTTAGAGATGACGATATATATCTTGAATAAGGTTCCATCTAAGTCTGTAGCCAAAACACCCTTTGAGTTGTGGAAAGGGCGAAAGCCTAGTATTCAACACCTTAGGGTATGGGGTTGCATAGCACATGTGCGAAAGCAACAGATAGACAAGTTAGAATCCAGGACTTCGAGATGCTATTTCTTAGGCTACCCCAAAGGCATGATTGGATATTATTTCTATGACCCGGTTGACCAAAAGGTCATTGTAAGTAAACATGTCACATTTCTGGAGGAAGAAATGATGACCCAGAGGTTCGAACCAGTAGTCATTAAGGAGGTATCAGATAGCTCAAAAACGTCACTTCCAGAAGTGAGACCAACTGACATACCCGCTGAAATACCAACATCTGAAGAACCTCGACGCAGTGGGAGGACCATTAGACCACCCACCAGACTTACTCTTCTAATCGAAGAGGAAACAATGGAAGAGTTCCACATGGTATCGGTTGAATCGGATGATGATCCAATGACATACTCTGAGGCTCTAAAGGATGTTGATGCCACTAAGTGGCTGGAGGCAATGCGCACTAAAATCGATTTGATGCATTCCAACAAGGTCTAGACTCTAGTCGATCCACCACTTGGTTTCAAGCTAATTGGATGCAAATTGATCTTCAAGAGGAAGAAGGGCGCAGATGGAAAGGTCGAAAGATTCAAAGCAAGACTGGTGGCAAAGGACTATACCCAGAAGAGGGTATAGACTATGAGGAAACCTTTTCACCAGTGGCGATGATGAAATCCATCAAGATTTTATTGGCTATTGCTGCACACTTTGAATATGAGATCTGACAGATGGATGTGCAGACTACATTTCTAAATGGGTTTCTGCAAGAAGAAATCTACATGGAACAGCCAGAGGGGTTCTCTTCCTTGGAGGAAGAAAGAAAGGTGTGCAAGTTGTAGAGGTCCATTTATGGACTGAAACAGTCTTCCAGGAGCTAAAACATCAGGTTTGATCAATCAATCAAATCGTTTGGTTTTGATCAAAACATAGATGAACCATGCGTTTACAAGAAGATCAGTGGGAGTGCAGTATGTTTTCTTGTTTTATACATAGATGACATATTGCTGATTGGTAACAATGTAGGATTTCTTTCATTAGTAAAACAGTGGCTATCCATAACATTTTCAATGAAAGACCTTGGTGAAGCTAGATATATCCTTGGGATCAAACTCGTAAGAGATCCCTAGAGAAGGATGTTAGGCTTGTCACAAGCTACCTATATAGACAAAGTCCTGGCCAGATTTAGCATGGAGAACTCCAAGAGGGGAAGTGTTTCCTTCAGACATGGAGTCAGTCTTTCCAGATCTCAATGTCCTCAGTCTCAGACAGACATTGAAGAGATGAAGAGGATTCCCTATGCCTCAGCAGTAGGGAGTCTTATGTACACTATGTTGTGTACGAGGCCGGACATTTGCTATGCAGTAGGTACAATAAGTCGTTATCAATCTAACCCTGGACGCGAGCATTGGAGTACTGTCAAGAATATCCTTAAGTACTTGAGAAGGACTAAAGAATATTTTTTGGTTTTTGGATTTGATCAGTTGTCAGTATTGGGATACATAGATTCGGATTTCCAAACTGACAAGGATGACAAAAAATCCACATCCGGGATGGTATATCTAATGGGTGGAGGTGCCATTGTGTGGCGGAGTGTGAAACAAAAGTCTACAGCCGATTCTACTATCGAAGTAGAATACCTTGTAACTTGTGATGCAGCAAAAGAAGGTGTTTGGCTAAGGAAATTCCTATCAGATTTGGAGGTAGTCCCTGACCTTGTCAAGGGCCCCATTTCCCTGTTATGTGACAACAGAGGGGCCATTGCACAAGCTAAGGAACCTAGGGGTCATCAGAGGAACAAGCACGTGCAGCGAAAGTATCACCTCATCAGAGAGGCTATCTAGCAGGGCAACGTGAGTATCTCCAAAGTGGACACAACTAAAAATGTGTCTGATGCCATGACAAAGGGTTTGTCACCAGGAATGTTTGAGAAACACATGGAGGGCATGGGTTTAAAATGTATGGGGAATTGGCTTTGATGTATAAGTGGGAGATTGTTGGATAAGTGTGTGTCCATCAAACCTGGTTCGGTTCGGTTCAAACCGGTTCACCTTTGTATTGAACATTTATACATTTTATTTTGATATTGTCACATATGATATAAACTTTTTGAGCATTATGTGTCCCTAAGTTTTACTTAAAATGGTAGTCACGACTAGGGTTTGGGTGATGTTAGGGTACGAATGCGAGTACTCACATGTTTGATGTGTGCATTGGCGAAGAATCTATTTTGTCGATTCCCTCATGTATTACTGCCAGATGTAGGAAGAGATAGACATGTGTCACCGACTCCCTATACCTGAGGGAACCCTGTCACTGTAAAGTGTGATCGCATTCTTTGGTTCATCAATGGCTGAGACTCAAGCGAGTTAAAGTCGGTGTTCTAGGAATGCGTGAACACTTTATGAGTGAAGGAGTTATCCAACACAGTCATCACTGCCCGATTGGAAAACACCAAGATAGAGACTGTCTGTGCATGGTCGGATTAGAATCTGGATCCAGTGCCATTTTGGAAATGGTTTTGCAAAAATCTATTTTACATAAAATGATACATTATTTATAATTATTTGAACAAAGTGTTTTATCAAGTTTTACGGGACCCGACCAGATGCACAAACGCTCTTATATGGACATGTACTATGGATTAGGGTTTGGCAGTACCTGTGTACATGCCCTAGATTCCATCATGATGGTGTTGATTAGTGGGGGGTTGTATATGATAATTGTTATCATATAGGGAGTTATTTAGAATTTGCTAATTTAATTGGCTCTTTATTTAATTAATGGATATGGTGTTAATTGTAATTATCCATTAATAATTAAATAAAGAATCTAATTAAAACTTTCCCTATTAGATTCTGCTTCTTCACCTGTGGAGCAATCTGAGTTTAAACAGAACTGCCAAACAAAGAGAGAGAGAGTCAGACTCTCACTGGGGTTTTATTAAATCCTTCTAGGATTTAATTAAATCAACTTATTATATATAGGGGACTAAAACGTAGAGGGGGAACCAGCTCTCCACATTTTCTGGCTTCCCCCTCTTGTAGTGTTTTGGTCTCTCTCTCTCTCCCTCTTGTGATCTCTCTCCTTCTTCTTCTAGTTTCTCTCATCTGTGTTTGAGAGTTAGGGTTTTAGAAACCCAAATCTGTGCTGAAGAATTTGAGAGCATTTGGGATTGCCTTGAAGAACCTTGGTAGCACCATTGGAGGTTCAGATCTGTTTAATTGGATCGCTCACTGGAGGAAGAACTATTGTCTATTGGAGGATCAACACTTGAGGCTCTCCAGGTTAGCAATTCTTGTTTAATTCCTTCAGTTATTAATTATTAATATTTACGAGATGCGAAAGAAACTCGAATCGATTTATTTCCGCTGCGCATTCGAGTATGGGATGGATCCCTCTTGCCGTGTGATGGACTAGAGATGAATTTCTCTGTCCCTATTGTGATAATAATTTTTATGGGACACAATAGGGAAGGAGAAACCCTAAAAATTAAATGGGGCACCCATGAGACACCATGGGATAACCCAGGGTGTGCAATACCCTAATTGGTTTAGAATTGATTTCCCTAGGGAGCCATGATTTGATCCCTGGACCGTAGTTATGCCTGCAGAACATTGTTTCCCCATTCCAAATCGCAGTAGAAGACTGTAGTCTGATTGTAAATTTTAAAATTCCAACTGTACACCTTGTCAAATGGAAGCTGATGCTTACCCAAATTAGTATAATTGGATTGGCAGTGAACATTCAGATTTAAGTCATTGCCAAGTTCATTGGTGATAGATACAGTGAATAACGACTCATCGGAGAGATCAGTACCAGCTTCAGAAGAAGACTCAAACAAAACAGTCATGGCCACCACAAGAAGGATAAGTACTGAGAAAATTTTGATCATCTTCATATTGTTGATCGAGGTGAACTAGCTATCTTGCTGTGCTTCCAATGTAGCACCACCAGTGGCATGCATCCCTTAAATAATGACCAAGACTCTCTCATTTTTGTGTGGAAATGATATTTTCTTCTAATAAATTAGATTAAGATTGCAAATCCCTCTGTACATGGTGACTTGATCATCGACAGCTGAATACCTTCTCATGCATTTACTATATATGGCTTATTTGGGTGGCAAAAATCTGTATAAATTATCTTGATTTGATAGATTTCCATATTTAAATCGGAAGTATCATCTTGTGAAAATCTTCTATTATTAATAAAAAAAATAATTTATTTCTCTATTTATCTTTGAGAAGATAGAGCCTAATTGTACACCTTTCGATCAAGATACACAGCTTCTATATATTTTTCATCATCAAAACTATGTGGAGCGGGCCATGCATGGTTCCAAATATAGCATATTCATCTTACCCAAAACATAAAATAAAATATAACATTTTCATCAACTTCATGAGCAAGATTACTAGTTGTATTTTAAGGTTTGAAAATAAGTTTTGAAGATTCAATGAGCACACCTAGGGGTCGGGAGCATGGACTATGGTTTGGTACCTTGCAATGGTACCTTCTCACATAATAGGGTGGACTAGGGAAAAGGGGAGTCTCCACCTAGATTATCAGCATCTAAGACCTGCTAATGATGCCCCTCTTTTGAAAGAGGGGCACTAAATTAACTCCAAACTCAATGACAAGTCTACCCCAGATCACTGGGTAAGTGTTAGTTACGTTTGGGGAAGATGTTAGGCACCCTAAGAATGTCTTGCTAGAACCGATCTTCCTAGACCATACATTTGTTGTATACATGTTTATACATGCTATGCTGTTTGCTCCTAAAAACCGTTGGCCCAGATTAGGCCGGACCAGGGATCCAAGATGGATGACCAGGCTGCAAGCCGTATGGAAGTGACCCACTTGGGCACGATCCTATTTCATCAGCCCAGAGGCAGAACCACGTGGCAGGTGCTCAGAGAATACTGGAAGAAGAGGGAAATCACCCAAGAGACGTGAGAACGCAGTATGAGATGGGCCCCACCATGGCTACAGGCAGTTGGAAGTAATACAGGCCTGATGGGACACATGGCAAGCGTTTATTGAGGCTAGGTGGCAAAAATCTGTATAAATCTAGATTTTGGCAAGATCCATGGCTAATAATAAAGTGTGATTGATTCCCTTCCAAGAACTATTAGATTGTAAATCACCAAAGGTAAATTATTTTGATTCTTGATAGATTTCATATTCGAACCGGAATTATCATCTTGTGAAACTCTTCTATTATTAATAAAAAAAAAATTATTTCTCTATCTATCTTTGAGAAGATAGAGCCTAATTGTACACCTTTCGATTAAGATACATAGCTTCTATATATTTTTCATCATCAAAACTATGTGGAGCGGGCCACGGTTCCAAATATAGCATATTCATCTTACCCAAAAAATAAAATAAAATATAACATATTCATCAACTTCATGAGCAAGATTACTAGTTGTATTTTAAGGTTTGAAGATAAGTTTTGAAGATTCAAATTACTTCTTATTGTAGGTCTGTTGGATTAAAATCTGGTCAGCACACCTAGGGTCGAGATCATGGACTACTGTTTGGCACCTTGCAATTGTACCTTCTCACATTGCAATAGGGTAGACCACGAAAAAGGGGAGTCACCACCTAGATTAATTAGGATTTAGGACCCGCAAATGGTGTCCCTCCTTTGGAGGAGGGCCACTAAATTAACTCCAAACTCAATGACAGGTCTACCCTAGATCACTGGGTAAGTGTCAATTACGATTGGGGAAGATGTTGGACACTCCTAGAACCGGTCTTCCTAGACCATACATTTATCATATACATGTTTATATGTGTTATGCATCTAATTAATCTAATTTGAAAAGATTAAGCTTATCTTCGGAGTGTCAACGGGCCGGGTAGGGTTGGGCTTGTTAAAACCCCAGCCCAACCCTAGGGGTCTTAAAGTCTGCCAAAGCCCAGCCTGGTCCTATCAGGGCCTAACAAACCCTCGACACAAGCCTAACCTGCAAAGGTTTACCCTAGCCTGGCCTGACTGACCCTAACTGACTGTGATTAGGCTGCACCTGATTGGGTTCGCCCTGATTGACCCTAAATTGAAGGTTAGTTGTGAATACTGAATAGAATTTTTTTACTTCTTTTTATACATTATAACTTTATACATTGTAATTAATACAGGGCTGGGTTGGGCAGGGCTGGGCTCTGTCCGAAGTCTTAACCCAAGCCCGGCCTAGCCCTGTCATGGTCAGGGAAAAATTAAAACCAATCCCACGGGCTGAAAAACCGGGTCAAGGCCCTGTTCAAGCTCAGGGCGGGTTAGGGCAAGCTCAAGTTCGCCGAGCCAAATTGACCCCCCTAGCTTATCTTGGTTGAGGTTTATGAACCCTAGCTTTAGCCTGTGGGTTAACTAGGTTTAGTCTAGATATTTGAGAGTGGATTTTATTTGGGCTGTCAAGAAATCATTTGATTTTATGTTTGGAATAAAATTCTTAAATACAGATGTTTAGATGAGCAAAATGTTATATGAGATTGGTAATGGTGCTAATACTCTTTTCTGGCTTGATCTTTAACATCCCTAGAGTATTTTAATCTACAATTTTGGGGAGAATATCCATCAGACGGTCATTGCGCTACGCCTTGTTTGTGCGCCGCTCAGGCCACTACGGGTAGCACACCGTAGAAGATCTGGATCCTCCTCCATCTTAGTTACCATTTTACATGATAATGCCTATTCATTGCACGTAATCTTCTCGCAAATAGATTTTTAGGCCTGTAACTAACAAAATAAGGAGTGAAATTAACCATTTTTTGTAGCTCCCTCACTTTTTCAGGCAGCAGCAATCACATGTGAAACTAGAGATGTAAATGGATATTCAAAAATCCGAAATCGATTCATATCAATATCTATTTAGAGGCATTCAGATTTGAATTCGGATAATCTGAAACATAATCCATCCGATCCAAATAGTTATTTGACTAATAATAATAATAATAATAATAATAATAATAATAATAATAATAATAATAATAATATAATAATAATAAGTAGCTAATGATCTTTAGACTCTTGAAGATTCAACAGGTTTTAGAGCATGAGGAAAAGAAAATAATCATGAGAGTAAGGCAACTAAGAGACATTGATTATGTTACGAACCTGGATTAGTTCACAACAAAATTCAATCTTCTTAGATGAAAGATTAAACTCTTGACCTACTTTGATGGAAGGATCTCTCCTCCTACGCGTGCAAAGACACGGTTTGGGTTTAAAATTCGTCTCCCTCTTTAAAACAACTCATTACATGATATTTATAACCAGCTAAGTCTACTTGGCACTCAAATCTCCTAAAGACTAGGCCCACTAACACAATACCTATCACATATTAAAAACTAACATGATAAATACCTACAATCACGATGGACCCTACACATGATCGATGGACTCTTATATAATAAAGAAGATAACTAAACATCACCCAACATGACTGAGCACTATCCTTTATTTAGCCCCCAGGTGGGATCCATATTAGCACATAACATTTAATGTTAGTTACTTGGCCGATAAGCTAAAAGTTCCAAAGTTGATGGAACGCGTTAAATCAAGCCCTTTAACCTATCCCAATACCATGTACACCTAATAAACATAATAATAGCATATACTGATGTGGCCAAGAAAGCACCCAAGCTAATTGAGAGCCTCTGAGCTGCAATTTGGGTGGGACACTAGCTTAAGATTATCCCCATCTGGTGCTTTTCTTTTGTTTCTAAACAAAGAAATTTTATAGTTCTAATTTCCCAGTTATAGAAGCATTTTCTGAAGGTGAAACACTCTTACATAACACCCAGAAAGAGTTTTGCTGGTCATGTCATGAAAGGGCATGAAACTACTGAAATACAAACACTACAACCAAGACCAATTTCATCAACATACAGCTTTAAATCATAATGAATGGGGATCTCTAAAATAAGATAAAAAAAAATATGTAAAATAGAACAAACAAAAACAAAAGTGGACAATCAGATCCATCCTAAATTATTCTCAACAAGAATTTTAAAGGAATTGAAAAGAGATCTCTACAATTCAATTATTATAAATACTGAATAGGCAAATTGCTTCCACCTTATAATGTTTATATACAAAGTCTACCCCAGTTAAAATGAAAAATGGGGAAACAATCCATCTCAAATAAATAGATGAGAAGCAATTTTGTAGACGAGCTACATGAGCCACTCCTTCTCTCTCTAAACAAATCAATCTATAACTCTATCTATATCCGAAATCATACTCTATCTATGTTCGAAATCACACCTAGAATGGAGGGGAAAATGTTTTAGGAAAATACCTTAACCACCGCTGCAATCGCCAGCTTGACGACCGCAAAAAGAAGAGGAGATAGAGAGGAATGGAGAAGGGGAACCGGGAACCAGCCACTGCAATCATCGGCAGAAGTCGCAGAACCAGCCGCTGGAGAAGAGGCAAAAGAACCGGAGCAATCCCCAGCAGAAGTTGCAGAACGCAAGAAGAGTAAGAAGAGATAGAGAGGAATGGAGAAGGGGAACCGGGAAACAGCCGCTGCAATCGAAGAGGAATGGAGAGGGTTTGGTAGATTTAGGTTTTTTTTTATCTAACGGTTCTTATTAGATTTTAGGTTTCTTTTAATCTAACGGTTAACAAAGATTTTAGTTTTTTTTTTTTAATATATGTAAAAGTATAATACACGTATAATATGTGTTTCATTCGAGTATCATTCGACAACCCTTAAAATACACGTATTTATCCGACTCTGAAGTATTATACACAATACGGCATTTTTTTCATCCAAACATTCGAATACGCATATAATACGCGTATGTACTAACTATGGTGGAAAACAGCTTAGATTAATCCTAAAATAATTAAAAAATGGATGACTCGAATTTATCTTACAATTTTCGGAGAAAAAAAGGCCTCATTTGATCTGCCACATGCGCGTTGTTAGCTTTTAAAGTGGGTAAATATGGGAAAGAGACCTGCAACCTGAGAATCACTTTGCTCATAAAGCTATTTAGTTTGCTAAGGAATTTTTTGGATGGTAAGAAGGTGCCTTCTTGTTGTCCTAACATAAGTCACATTTTCTGGTTCCCTCTACCATTGAACACAATTAAGATAAATGTTGATGGTTCTAGTCATGGTAATCATGGTCCAGTTGGAATAGGGGGTGTTGGCAGAGATGACATGGGAAACTTCTTATTTGGCTTTGGCAATTCGGTGTGCCTTATGCCTAGCTGTCCAGATGGGGATCTAGAGAATCATCATTGAAGGGGACAATCTGATGGTCATCAATTGCATCCTTGGACTAAATGACTCTATTCTTTCAACACAGATCTTCTATGGCGTGCTGCCTTGTCCTGCTTGTGCTGCGTAGACACAAGGTCGTGCGCAATGATCGTCTTACCCCCACTGGGACAAGGCACTTGGGCAGGGGTAAGGCGGTCAATGCATGCCACCTTGTGTCTGCGCAGCACAACAGGATGGGCAGCCCGTGCCATAGAAGATCTAAATCCCTATTCTTTGGCGTGTTGCTCACATTATTTCAGACTGCAAAAACGTTGCCTCAATGATTCCCCATGTTGAGTTTTCTCACTCTCAGAGAAGGAATTTCGTTGCTGATGCTTTGGCTTCTTCAGGGTTTCACTCCTTAGGCTTGTAATAACATGTAATAATAAAGACCGAGAAAAACCAAGTTAAAGAACTCTTATCAAGAGATCTGCTATTAAGGAAATGAACTCATAAAGAATCAATAGAAGAAAAGGAAAGGCGTTCAGTTCTTAGGCCTAGGGGTCCGGCTGCCCAGGTATGTTTATTCAACGGACAAGAAAGGAGGTAGGCTTAAGAATCACTATGCAAACCTCAATGCCAATAATTATGATGGTAAAGTAAAATGATGGTAGGAGAAAAGAAAATTCAATTAAACCTTATCACAACTAATTATGGAATTGGCTACTTGAAATCTGTTTTAATTTTCCATTAACTTTATCTAGTGTCATGTTTGTTGTTAATCCCAAACCATGTATTCTTTTTTTTTCCCCTAATTTTTTTATTATTTAAGGACAATTGAAGTGGTGTTCAATTTGGTATTTATTAATTAATTTGGGTAGCTTTGAAGATGAAATAAGAAATGCATGAGAAGAGAAGCTAGAAGTAGAAGGAATAATTTGGTTTTCTGCAAAATCCAAATATAAAATAAGAAGAATGAGAAGTTAGTGGCACTCAAAAGGTATTATTAGAGTAACCTCTTTACCATTCTCCAAATTTGTGTAAGTGGAATGAGCCACCCAATGGGGCCATGTCCATGAAGGAACTTTTTCCTTTTAGGGTTTTGGCTGCCCAAACCGCCACCTACTTTACCCCTCTGTGTGTGTGAGAGAGAGAGAGAGAGAATATGGCACAAAAGAGTTCCAAAAACTCATCCTTGGGTGGTTAGGGAAGAGGAAGTAGAATGTAGGATTGTAGGAACAGTCCAATAGGGCTCAAGTACTTCTAAAAATATTCCCACGATCCATTGGGCCCACCTCACGAGGCTACAAGGTCATAATAAAAACCCATGTTTGTGTTTTTTTTTTGGGTGCATCTGTTTGTAACCAAGAAAGTTACAAACAAAATTTGTAACCGAGACTTTTTTGCCCATCATTTGATGATATGGCATTAAGTTAGAAAGTCTGATGTTGTAATTTCTCATTCTGATCTAAACTCTCTTTCACCTTCTCCCTTTTCGGTTATGGCTGTCGGCCCCTCTTCCCTTGCCAATAAGTACACTATTGGAAACACCCTATTCTATAATGTACTTTTGCGAGAGAGAGAGAGAGAGTGCTGATGGTATGCAGGGGTAGTGGAGGCCGTGGGGAAGGGGAATTGAGTTGCTGAGGAACTCAAGGACAAAGGCAAGGGAGGGGAGAGCAGGGCAAGGGTGGATAATGGAATGGGAGTGAGAGGTGAGGTCAAGGGGGGCGGGGAGTGATGATTTTCGATAACATCAAGATCAGCGGCCAACTCTTTGAACTCCTCTTCAAAGCCCAAGATTGCAAGACGCTTCAAGAGCTTCTCTCTTATGTGACATGAATCTCTTGGATTTACACCCTCAAGTGTTGCAGAAGCCAGAAGGTTAGAGAAGAAGTCTCTACTATTTGAATGCCTGAATCTGATATCAGGTATCAGATATCTGCAAGAATTTTAGAGAACATCCAGATTACAGTCATTGTACATATCTGTTTCCAGCCGAAAACCCATGTTCATAGACCCACATATGTAAACCAGGAGATTAAACAAGTGCAAAGTGATCTCAATTCATTAAGTCTTGGGTCCATCTGATTTTAAAAGTCAAAATCAAACCAACAGAATCAGTAATCTACAAAACAAGCATACACCTAACCCACCCACCCCCCCTATTTTCTTTTCTTTATCCATTACCATCATCTGTTAATCACAGAAAGGAAGAAAGGCAAGTGTTGCGTCAAGAAATTGCTCAGCGGTCCTTCGAGTGTCATAACCTGCAAAAGACCCTGGGTGACAAAGGAGAACCGGTGTGGTTCCAGCCTAGGACTCTTTGATACCTAAGTTAGATCTCTCTGAGCAAACAGATGAATGAATAGTAGTATTCAAGGTGAGTTAAGATGTCCCCCCTGATGGGGTTGTATACCTTGCCTTTTATAGTAATCCGTGGCGGTGTGGAGAGTCCCAGTTGGTGTGGAGTGGTCTTCGCTACGGATAGAGTCCCTGGGTAGCAGGGCATGTTCCTGATTGGTTGTCTTCCCGAGAGACATAGTATCCTTGATAGACTAGGTAGTTGCCTGCCTTAGAGATGCGGTGTCTTTGGAAGTTGCCTTCCTGTGGGATGTAGTGTCCAAGTGGCCTTAGTAATCTTGATGGATAGACTCATCTCCGTGGTAGATGAAGTTCATGGTGTATGAGTCTGTTCACTCCACGTGACTCGATAGGCGGTGGCCTAGAGTCCTTGGCGATGTTGTCTTGTTGATGGCGATCCGAGGGAGCTTGTGCTTGGAGATGACGTGTGTGGGCATGACGTGTGCCGGGGATGTCATGCCCGAGTCCGGGTCCACGCCCACGATCCGCTCCTGGGGTGTCCATACTGGGTTGGGTCAAATCCTTACTTGGTTCTTCATTTTTGGGTTCTTGTCCTGAACCGGTCCTCCTTATTGGGTTTGGACACGTGGCATTCCCTGATTGGTTAGGGTGAATTTAGGTTTATCACTTGCCCCCCACTCTCTTGGAACAACGTGCTAAAGAGAGTACTCCTTGTCTTCTTGTATCAATTGAGGGGTGTGCTGTGAATAATCTTCTTGTAGAGGGTGTACTTACAATTTGCTTAGTGAGGGAGAGGTTATGGGTTCAAATCCCTCCTTTCTCATCTTTTTGTCTCTTTCTTCTTTTTTCTTTCTTTTTGTAGATATATATACTTTTGCCTTCATTTCACTTTTCACTTTTTGCTTTTCACTTTCTCTCTCTCTCTTTCTAACATTTCTCCCCTTTGGCTTTTTCTTCTTCCACTTTTTACTTGAGTCTTGGCTTTTGTGTCTCTTGATTGTGCCCCCAAATGTTTGATCTTTTGTCACAATGAGGTTTACCTTGCTTGTCTCAAGCCTTCTTGATTCTTCTTAGATACTTAGCCTTGTTTTTTTGCTTGCCTGGTGTAGTGCCCATAGTCTTGCTCATTGCACTACGTGTTACATGCTTGTGCCCGCCATTTTTTTTTTTTTGGGTGCGTGCTACTCATGGGTGGTTAAGCCGCTTTCGTGCTCGCGATTCGAGCCTTGGAGGGTGACCATCCAGGTGATCGATCCGCACCCCGTGGTCGGCTTCCATCGATCTGCGCCTGGGCTTGGCTCCCTTCGATCCGTTGCCAGGGGTTGGCTTCCTCGATCCGCGCCTGGGGTTGGCTTCCTTCGATCCGCGCCCCAGGGGTTGGCATCCTTTGATCTGTGCCCAGGGGTTGGCTTCCTTCGAACCGCGTCAGGGGTTGGCGTCCTTCGATCCCCGCCCAGGGGTTGACGTCCATCGATCTGTGCCTGGGGTTGGCTTCCTTCGATCCGTGCCCAGGGGTTGGCGTCCTTCGATCAACGCCCAGGGGTTGGCGTCCATCGATCCATGCCCCGGGGTTGGCATCCATCGATCCATGCCCAGGGGTTGGTTTCCTCAATCTACGCCTGGGGTTGGCTTCCTTCAATCAACACCTGGGGTTGGCTTTCTTCTATCCACGCCCAGGGGTTGACCGTCCATCGATCCGCGCCTGGTAATTCGAGCCTAGCCACCTCGATCAGCGCCTGCCCGTGGCCTTGGTGCGTGTCGTTCTTCTTTTCTCTCTCTCTCTCTCTCTCTTTTTGATTTGTTCTGCATTGGTGGTTGCAGGTTATCTCCTTTCTCTTCTTCGCGGTTGCTTGGTCTTGAGAGGTCTTCATTCTGAGTAAGTAACCCATTGTCTTCCTTGTCTGTTCATGTCTTCCTCTGACAACTTTGATCCAACTTCGGTTGGAGTTGGATCTATTGAGGCATCCTCTTCGGGGTCATCTTCCCCCACGGATACTTCTGCTTCCTTACCTTCCTCAATTACTAGTAGTGGGGAAGAGGCTTCTGGAGATTCTGCTCCTAGTAGAGGTTGTCAGGCCTCCCGAGCTTCCACTTCTGTTGGCGACCCTAGGAGCAAGTTAGCCCATATTGCTAGCATTTTGACTTCTTCAGACTTGGCATCCCTCCGCCAGGAGTTCCATATACCCCCTGAGGTCTTACTTCGTGTCCCTGGACCGGATGACCTTGCTTACTCCCACCGAGGAGATGAGGTCTGCTTGTACCGCATTTTCTTTGTTCATGGTCTTCGTTTCCCTGTCTTCCGCTTTGTGGAGCTTGTGTTGGAGCATTGGTGTCTTACCCCCGGGTAGGTGTTGCCCAACTCTTGGAGGGTCATACTGGGCTTCTATGTGTTCTTCGCCCTGATGGGGCGTGCTACCACTGTCCCCTTGTTCTCTTACTTCTATGTGTTGAAGAAGGGGGAAGGTGGGTGTTACCACTTCGCCCGTCGTCTCGCTAGTGGGGATCACCAGTTCATTGAAGTACTGGAGGGATCGCTTCTTCTTTGCCATGGTCCCCCATTGTGCCTTGCGGTCTACCTAGGAGGTTATTGATATCAAGAGGGTGAACCGCCCTCTTGAGTTGAACGACTTTGAGCGCGACTCCCTCCAGCGATGTCAGGGATGCGACCCGTTCGATGTCCATCAGTTGGATTCTGAGGCTTTCTTGTGTCTTTGGAAGTTGAGTCCTGGTAAGATACTTGACTTCTTTGATATTTGCTTATGTACTTTCCTTCTATGTATTCCTGTTTTGACCTGCCTTGTGCCTCTGATTGGATGTTGTTGTGCAGTGGACATCAGGTTGGATCTTAGTATCTTCCGCTCCAACCTGCAGAAGAGGATCGCTCAAGCTGCTGCTACTGGGGGTGTTTCTTCTGGTGTAGTACCCCCAGCTTCTTCTTCTCCTCCTACGGTCACTGGGACCAAGAGGAAGGGAGGTCCTGATCCCCCCAGCTCGGTGAGGACTGGGCCACATGTTATTCTTCCACAGACGTCTCCTCCTATTGAGGCTGACATGATGTCTCCTACTGGATCAGAGGCTGCTCCTCCATCAGATGCCCCATGACTTTACATATGTTCTTTTTGGACGTTGAACTTTTGGATGGGAACTTTTTGGATGACAACTTTTGGATTGTGATCTCTTTTTGGCTTGTATATACTTAACTTTTTACCTTCTGTGATGTTGATATGGCATGCATTTGATCCTTCTTTGATGTGGGTGTTGCCTGTACGTAATCTTGTTGATTTAATGGTTCTCGTATCTGTGCAACCCCATGTAGTTGGCGGGCCATAGGGATGTCTTATCTCGGTGGTCCATGGACCTTGGTGGCCTAACGCCTTGGTGGCATAATGCCTTAGTGGCATAACGCCTTGGTGGCATAACACCTTAGGCATAAAGCCTCAGCGGCATAACGCCTTGGTGGCATAACGCCTTAGGCATAAAGCCTCGGTGGCATAACCCCTTGGGCATAAAGCCTCGGTAGCATAACGCCTTAGACATAAAGCCTCGGTGGCATAAAGCCTTGGTGGCATAACGCCTTAGGCATAAAGCCTCGATGGCATAAAGCCTCGATGGCCAACAGGCCTTGGGGGTCAACGAACCTTGGTGCTTTGGAGGTGTTCGACCGCTGGGTAGAGTAGACGAATGTATCCCCATATAAAATTTCAAATTATCCTTAAAACAGTACTGCCATTTACTGCTACTGGTGGTGCTGCTGCTCTGCTGTTGCTTCTACTGATAGTACTTCTTCAGGTGTTCTGAGTTTCAGGTACAGTCTACCTCCTTGCCCCTCAGAGTTTTCAAGTGGTATGTCCTTGGGCGTATCTGCTTGGAAACTATATAGGGTCCTTCCCAACTTGCTGATTCTACCCTTCTTTCCTTGGTTGTGATGCACTTGCCCTCTTTAAGACTAGGTCCCCCTAATGGAATAACCGTTCATGTACCCTGGCATTATAGTACTTGGCTATTCGCTATTGGTAGGCTACATTCTTCAGGAGTGCCTTCTCACGCACCTCATCTAGGAAGTCTAAGTTTGCTCACAGTCTATCTATGTAAGTTCTTTCATTGAAGTGCAGTACTCTGTGGGACATGGCGAGGACCTCTACTGGCGCCAGGGCTTCTGTGCCATATGCCAAGCAGAATGGGCTTTCTCCTGTGGGTGTCCTTACTGTGGTGCGGTATGCCCACAAAACACTCACTAATTCCTTGACCCACTTCCCTTTGGCCTCTTCTAGTCGTTTCTTTATTCCATCCAATAGGGTTTTGTTTGTCACCTCCACCTGACCATTGGCTTATGGGTAGGCTACCGAAACAGGCCAATAGTCAATATTATAACTCTGGCAAAAAGATCTGAACTTGGGGTTGTTGAACTGCTTCCCATTGTCTGAGACTATGATCTTTGGTACCCCGAACCTGTAGATGATGTCGTCACAGACGAACTTCTCCATCTCATTCTCTATAATCTTGGCTAGTGGTTTGGCTTCCACCCACTTGGTGAAGTAGTCTATGGCGACCACCAAGTACTTACGGTTACCTAATGCTGCTGTGAAGTCCCCCAGGATGTCCACCCCCCACATGGCAAAGGGAATGGGGTTAATGATCGATGTCAGCTTGGTGGTGGGTAGATGGGGTACTGGGGCGAACAACTGACATTGCCCGCAAGCCTTGACGTACTGTATTGCCAACTCTTGCATTCTCGGCCAGTAAAGTCCTTGTCGGAGGATTTTATAGGCTAGAGCTCTTCCTCACATGTGGCTTTTGCGGATCCCTTTATGTACCTCTGCTAGGGCATACTAGGCTCCCTTGGGTCCTAGGCATCAAAGTAGCGGTGCTGTGGCCCCCCTCTTGTACAGTACTCCGTCCAAGACGGTGCACTTTGCAGCTCTCATTCTCATCTTCCTTGCTTCAACCTTGTCTTCTGGTAGGATGTCACTCTATAGGTAGTTGAGTATAGGGTCCATCTAGCTAGGCCCCTCCTCAATCTCATTAACTTGCTTCTCCTAGTATGTTGGCTCATGTAATATTTCCACGTACACTGCACTGGCCAGGTTTCTAAGTTCATCATTGGCTAGCCTGGATAGTGAATCAGCAGTTGCATTCTCAATCCTTGGAACTCGAACCATCTCGAACTTCCTGAACCTCGGACCTTGAACCTCGAACTTTGACCTCGAACCTCGTCCATGCCCATGGCTTGCCGATCGAGGTCCTTGGCTGTGGCTAAAGACCCCCTTTTTATTTTTTCTTCTTCTCTCTTTTCTCTCTCTTCTTCTTTCCTCCCTACTACTTTTTTTCACTTAAGAGTCCACACCTTTTGGGCGTGGATCCCTAGCTGCCTTCTTCTTTTTTTTTTTTCAACCCTTGCTTTCATTCAAGAGTCCGCGCCTTTTCGGCGTGGACCCTTGGCTGCCTCTCTTTTTTTTTTTTTTTTTTTTTTTTTTTTTTTTGCTCTCCTTGCCTAAGGGGTTGATGCCCATAGGCCGTGGTCTCTTGGCCATGGCCTCTTGACCCTCTTCTTCTCTTTTTTTTTTTTTTTTTTGTAGGAGTCGACGCCCATTGATGGCCCCCTCATTTGATCCACGCCCGTTGACGCCCCTTTGATTGACGCCTGGTGATGCCCATTGGATCCTGATTCGCGCCCTTGGACACCCATTCGGTCTGCTCCTGGCAACTCTCATTCGGTCTACGGTCATTGACGCTCATTCGATCCACGGTCATTGATGCTCATTCGATCCGTGGTCATTGACGCTCGTTCGGTCCACAATCATTGATTGATGCTCGTTCAGTCCACGGTCATTGACACTCATTCAATCCACGGTCATTGACGCTCGTTTGGTCTGTGCCCTACTCGATCGACGTCCGCCTTCTCTATTCTTGTGTACTTGGTCTCTGCATCAATTAAGACATGACTCACATAGTAGATGGGCCTCTGTATTTTGCCCTCTTCTTTTAATAGCACTGCACTCATTGCGATAGGCGTCGCTGCCAAGTAGATCTGTTATTCTTCATTGGGCTTTGGGCGCCCAAGCAATGGTGGATTTTTGAGGTACGCCTTCAGCTCTTCAAACGCTTTTTGGTACTCCTCTGTCCATGCAAAGTCTTTAGGACTTCAGAGGTTCTTCAGCGTCTTGAAGAATGGTAGGCATTTGTCTCCGGACCGTGACACGAACCTTGATAGGGCAGCGATCCTTTCATTCAACCTCTGTACTTCCCTGACTGTCTGAGGTGGTGCCATCTCTTGGATGGCCTTGATCTTGGATGGATTGGCTTCTGTTCCTCATACTGAGACCATGAACCTTAGAGATTTTTCGGACGTTACTCCGAAGGCGCACTTCGTAGGGTTGAGTTTCGTCTGGTTCCTTCTCAGTACGGCGAATACTTTTTCCAGGTCGACCAGGTGTTGATGAGCTTGGACGCTTTTCATGAGCATGTCATCCACGTACACCTCTATGTTGCACCCAATCTGTTCCTCGAACATCTTGTTGACCATCCTCTGGTAGGTGGCCCCTGCATTCTTCAGTCCGAACGGCATGACACGGTAGCAATAATTCTCCATGTCCATTCGGAAGGCGGTGACTCGTCATCCTCATGCATGAGAATCTGGTTGTAGTCGGAGTAGGCATCCATGAAACTTAGCATCTCATGTCCTGCAGTAGCATCGATCAACAGATCGATCCTGGGTAGTGGGTACTCATCTTTGGGGCATAACTTGTTCAAGTCAGTGTAGTCGACGCACATCCTCCACTTCCGATTAGGCTTGGATACCATGACCACGTTTGTGAGCCAGGTAGGGAACTTCTCTTCTCGGATGAACCTAGCTTGGCT